>NC_030684.2:113168928-113501428 GCF_000004195.4 Xenopus tropicalis
TTTTTCTTTATTGCAGATTTTGATCATCATCCAACAATGATGTATTTCATTCTGTACACACTGACGGTTTCATGTAAGTACATTTATGCCTATCTGAGTATATGGCTCCCTGGGCCTCATTAACATATACCCCAAACCCAAGTGCTAGAGTGCCAGGAGTACAAGATTGTTCCCCTTAATGGGTATCCCTTGAGTCTAGGTCATTCCTGAGCCAGATTAAACATCCAGTGGCAGGTTAAACTAAAAATCCTTTTTTCCCTTTATTTTGCAGGCATCTTTGTGCAGCTGGCAGCAACTGATGGACCTGGAGAGTGTGAGTGAATTTTGCAATGAACAAATAATGTCACATTGTACATTCTGAGGGGTTGGGGTGTAATCAGGAGCAACAACTGCATTTTACTGTAGCAAGCAGTCACTAAATCAGAACTCTCACACAGATGAAAACAACTTGATGACTATACCCTGTCAGTCATAGCCCTGAATATGGGCCATGTATGAAAAAAAGCCCATAAGAGATCATGTGATTAGTATTTTTATCTACAAATAATACAACTTTTGCGAGGTGCCAACCATTACTCGTCTGATTTGGGTAACCTACAGGTAACAGTCTTGGAATAGGTCCTTAGGGATTACTGAGGCAGTGCAAAGTACAACATTTTTCACCCACAAAGCAGCATTTCTTCCCAAGTATTCCAGCACAATAACAGAAACCTACACAATTAGTATCTGCATTGGTAAATAGCACTCAAGTTGTAGAGGCCATTTTGTTAGAGAATAGGGCTCATTTATGACAGCAAGTGCAGTGAGCAAAATCGTTTTTTTTCTAAAATGCCAGTGTGGTTGCATTCTTGAGGGAGTATTGTCCTTGACGCAATTGCAGTCAGTGAATCAAAATGAATGCAATTGTGCTTGTACTTTTTCTGATTTCACAAATCAGACACAATTGCAACACATATTTGCAAATTGTTTGATTGGTGTCATTTGCAGTGTTAGGTATGTGAGTGACATGTGTGCCCTATTCCTTAGACACAAGTGAGCTGTGCCAACTGACACAGGGCATTAATTAAATCCTGGAGCTGCCTTCTGGTCCAAAGATGGTGGTTGCTCCACGGTACCCCTACATCAATAGGTACAATTGATGTCCAGGACTGTGTGGTGTTGAGTGCAAATTTGTTGAATTGCAAAGAGAACATTTTGATGTAATGAATTTCTAATAGTTCAGTTCAGTTATTAATATTGGATATTGCTGGGATGCCAGCGGTAATATGAACTTTGCCCCACAGACCTCTGAAGGGTTTATATACTAAGAAGTGGCAAGTGCAAAAACAGACACATAGCACATTATCACAGTGCAACTTGCAGACTCTGAGCATCACCTGGAGCCCTTAGGCACAACTCTTTGCCATCCCAGAATGCAGGGCTCGGTGCTGCTCTAGGCACTGAACCTCATCCTTTCTCACCTGACAAGGTAGACACAAGGGAGCCCTGTAAATGTTCAGTCAAGTGCTGGGGGGGGGGGGTTACAAATGTGCACCCCTTACTTGTACCCCTTAGTACCTGAACTCTTATACTTAGCCTGGTTCATTCCCTGTGTGAATCTAAGCTTTGCAGCAGTTGAAGAATGCAGTTAAAACAGATCTAGAAGCTGGAGAGGTCATTTTGCAAGAAGTGAAGTTATAAATGAGTTCATCAGCTCATGGTCTGTTGCGACTTTTACTGCTACTGTCCTTTTTTTATGCAAATTTACTGCCAAAATTACATCAAAAATCTAAAAGTGCTGCACAGGCAAATTCTTGCAATGAGATTAAATTTGCAGATGTTCTATAGGATATTTCACCTGTGACAAGAAACAATCCCAAGGTAATTTTTTTGCTCCCAAGTGTAAAAATCATTCTTAAAACGTCTTCTGTGTATCTGTTTTTGGCAGTAATATTGCCGGTTTGTGTTTGGATATAAGGGTTTCTTTAACAACCCCCATCCCCAACTCTGCTCAGAATAAGTGGTAACTTTATCCCCAACCTTCTTTTTTTTCCATGGAGATTGAGGAATGCATAAAAATAGAAAACAGTCTTGTGTTATTTCTCTGTCTGCTGCTTCCTTCCTTGAAGAAAATATAAATCACTGCAGGAGCCAGATTATGTAAAATCCCTTTGCACAGTGAGACCCAGACCAAGTGAAAATATAAGCTGAACCCTCACACAGAGGCGCAGTACTTTCTTCCCTCTCTGATGAGCAGAATGGGGAGTTCCTGTGCCAAGGGTTTAATGCTTAGGCATCTGATGAGACATCCTGTTGGAAATATAAAAAGTTTTCTTTACCAAGAATCAGTTTTATTATAGTTTTGAAATGCCAATATATCCTGCAGTAAAATAAACCATTGGTATACTCATTTAAAAATCCCCAGAACCCATTGTTCCTTGCATTGCACTTTTATCCCCAAACAAAAAGATTTTCGGTGGTACATTCACCTGAACTTCCAGGCATGTAGTAGATGTTGAGGTGTTCCCTACATCTGCCTATATAAATAAGAAGAAACCCAATTTCCTATGTGTCTCTAATGATACTTAAGAAGCATACATCTTTGTAAAGCAGGGATCTCCTACTAGTAATGCTTTTCACCATCTCCATTTTGGAGCCCCAGAAGAGAACCTACTCCATTTTAGTGATCAAGGTGAGGCATAAAAGAGAAAGATATTTAAGCTGGAGCACAGGGCAGGAGCAATGAGCAGTGTCAAATATCAGGCATGGGTAAAAACAAGAAAAAGTAGACTGGCAGAAATGGGATCAGCAGGGTTAGTGGGATCAGCACAAACTGCAGCTTGGGCAAAGTATAAGAAAGGGTAGCGGCCACAAAAGTCATGCATTGGCACATGAAACCGGTCAGTCTTATGCATGTAACCTCTGGAAGGCAGGAAGTGTGCCCAGTGGCATAACTTTGGACCCCAGAGCCCCACCACCTCACCTGCAGGCCTGCTGCTAGTTAGAAACACACTGAATGTGCTGATTTCTGGACAGTGGCCCAAGTAAACTGGACTTTGGTTCTTTCAGGTACAGTTACAGTGTGTATTAAATGAAATGAAAAAGTCCACTGAGTTCCACCATATTCTAGACCATTTTGAAAAAAATAGTTCCATAAATCAACTACCAACGATGTAATGAGCTCATAAATCAGATTATGGATCCAACTAAATCAAAACAATTGCAGAGTGCAGCAGCTTTGCTTTTTCATACACAGATACACTATGTATTAAAATGAACCAAGTCCACTTATTTCAACCTATGCACAATCTGCACTTTGAGAACATTACCTATCCCTTTAGTGTCATGCCAAGTTATAAGGGCACCCTAGGTATGCCACCCTTAAATTCCACCACCCCTCACCCTGCACCCTTCTGCATAAGGGATGCCACTCATGCAGGTAGCTTGGGACAATCCTACTAGTCATGTTGCCATTTCTCTCACCCAAGCTGGGGAAGGCACATACCTAGCACACCTTTGCACCCTAGGCACTGCTACTATCTGTAGCTGATAGTAGCAGGTAGCAACAGTAGCATAGCTAGATGTTACTTTTTCCTGTAGTAAAAATTACTTTGAAACCTGAGACCCATTCAGATATACATTATTATTATTATTCTTATTTCTTATTTCATCATATTCTAGAGTGCTGTACCACAAAAGTGGGTAAACAACACATATACAGATTTTAAACAAATATTGTACATTTACAAGGGGTCATATTATTTTTTAGAGTTTACAGTCTTTGGTAGGAAGAGTAATATTAAAATGTTGGCACTGAAAAGTTAAAAAGGAAGAAAGATTGCGTTAAAGAACTGAGCATTGGCACCCCCCCCAGTGATTTAGACTTTCCTTCTACTTTGGAGGTTGCCCCTGGCACACAGGGCTTCTTGTACAGCACTGCCCTCAGGTAAGGAACAGATGGCAGATAAAATGTCTCCCTCCACCTGGCACTACTCCTTAGTATTTTTTACACTAGTCAAGAATGCAACTGCATGCACATGGAGCAGTAAGTCAATGTGCAGGGAATATTATGGAAAATGTCAGATATTGTAGAAAACACAAAATCCACCCTCCCCATATAGAGTGGTGAGAGCTAGAGGGGGTCATTTTGCTTCAGGGCAGGGCTGACAGAATGCCCCATGTGCCAATGATCATTAAAAGGGTTGCTTACCTTGGCCCTTAACTTTCAAATTTGAGGTGGAGAGTGATAGCCTGGGACAAATTGCAATTGGTCATTTTTAATGTTTTTTTTTTTATTATTTAGCTTTTTGTTCAGTAACTCTCCAGTTTATAATTTCATCAGCTATCCAAATTACCACAGCAACCAGACAGTGGTGTGATAAAAAGGCTTGTATATTAATAGGAGAGAGACTGAATAGTAAGAAAAGTAAGACCAATTGAAATGTTTCTGAGAACTGTCCATTATAAAAGACACTATGGGGCTGATTTACTAACCCACGAATCCGACCCGAATTGGAAAAGTTCCGACTTGAACTTAAAACTTAACGCTACGAAAAATGCGCAACTTTTCGCGTAAGTTTTAACGCTACGCAAAATGCGCAACTTTTTACGCAACTTTCGTAATGGATAGGAAAACTCGCGTTTTTACGCAAAAATCGTATTGGATCCGAAAAATGCGTAAAGAATCCGAAAAAATCGCAAAACATACGAAAAAATCGCAAAGTACCGATCATTACGAAAAAAACGCAATCGGACTCCATTCGACCCGTTCGTGGGTAAGTAAATCAGCCCCCAAGTGAACTTAAAAGTGACCTTCCCCCAGGAGAGTTTCTAGCCCTAATGCTGCCTGAGGCAGCTTTTGAGATGCTGTCCTTCCTCGGACCCCCATGCTTACCTTTTGAGCGCCGGAGGGAGGTCTAGGAGCGGCTGCATCACTAGTGCAAAAGAAGAGCCAAAATTATGGAGATTTGGCTCTTAAAGTTAGCAGGATCGAGTTCTCCCGACCCTGGTAACTTGTAGGGCGCAGACGCCTGAGGCAAATTTCTCAGCTCCCCTGCCTACCCCTTTAACTAAAAAGCCCAGATCTCAAGCATTTTGGATAATAGATCCCATACCTGTGCTCCCTGTGTGATATATTTTATGTGTATTTTTCCACAACAAAGTAAATGGTGTATGGTGATGCAGGCAATAAGATTTCCATTACCGTCAGGCACAGCTGGCTCCCATAACACTTTGAAGAACGAGCCAAAATTGTCTTCCACAAGACAAGCCTGTCACTTGCTGAATAGACTTAAAAACAGTCTCCCTGCGGATTTTATTGCTAAATATTGTGTAAATAAAAAAATGTCAAATACTAGCAAATTCAGCGAATATTTCATAAGCAGTTCCCTAGCCCTCCTGTGACAAAAAGAACCATATTATTGGGTTTGTATCTCCGCTGCTCTGCACTAAATTGGGGCACATTTATCATCAGTGGGCAAATTTGCACCTGGGCAGTAACCCATAGCAACCGATCAGTGATGAGCTTTATTCTGCCAGCTGCAGGGGGCACAATTAAAGCACACATTTAGATGGTTGCCATGGGTTACTGCCCAGGTGCAAATTTGCCCACTGATGATAAATGAGCCCCAGATTGCTGATTATTATGGAGCTGATCAGACCGCAAGTGCAAGTGAATAAATCCCTTCCAAATAACTGCCTCCTGTTAGATGAAGATTTATTGGAGTCTATTTATGTGAAGCAAGGCCTAGCCTGCCAGCCCTAACATTAATTTCTGGTACATTACAGATCCCTTCTGTATGTCAGGGAGCTATACAAAACCTTGTTTCTGCGGCCCAGCGTGCAGTTGAGCTCATTGGTTTTATGACACAACACAATGATATTTCTGTGGTGCAATGCCTTTAAATTACATTTTCATTCGAGTGTGTGCAATTTCTTGGATCCCACTGAGCCATCACTAGAGAAAATGGGAAAACTGTTCTTACCTCATCGTTCTTTTAGGGTTTGGAGCTAATTCCAGCCTCTGAGTGCTGAAAACAACCGTGTCATTTATTTTTGTTCCTAAATCATTTTCGTGCCTGCCTGAATGGCTTCAGTATAAGCCTGGGTTGGAATCATCATGGCAATCATGCTCAAGTTCACATTTATCCACACTCAACCTCATCTGCCAGTCTTCTGCCTATTCCTATAGAGCAGGGATCCCCAACATTTTATACCCGTGAGCCACATTCAAATGGAAAAAGTATCGGGGAGCAACACAAGCATGGAAAAGAGTGCCAACAAAAGCTATAATTGGCTATTTGGTAGACCCTATGTTCACTGGCAGCCTACAGAAGACTCTGTTTGGCATTATACTTGGTTTTTATGCAACCAAAACTTGCTCCAAGCCAGGAATTCAGAAATGAGCACTTGCTCTGAGGCCGCAGGGAGCAACATCCAAGGGGTTGGTGAGCAACACGTTGCTCACAAACCACTGGTTGGGGATCACTGCTATAGAGTGTCATGGGTCTTCTTATGGGGAGTGGGAGGTATTGTTCACCTTTATCAAACATTTTTCAACAGTACACCACAAATAATAACTTTGTATTACATATTTGTTACCATTTTTTCTAAACGTACCCCCAAATTGAGCACTGCTGTGCCTATTGACGCAGGGATACTGTGGGGTCACCGTCACCTCCTGACTAGGTATTAGTTTTAGAGTTCCCTTTGTGCCCAGTATCAATAGGCGCAAAACACTGGCAAATCTGACAGAGTAGCAGCAGGTGCTGCATGATTTCATTATCTGCATGGTTCCCTTCTGCCTATAATGATGCTGGAACTTTGGGGGGGAAATGCTGCACTGTGGGGAAAAATGTGTTGATTGTACTTGAAATTGCACTTTGCTTACTACACTTGCAAATGTAAATGAGCCCTTTTATCTGCAGCTTCACCCAATTTGTCAACACTGGCACCCACAATTGTCTTGGTATTGGCACAATAACATCCAGTACAGCTGCAATTACAAAGGAATTTTGCTGGATAATGCTGCATTATGGGTCAAAAGACACAATTCATAAATCATCTTTATGCTGTAGCACCTTATTCCATGTGTTAACATACAAGATACCTCTCACTTCCTTTACTTATATCATTAGTTAATTTATATTATAAGATGTATTTGTACATTTTTACATTGTATTTTATTTCTAAATATGTGTTCTGCTCCCTTGTATGTGTGCTGACATTAACCCATTAGGTGCAGTGTGTGGTGCACTGGGTTGCAAGGGCTCCTGATATCACTTGGGCATATAATGCCCATGGAAAGGACACTAGTAAGGGGAGTACAAGTGGGTGTCCATGTCTTGCCTAAATGCCACCACATACATGACAGGCTCAAGATGCATGTTTTTTCATAGCAAGGAGCAGCACTTTAATCCAACTGCATTAAGCCACAATATATTTGTGGTGCAGCTCAGTGTTTCAGAGGAATATCCCCTCTATTTGTCAAGTGGTTTTCTTCTATAACAGGTCAGCTTGCACCCATATACCCTCTATTCAATACAAGATTTGAACTGGATAGCAGCAGTGCAATAGTTTTGGTATAATGTAACAAGCATGAACTTTTCACTTTAGCCATCATTGTATATGAACCCTATAGTGTTAATGCCATTACAGGTAGCACTGCAGTCATTCGATTTATAAGGTGCCTATTAGCCATTGCCATTAGATAAATGGAATGTCTGTGTCCCTTTCAGCCCCGGTTCCTGTTACTTGTACTATGAGAGCACTGGATCTAAAGAAAGAGTTGGTTCAGGTTCTTTGTCCCCCCGGATGCACTGAGCAACAGCTGTCGGTCTATGGAGATGTGATTTATGCAGCCGTTTCCAGTATTTGTGGAGCAGCCCTACACAGGTACCTGGGAGACAGGCCAGTAATTCTAATTGCTTAGATGATGTTAAAATAGGTTGTGGGGTTTTTGGTTTGTTTTTTTTGTTTTTGTTTTTTTTTAAATGGGTGTTACATGGTGTTGCAGTTTCATAAAAGTGCAATAAATTAACAGCATTGTATGTAGGGATGGCAGATAGGACTTCATTATTTCTGCAATGCCTTTTTGATGCAACCCAGTCATAGATGGGGACAATATGCTATGTTATATACTAATATATATATACTTGCAGAAAGACTAACCTTTAAAAGTAACAAAAGGAAGTTTGCTACTAACATATAGCAATTATAACTGCTTTTCAACAAGTAACCTGTAAATACCACTGGGTAAGACTATATGATTCATATTAGAAGAAAATGGTACACATGGAGCAACTACAAGAGATTAGTTCATAACAATGCCCCACACAGTCTGTAGGAGGGAGAATTATTCTTTACCCCAGTTGTAATCTACTGCAATACGGGTCTGTTTGGATCTAAATAATGGCATTCATTCAAGATATTCTACGTGCTGGCTAGAGAGACATATCTCATATGTGCAAAGGTGAGAGCAGGGATGTCTTAATAAATGGCAGTGAATGTGTATGTACGGCCCTGCAAGCTCAGTTACCTTTCTGTGGTCAGTGGTCTCAGTGCTTGTTGTTCTCCTGGCAGAGGTGTACTTCCCAGAAATGGAGGAACGATAAATGTCCATAGACTCCCTGGACAACAAGATTACCCAGCCTCCTATGCAAATGGTATTCAGTCCCAGCGCCTCAGCCGGTGGACATCATCCTTCTCTGTATCCAGTAAGTAGGTGGCAAGGACAAGAACATTTTTTAAATTGTTTTTCAATTACTTAGGCACCTAAGGGCCAACCCCCTCTAAAACTGCCACCCTAAGCACAGGCCCTCGGGTGCCTATATATATATATAGGGCCCTGCATGTATATATTTAAAATATATACATATATTGATATGAAGTATATTTGGCCAGTGTTGCTTCTTTATTGATTTGTAAAAGAAAGAAAATGTAAAAAGAAGATGAAATATAGCATAAGGAATGAAAATGTATGTGAGCTGCCCCAGCTTTGGATTTCCTGCTGGGTATGAAATGTGAGGAGAGGTGCTTGCCATACATATGTCTGTAAATTCACTTCAGTACAATAAAGCATAACGTCCCCCCAACTGCTAACTTCCTCACAATTTACAGTAGGGGCTACATTATCTCATAAATAGGATATGTGTAGGAATATGGGCAGGAAGCAGCTTTAGGTTTATTCATGGCTGCACCACTAACTGCTCAGCTCATTTCAGATAATAAAACATACAAGTCTGTGATGCACTGAGCTAATAACACAGACCTGTGAGAGCCCACGAGTGTTAGCTCTGTGACACCTAGTGGCTATAAACTGAATATGCACAATATAACCTGGGGCCCATGCAATGTGCATTCAGCTTATAACTAATAGCCAAGTAATGATACAGAGTCTGTGTTTTTAGCAGCATGTAATTAGTGCCTGTGCTCCACCCAGATCTGAGGTGGAGTGTAGAGTTTTCCATGGATGGGCAAAACACTAAGGGCAATGGCGAGATTATTTGCCCGCAGTTAATTTTTGACTACCGCGAGCGACAAGTCCCCCTGAAATGCCTTCCCACTAACAATAAAGTAAATCACTGGCAATAAAGTGAGGGGGATTAGTCGCTCAAGTTAGCAGAGATTTAAGGTGGTCATTTACAAAGACCCCCTACAGAAGTGCAAGGGCGCTAATGGGTGCAAAAGTGGGCCCCGTTTGTCTGGGCTGCGCTCTGTACCTTGTGCTGGATAAAAATCTGGGGCAAGGTGCAGAGCATTGTGTTGGTAGTGTGCAAGCCATCCCTGTACATTAGACAGGTGGTAAGTCCAAAGCCCCATAGTGGCCCGCACCCACTGCTGCTCCCTAACTTGCCCATCTGAATGACACACAAGTTAGGGGATGGGCGGGCTTTGAATGTAGTAATGTATTCGTGGGGATGAGCACAGGTTTCTACACTCCATTTTGGATGCAGGGCAGGGTGCAAAATGCAAAACATTGCCAACTGCACCTTTTTTGCACTTTGCACCCTGCCTTGCATGGTGTAAATTACCCTTTATATATAGTTAGTTACATAGTTACATAGTTACATAGGGTTGAAAAATACCAGAGTCCATCAAGTTCAACCCATCCAAGTAATGTATGCATTAGGATTGTTATTCTGGTGTAGAACCTTTAAATAGAGTTAGAGAGTAGGTGTTGTCAAGCAATTACTTTGAACCACCTGAAAGAATATTTTGTATCAGTTACTACACATTTGAATGCAAAATATGAGGCTAAGTTTATATAGTGAATAGTGAAAGTACCCTCTTTTTGTAAAATATATGGATATTAAAAGTCACTGAAGTTTTCCATGACCATATAGAAGCACAAGGCTGAGTGCTTTTATACAGGTCATGGAACTCTGAGGTGACTACTGATATCCTCATATTTTACAACAGGGGGTACATTGTTTACTATAATACACAAATTTAAGTGAGTCATGTGACAGAAATTACATCACTAAGCTCCAATTATAACTGTTAATATGCACTGTTTATAAGGATATAATTTAGAGGATATCCATGGCTCTTGTGTATTATAGTGACAAATGTACCCAATGATGTAAAAGGATATCATAAGTCACCAAGGAGTTCCATGACCATATAAAGCCCATATAAAAGCACAGGGCTGAGTGGTTTTATACAGGTCATGGAACTCTGAGGTGACTTCCAATATCCTCATATTTTACAACAGGGGTAATTTCAGTCATCACTGAGCACCGTTTAGAAGAATATAACATACAGGATATTTATAACTCTTATACTTTATGAAAATCACCTAACAAAAAGTTACATCTCAATATCTTCCTATTAACACTGTTTGCTGAGAGTAGGAATTTAGCATTTATTTTGGTCCAATCACGCTCCAAGCTTAGTCTCCATATAAAGACACCTCCATATGATGTGATACTATGGTTAAATAGACATCAAGCGTAAATAATCAATGAACTTAATCAAGCTAATATCTCACAATAGCACACAACTAATAACAAGAGATTTCTTTTTGGGCTAAAAAGGAACACTGGATAAACAACTGGACTATGAGGGGCTCTAAAGCTAACAACTAATCTATGATCTTTATAAGCAAAAGAAATACATGTTATTACTTACTAGTTCTTCTAATTACTAATTTACTGAGTTACCAATGTGTTACTTGCAGAAGCCGTAAGTCGAGAGCTGGAGGTGTCAGGAAAACCACTTGCCAGTCAGATCGCCTCAAGTGAGTCGTCTGCTGTGGGGAAACAGACCAAAGGCACGTCTTTATTTATATAGTTCCAACTCATTAATACAGCACTTTACACAGATTATATATCAAACCATAGCACAGTAAAGGTTCCTACCACAGCCTGTTAACCTGCCTGCATGTTTATGGAGTGCACAGATAGTGCCATATCTGGAAGTGACCATAGGAACCCAGCCCTGCACCAAAGGCTACCCACTGCACTACTGTGCCTAAGCTCGGATTGATATATCCAATGGCCCACTGTATACTTAAGAGTGGGAAAAGCCAGTAGATTAAAAATATTACTTAATACTGAATTGATGAGCAACTTTCATTATGCCTGACTAGTGACCCCATTAGTGACAACCTCCTTCTGAAACTCTCATGTAGCCCCGTTCTGAGCTATATAAAAGTAGAATCATGCAATTCCACTGGTATGTAACATAATGGGATGCACAGTTTAAGTTGAAACATCATTTCTGTGAACATGGGTGACATGGGTGACATTCACAACTGGATCAACTGGATCAAATGCATGCAGCAGCACCTTGCATTGCTTAGTCTACATGGGTCAGTGTAATTGCCATAACAATTAACTGTCCAGCAATGATGGTCCAAAGTCCTCAAGTCAAAATGTGATTTTTAATGTGAGAAAATGTCTTTGTTGCAAGCAAACGTTCTAGTTTCATTCTCCTCTTTTTCCATTTGTGCAGCAAAGCGGCTTAAAAAGACTCCACAGAAGTTAACAGGCAACAAAGGTAAAGTGCAACATCCACTAGAATAGTATGGGTTATAGTTAACTAAACTCTTCTTTGAACATGGTGAAAGCAGAGATACAGTTACAATAAAATATATTACCTCTGTAGAAGAGCCTTCAATTGGTCTAAAGTTGGCTATTTTGGTCCCCTAGCTCAGCGTTTTTCAACCACTGTTCCTGTGCCGCGAGATGTTGCCTGGTGTGCCGTAGGCAGGGCACCAATGTACTAGGGGGGCACTGCTCTTGGCACCAATGTACTAGGGGGGCACTGCTGCTGGGCACCAATGTACTAGGGGGGCACTGCTCTTGGCACCAATGTACTAGGGGGGCACTGCTGCTGGGCACCAATGTACTAGGGGGGCACTGCTCTTGGCACCAATGTACTAGGGGGGCACTGCTGCTGGGCACCAATGTACTAGGGGGGCACTGCTCTTGGCACCAATGTACTAGGGGGCACTGCTGCTGGGCACCAATGTACTAGGGGGGCACTGCTGCTGGGCACAGAGTTAAATTTTTTAACATTTTCTAATGGTGGTGTGCCTCGTGATTTTTTTCATGAAACAAGTGTGCCTTTGCCCAAAAAAGGTTGAAAAACACTGCCCTAGCTCACCCATAAAGAATTATACCTCTTACAGACCAATAGCAGAAGTCCATTTGGTACAATACTGGGGTTTCTCTAGAGGAGCAGACAGGGGGAGACAGGGGTGGAGGGCAGCTAATAAGTCAACTATACAGGATATTCCTGAATGGTTTAGGAAATCTCAGTTATCAGTGGCGTTCGAGAGTTGTGTTTTCAGACAATCTGCATCTGGATGGAACCATGTATGGGATAAGGTACAGATAATAAATATAAAGGTAAGGGGGTTTTGAGGCCATCCCTGTCATAAGAAGCAGTAAGGGTGCAGACTTTGTAATAAAGAGAAATGTATGTAAAAAATAATTTGATAAATATAATATGGAGACATTTATATCTTTATTATCTTTATTATTAATAAACCTAGAGTAACTACCAAATGAATAATATTGCCAAGCTGTATCATACAATGTTGCCAGTAACATAATTAGAGACCTAGGGCCACCTTGCCTGCCAAAGCAGAGCCTGAATGGAAGCTGTTTGGCCTAATGCTGTTCCAGGGTGGCACAACCCTGCCTAGATATTCTGGCCACAGGAATGGTTTGTGATGTAGCATTACTGACATATGCATAATAGTTATAGCCATTTAATAAACTGAGAACTGAAGACAAATTTGAAAATTTTGGCAGAAAGAAGGGCAAAGAAAGCTTTTCTTTCACCTTGACCACATTTTGTAAATAATCCCTACATGAGCCCTATAATCATAACTAAAGTCTTCAAAGAAGGCGTTATTGGTTCATCTCAGTTTTAGCCCTTCCTTAATCTGCCATTGTCTCTTTCAACTTGCTACAAAATGTCTTTACACGTGTCATAGACCTCAAATTGTATCAGGTATTCATTTCTTGCCCTGCTCACCTTTCCAGACTGCAAAGCAGAAATTGCCTTTGTTATTGATGGCAGCAGCAACATTGGGCAACGTCGATTTAACCTACAGAAGAATTTTGTGGCCAGAGTGTCCTTGTTACTGGGCATTGGCACAGAGGGCCCCCATGTGGGAGTGGTTCAATCAAGGTAATGAGGGCTACAAGAAGAGAACACCTTAAGAGTCCATGGATGTACCATGTAATCAATTGTTTTATCTGTTCCTACCCAACAGTGAAGTGCCCAAGACTGAGTTCCTTCTGAAAAATTTTACATCCCCCCGGGATGTTCAGTTTGCAGTGAAGGAGATCAGCTTTAGAGGGGGCAACTCAAATACAGGTATATGCAGTTACACATACAGGTACTGTATTTTACTTAAAGAACTTTTGGGAATACTGTTTACTGTCGCTGATTTACAAATATAGGTGCCAAATACTACATTAGAACATGAAAACAAAGACCTAATTGGTTCATTCTGGCAACAGCCCTTGTGTAATTTAGCTTCTATGTTCATAAATGTGCCCTAATGTGAAGGCTCTCTTTCATTTTAGGGCCACTGAATAGGTTCATATGATGGAACTATAATACTGGAAAACCTTGGGGGCAATAGTATATTGCCAAAAGGAGGCACTCTGGAGAACCCTTGACAGCCAATCATTTCATCTCATAACTGGCTTGCAGAACGCACACAGAACACATATATATAATAGTGTGACTTTTTCTTCTTCTTCTTCCCTGCAGGCAAAGCTATAAAACACACAGCCCAGAGTTTTTTCACTACTGCTAATGGGGTCCGGAAGGGCATTCCCAAGGTCATGGTGGTGTTTATAGATGGATGGCCCTCTGATAACATTGAGGAGGCAGGAATTGTGGCCCGAGAGTTTGGCATCAATGTCTTCATTGTGTCGGTGGCACCTCCAGCAGCAGAAGAACTTGGCATGGTGCAAGACATAGCCTTTATAGACAAGGTACAAGAACAACGACCTTAGAATGTTCTGGATTGTTCTGCCTCTCCTGTGCCATGAATGGTTACTGTGCCTGAAGGAAGGCAAAGCACACTCACTCTTTAGGCCAAATTCTTTAATATCATTATACTTTCCTTAGATTCATAGAAACCCCTAGAACTGTACCCTCTATTTGGTAAGGTGTAAAGTGTTACTTTACCTTGAAATAATTCCATATTTGAACATTGTCTCAACAGATTTGGAGAAACCTTTTTTCTCATTGGTTTATGTGAATGAGACTCATAATTATTCAATGCCTTCCATCTTCCTAGGCAGTATGCAGAAACAACAGCTACTTCTCCTTCCACATCCCAGGCTGGTTTGGCACTGCCAAGCATGCAAAGCCGCTGATGCAGAAGTTGTGCTCCCACGAGCATCTCCTTTGCAGCAAGACTTGCTACAACTCTGTCAACATTGGCTTCCTCATTGATGGCTCCAGCAGTGTTGGGGACCTGAACTTCCGCATCATGCTGGATTTCATGGCCGATGTGGTGCGTGCATTTGAAGTCTCAGATGTTGGTACAAAAGTGGGAGCTATCCAGTTCACCTATGACCAACGCCTCGAATTTGGCCTTAATGACCACTCCAATAAGGATGACGTGCTGAATGCTCTCAGGAGCATCCGCTACATGAGTGGTGGTACTGCCACTGGGGATGCCATCAACTTCGCTGTGCGTAATCTCTTCCAGCCAACTAAGGATGGGCATAACAAGAACTTCTTGATCATTGTCACTGATGGGCAGTCATATGATGACGTGAGGGGCCCAGCCAGCTCAGCACACATATCAGGTAAATTAGTTTTCTTCATACACTCTTCTATTTTATATGCAAAACAAAGAAAGTTATTACCTGTTGCCCCAACTTGCTCTAGTTCCCCTAAGGTTAAGGTCACATGGTTGCCCAGAGTGGCTTTGTGTTTAACTAGTTCCTAAAAGGAGCTGGTTCGATCAGTGCCAGGCTCAGGCAGTGTAGGGGGTTTGAGCGCAGTTCCGGGTGATTGCCCACCCAGCCAAATACAAATGAAGTAGTTTGCAATATACCTAAGGGCACTTTGAGCACCATGTTATTAATCAGACAAGAATACCCCCCAATAGAATAAACTTGCAATCATGGTGACTGTTGCCTGAAAAAGTATCTACACACTTATCGCCTGACAAGCACTGGTGCTAGCAATTGGCAGGCAGTTACAATGTTAATCTGAACAATGTTCATCTGTTAGTCTGAACACCACATTTTTGTTCTACTTAAAGTGGTTAAAACCCCCCAGCCAAGTAGCCTTACATCATTGATATATGATACAATATATCAGGGGGGCACCTTTTACTGTGGGCATGTCCTGCAACACTGTGTGAGCTAATTGGGCCATTAATGACTGCCGAGCAGTATCCTGCAGTTAAGTGCTGGCATGTATGATGCTTAGAGCTTACTACAGGCTCCAAGATTTAGCAATAGGACCCAGTGCAATGTTGCTTAGCATCCATGTTCCTAATGAGGCGGTGGTACCTCTGGGCAGTGGTGTAACTAAATCCCAGCCCCTTGTGGAGGGGCCCAGCCCATTCAAATTACGCCATTGCTTCTTGGGTGCCAAAACTGAAAACATTCTGGATTCTAATCCTTTGGAATTGCTGGTAGCCTGCGTAGATAAGACTGTCACATTTAGTGGTACCAGAAACTTGCCCTGTTCCAAGGTATCGATCATCAAACTGGAAATCTGGAGAAAGATCTAATAGTAAGGAAACAGTAATTCATTGGTGCCATATCTATGTTGGAATAGAAGCATTAATTATCCTTAGATAATGTATCCTGTAGGAAAAAGAGGAAAACAAATACTATTGAGTGGCAGTTGATAAACCCCAGTACAAAAAAAAAATAATAGTTTATACTGTAAAATCAGTTGAAAAATAAGGGAAAATTCTAACAAATTGTTGTTCAGCTGCACTGTGAGGTCTTTGCTGGGTTTAATTTGCCCTTTAAGACACTACAGTGCTTTACAGTGAATATTACCTGCCCTTACATGCCTACAGGTGTCACGATTTTCTCCGTCGGTGTAGCATGGGCACCGCTGGAAGACTTGAAGGACATGGCATCTGAACCGAAAAACTCCCACACCTTCTTCACCAGGGAGTTTCCTGGGCTAGAACAAATCACTCCAGACTTGATCCGTGGGATCTGCAGAGACTACCTGGACTCACATAAGTGAAGAACCCAGCAAGACCCCTGTGAGAGGAATGGGAGGAAAGGAGCTTGCAGACACAGGCAGAAAGGCCTCTCATTGTTGGGTTGATACACCCAGTGCCTATACCCATCAGCTACAGGGACATTAGGGCTGCACTTACATTGCCTATTGGTACCGAGATTATGTTCATATTATAGTTTCCAACATCTGTCTGGTGGTTTGTCATGCAGAGTCTCCTATTTGGGGCAGGAAGGCTGGGCCGCCCATCAGACCAGTTCTGTTACCGCTATTCCAAATATCCTGCAGACCTGACCAACGTAACCAACTAGTTAGCAGCACCAAACATCATCGGGCTTCCTCCTCCCAATGGGCACACTATATTATATATATTTTTATAAAATGTATAAAACTGGGTGGCATAGGAAAAGTGCACCTTTATTTTTTTGTTTCTTTCCCATTATTGCCTGTTTACAAAGTTTTCTATATTTAAAAGAAACCCAGTAGATCTTTCCCAGCTCAGCACTTAATCCCAGAGTAGCTTTCTTACAATGATATTAATCCTCTGATGGTGAGATTCCCTCCAATCAGTTTCCTTATGCCAATAGGAAGGTATGCCCACCCCCACCAGCATAAGAATCCCACCTCTGAAGCATCTACTGCCCCCTGGCAGGGGCATCTGGGATATTCACTGAAGCCACACCTCTAAATGAATGCCAGCATGGGGAGCACCCATTTATTAAATAGGATTCTTTAACCGTGACTTCCTTATCACCATGTAAATACTATTTTCCGAATAAGCTGATTTATGTCATCATGATCATGTCAATGTGAACATCTTCCAAAAGAAACAATGTACAAGTAAAACTTTAAAATAAGTGAATGGAAAATTGATGAGCATGCTATTCTAAGCACTTTTGCAATTTACAATCATTTGTTTCAAGGTTTGAAGATATTAAAGGGAATATGTACTGTTAATATGGATGAATTGCATTACAACAGCGCCCCCTGCTGGTCAGGCTCCAACTGTGCTTTATAAATGGTCAGGATTTGAAAGAAAGATGTGAAAAAGTTATCTGATGTTTCTAATGTTGTTTCCTAACCAGAGGGACATCAGAGCAGCCTCTTTCTTTCTCCTGACAAGGGGCTACATCATGGTTGGACACTGACCACCAGGTGGCGCTGTTCTGACAAAACACATCCATAGTAACAGTACACATTCTCCTTTATATATTTGAATCCTGAAATAATGTCAATTGCAAAAGTACCTAAATTGCAATCTCATGAATTCTACATTTGCTTATTGCAAAGGTTTACTTATCCTTTAAATTTGGCGTGAATATTAAAAAAGGATGTATATTCATGCAGAAGGCTGCAACCCTGGTCTTGTATATGATGTAGACATTGATATTCTGACACAATTTGCATTTGGTCTTCATTTTTTATTTTTTATGGTGTCTCAGTTATTTCGCTTTTTGTTCAGCAGCTCTTCATTTGGTGTTTTAGCAGTTATCTGGTTACTAGGGTCCTATCTACCCTAGCAACCAGGCAGTGGTTTAAATGAGAGACAGGAATATGTATAGTAGAGGGCCTGCATAGAAAGCTAAGTAATAACAATAATAATGAAACTGTAGCCTCACAGAGCAATAGTTTCTGGCTGCCGGGGTCGGTGACCTCCATTGGAAAGCTGGAAAGAGGCAAATAAACAATGAAACCCAATAGCAATAGCTAGGAACAGGGCATTCTGTAACATACTGAAAGTTAACGGTGATCCACCCCTTCTATAGAAACAGAAGCCATATTTTCCAAAGTATAAAGCAATTTAGGGATCCCTTAAATAGACAAAGGATCTCTCCATTTATAGAAACCCAGGGCCAGTTTCCAACAGTTTGTAATAGAAAAGTTGAAGTCCAAGGGTATATTTATTATAAAAGTCCCACACAGCCAGGAGTCACCATTTGCCCCTCTCCCTATAGGGTATATATTAGTATTCCCTGCCTGGAAGCATTGGGTGCATTCAGTAAATGAGTGAATACATATCTGACTGCCCAGCCCCCCATGTGGAACATAAATGTATCTACAGATAACCCTGAATATTGTAAGATGCTAATAACATGCATTGTGTCTGTATTACACTTACACTTCTGCTTCATTAGAAGTCTGTTTAATTGGAAGGAAATGGTATTTTGTTGCCAATGGCAGATGCTTCCCATGGGTGTCACTGTTTCATGGTTCCCAAGCCGTGCATACAGAGACATACCCATACGCACACATTTATGTCTGTATATTTAAGAGCTGAAAATGAATAAACTGTATCAGACCAAAGCACTTTGCTTTTTCCCAATAAATGCCTTTCCTGACGTTATCCTGATTATGTTTGAACGCTGTCCCTCTGAAGTGGCAAAGGCCACCAGTGTCGGTGGGACGTGGGACAGAGGGGGAAGTTTGCTGAGGTAGAGCCGCTTCTGTACTGTCCCAACAGCTGAACCCAACCCGGCATGGCCATTCTCAAAGGAACTCCCAGTTCATCTTCCAGGTGCTGTTGTCACTGCCAGCAGGTGGCGCTAGTGGCTGCTGCAGGCTTCCTTAGGGAACTCACAAGGCCAGTAAACGATATAGGTCTCATTTATCCCATAATATGGTTACAGATTACACCCTGTTATCAAGATGGGTTTCTGGAAATAGCTAAGACATGAAGCATTGATTCCTAATCCCACCCCAGCTGGATGGGTAACCCACTGTATCCCACAAATAGAACAGTAGTTCTAAACAGGAGCCCACCACACTTTGTGTTATATCAGACTGAACTCCTGCAGTGCTAAAATGGCCGCATATGCAGATTAATTGGGGTAACCAGTAACTTATTGATGGGCCTCCATCCAATACTGTCCAGTTCAGCCTAAATCATTAATATGTACTCTGATCTTGTCCAAATGGCACAAACGTACTTGGAACTAGGCCTGCCCCAAGGCTGCAAAAATCTGCACCTTCTGCCTGCCATGGACCCCAGGGAACTTAGATGCTGCAAAGGTAGGACATGGTCCCTGCCAGAAGAACTGAACGTACTATATAGGGAAGCTGCAGGGGGCCCATCCAGTCCCCTGGTACTTACGGAAAAGCATCACTCCTAATGCCAGAGGAGCTCAACCAGCCACAGAAGACACAGCCCTGACGGAGATTCTCCTCCATGGACAATGTCTTCAGTCAGTGGCCGATAAAAGAGAGTCTATTTGTAGTCCTGTCTGACCCTTTTCTTTTACTGAACTCTAGAACAACTGAACTCCTTCCCTAGTGAAAAAGGGGGTATAGCTGCAATGGGTGGAATCTGCCTTCTCTTGCTATTTTCTTGCCTCCTAATGGTGGCGCTATAGGGAAAATAAAGGTACAGGACCCTTGCTTTACAATTCAAAGCTCAAGTAGTCTTTTTTTTTTTTAACTCATAAAACATCAGTAGTTTTTGGTCCTGTTAAATCTCTACTATTTAAGGGGGACACAAAAAAAAACTGAAATGAGTGGCATTTCAAAATTGCTTTAGTGAAAACATTTTATTGGGTAGTAGCTAAAAGCCTCCCCCTTCCGTGTAGTTGTGAGCCTGCAGGAACTGCCGTTACTTCCATGAGCAAACTACACATAAATGTGCCATAGCCCAAAGCTGCTGTAGGACATTGGTCGGCTATAAAGAAACACACTGCTCCTTCACTTCGGGGCAAATAACTGGCGAGTTAAACCATGTGGAGTAATCGTTTTACTAAAGAAGCAGCCTGGGTCACATCCTTGTGCTGCCCCACAGGGCAAATACACAGCCCTATTGCAAACTCTAGCTAATAGTACGTAAGGGCCTACTTATGTGAGGATAGACTGCCATACTGATAGCCTTTACAAGTCTGATCGGCCCCCTAGGAGTGCCATGGCCTTATTATTCCAGCATGGGATGGGTATCGTGTCAGGCCAGAGCAGTGTTGATATTTTAGGGGTTAACAATGGAAACATTTGGTCTCAGGGCCACAAAGAAACAATTAGATATTCCAGCAGGAGGCTGTGGAAAGGTGGCCATACAAGTTACAATTATGATCATTCCTACCCTCCACTAACATTTAGATCTGAATCATCACAGGTAGAAGCAATAAAAATTCTACCCCTAGCTGACAATTCAGTGGTAAAGGCGCCCAATCAAAATTTTCCATCCAAGACAACCGAAATCCAAGGCTTTTACGAATGGGGGGGGGGGGGGTGAGCGCAGCTATGAGAAAAATATGGATTATACTCTGCTATAGGGTTCACATGCTCATATGTATTGCTTATGAGGAGGTCGCATGCTTCCTAATGATACCAAACAGGGCCAGCCTATACCTGCCAATCAGGAGTGATCATTTCAGGGTGGGGGGCTGGAACACGAGACAGCCCTCATATTTAGTATCATTTTGATCGCCATGTGTGGATCACAGCAAGCACATTTTTTCATTATAATACTGGGTACTGGCAAGTCCCAATAGTATATTACAGAAAATGGGCCTAAAACCAACAACCACCTAAGAGGGGCACAAATGACACTTTCCTGGACCTCCTCCTGCATAAGGTAATGAGGGTGAGGGGAGAATGTCCCAGCAGGCCACAAATAGGGGGTGAGACCTAACCATGAGAGCTCATACCCCAGGGCCCAATGCTGTTGGGGGGTATGTGCCCAGGTTCCCAACTCTTGCCTCAGAAGGATACAAAGGAATTACTTTGTAACGTACATAGGTTTTCTCTGAGTTTTATTCATGTACTGCAGGGATCCCCAACCTTTTTTACACGTGAGCCACATTCAAATGTAAAAAGACTTGGGGAGCAACACAAGCATAAAAAAAGTTCCTGGGGTGCCAAATAAGGGCTGTGATTAGCTATTTGGTGGCTCCTATATAGACTGAATGCCTAAAGGATGTTCTGTTTGTCAGTACATCTGGTTTTTATGCAGCCAAAACTTGCCTCCAATCCAAGAATTAAAAAATATGCACCTGCTTTAAGGCCACTGGGAGCAACATCCAAGGGGCTGGGGAGCAACATGTTGCTCACGAGCCACTGGTTGGGGATCACTGATGTACTGTCTGCATGTGTATGTCTGTTCCTTATAATATCTTTTATTGTATATGCACTTTTTGCTTTTTGTATTAAATATAAAATTGAAAATGTTTTGTCCTTTTGCTCTAAAAGAACTTACGTATGAAAGCTTGTGCCTAAATGTATTAACATTTTGTGTGTGTAGAAAGGGAAAGTTATCTGTTTATAATGCTAATTAACTAGTCAGTGCCAGTAGGAGAGAGTAATTTAACCCTTTGGCTGCTAGAGAATTTGTTGAAGTAGTAGAAGCTAACCCTAACTACAGTGAGAGTGTGCGATACATTTGTGTATTGGGAAATAGTATGTGTTATAGAAAGCAAGGGAATAGTCATATTAGGCCTGTTACTGATAGACGGTGGCAGCGAGTAGATTTACTAGGTGTTGGTAAGTTCGGGGTATGTGATGTTAGTCTGACCTGCGTGTAAGGTGTAACCCCTTGTGGCCATATCCCAGGGTCACATGCGGCTGAGAGTGTCGTTTTTGTGACATAATTTTAAGGTTTCCCCTTGGCTTTAACATTCTAAATCTCAGGGTGAGAATTCTCTCTTGGATCACAATTTCTTTGTACTGATTCTGGCATAAACAGCCAAGGAATTCATCCTAACACTCAATCACATGACACAGTCATTGTTGGCTCAAGGATTATGTGATTGGGCACATTAGCCAAGAGACAGGCAGCAGAAGGCAGAGCCCATGCCTACAGTACAGCTGTGGTTTCTGTAGCTACATGGCCCACTTTATTGTCCTTGAGAAATTGAGCAAAATGTTCGTGATGGTGGCAGTTTCCTTATGTGAGGAGCATTTGAACCATGGGATGAGCCCCCTGCTGCAGCAAGTCTGTTGCCTATAACATGACTAACATTGAAAATGCTCATTTGTTTGTAATGGGTGAGACTTGCCTAAACTGTATAACTCCATATGCAGGTATGGGATCCACAATCCAAAAGCCTGTTATCCAGAAAGCTCAGACTAATGGGGAAAGCCATCTCCCACAGACTCCATTTTAATCAAAATGATTTGCTTTTTGTCTGTAATAATGAAACAGAAGTGTTTACTTGGTGGTAACTAAACTGCTTGAATCCATATTGGTGCCCAAGAAATCCTATGGGGTTTATTTTAATTTTAAATTATGTTGAGGTATAGAGATCTAAAGTACATAAAGACCCCTTATCTGGAAAACCCCAAGTCCTGAGCATTCTGGATAACATGTCCCATACTTGGACATTTTCAGGGTATGTTATGTACACGTACGTGCACAGGGCCCAGTGGCATACTATTGGTCTGCGCCCCCTGGGCCCCCCAGGCTAGCGCCATTGCACAGAGAATGCGCAGAAGAAGCCAGGCGACAGGTTTAGGTACACCATTTAATATTTATTATAGGCATTTTATATACATTATTTTTCAACAACTGTTCTTTTTGTGATACAATCATAAAAATTTGCCGACTTGCAGTCTGTAAAACAATAACCTTACAAAACTTGCAAACTGATAATTATTGGTTTTCCCTTTATTTTTGTGGAAGACTAGAAAAAGTTATGTGGAATTGTCTTAGTCATGCATATCACAAAGAAATACCATCTCTCAACAGCAGAAACTGAATGTCGGCAAAAGAATGGAGAGAAAAGTAAAATATGGACTAAAGGTAAAGATGAAGGAAAAGGAAACTGAAATCAAACCTTGGGGGGTGGGTAAGTTCAGCCCCATTTTGCATGTGGAAATGGCTTCATGCTAAACTGGCAATGTCTGTGATTGAGCCTTGGGATCCTGATTATGAATATCCTATTTCAAACAACATAAAACCGACAGTCAGCGGTACTCCTCATTTACTTGCTTGGGTGCCAGGCTCCACAAACAGTAAAAGTCCTTTTTTTCACTTACACGAACAAAACAATGAATAAAAAGCAGAAATAAATAACAATAAGCGGTTGTAATTAAGCGGGGGGGAAACCCTTCGGATAAATTAATTTGTAAATAAAGTAAACATACAATATATCACACAGTGATAGAATGCTGCGATTGGTTAAAAAGGGGAATGATAGGGGGCGCCAGACTGGGATGTGCCCCCACACTGTTGCCTGTTTAGTATTACCAGGAAAAGCACAGTAGCTAATTGTTAGTCTCTTTCCAAACATTAACCCCTGAGTTATTGGCAGCATGGCTGGCCAATGGCATTACAGGGATGCAAGAGTGGGAGGAGAAAGGGAAGGCGATGAAGGAAAAAAAAAAAAAAAGCTGATTTTTTCCCAAACATTCACCTTCTGTGTAGGGAAGGAAGGATGGCAGTATAAAAAGCTGTAAAATTCCTGTTTTTTTTCTTTTTTCCTTTCATTATGGCTGATAAAAACACTGCAATTCTGCGACAGCTTAAATATATATATAAAAAAAGTAAAAACTACAGTTAGACCCAAAAACGTGTGTATATGCAAGACTAATGCTAAAAAATAGAGTTACACACTTGCTTTCAATGCCAGAAAAAAAAACCTTTTGTCAAGAAAAAGTTGCTTTTAAAATCCCTTCGTCGGCAGCCAGGCACGGAGAGGGTTAATCACACCAACTAATACAAATCTCTGTAGTGTTGCAAAGGCGAGAGAGACAAGCATTGATGAATACGGCTCTCTGCGGCCTTTCTGGCGTCAATCCAGTGTGAAGTTGGCTGCTGGTCCTTTAAAATGCAGGTGAAAAAATAAATGTCAAGAGAAATGATTAAAGGTTCTAATGCGTTATATCAGGATCAGACAGGAAATAAACTGCTCTAAGGGGCTGCGTGATACGGCAGAGAAGTCGCCTACAAACCCCCCCCCCCCCCCATTCCTTGTGTGAGTTGCGCTCCTGCGTGTTGGATTGTGGGTCTGCGATTAGAAGTAGACTGGGAAAAACACCTTGAACAAAATATATTTTCTAAAGAGCGCTAAAAAAAGAAATATATATTATATTATATATATATTTATATAGGGCAGACACCCTGCGCAGGGGCTGCAAATACTGGTTACTGCCAGGGGAACAAATGGTATAAATTACAGTAATTACAGCTCTACAAAAAGCCATCCTGATATTAAAAGGGGGAGGGAATGGGGGGGGGGGGGGAGGATTCAAGGACAAAAGCTCCTTCTGTAACCAGTATCTCACTGTCCTGCAGAGGGAGCTCTGCATTGTAGTGTTGAAGTGGGTGCAAGTTCCTCGTGGCAGTGATGTTTCAAGGTTTTGCTTCAATAACACGCAATTAGCCTCTTTCTCAGATTTGTCCCAAATGCACTTAAAAAGGGGTACGTTCAACGGCGGGTCACACAAAGACCTTCGCCAGGGCGTCTGCTCCGGCGCTAGCAATGAATGCTTTGGATGGGTGAAAGGCAACATCGTAAATAGATTCGTCTAACTTTTTGCGGTGGGCGGTTATCTCCTGCACGCACGTCTTGCTGTCTAGGTTCCACAGCCTGATGGAGCAGTCGTGGCCTGAAGGGAGAAGAAAGAGAATGGTAGATGGGGCAAAGCATCAAAACTCTCTCCTGCTATCCACTGTTATTTAACGGAAACCTCCAAAAGGAATAGGGACTAAGAGTACATTATATATTATTACCATTTATATGGCAATCATTTGACCATGGGATTAGCCAATCAAATGTTTAATAATAGCACTGCTTACATATATCCAATGGTAATGCATCACACAATACTCTAAATATAAAGGATGCAAATAGTGCACCTAATAGGGGTGAAGGCACACAGAGCTACTAGTAGCAGCTACTTTTTCACGGCTACTAAACATCAGAAAATCCCCTGCCATAGACAATACTGAGAATTGCCTCTGCTAATACACACATAAAAGACAGTTATCAGTAAATGATCAGCATTGTCTATTTTAGTAGCCGTGACAAGTAGCTGCTACTAGTAGCTCTGTGTGTCTTTACACTAAGGGCTCTGGTACACGGGGAGATTAGTCGCCCGCGACAAATCTCCCTCGTGTGCCAGAGCCCTAAGGGAGAACCAAGTGGCACCACTGCAACCTGTTTGAACAGAGATACTGAGGATTAAAGGACAAGGAAAGCTACTCAGGCATTTTATTCCCAATAGAAAATCACAATGGTGCAAGCTAAAACGCTATATTTATCTGCAGAAAGCACAGTGTGCCCCACAGCTGTTCCAAGTGCCCTTATGGCAGTGAGAGTGCCACTCTGGGCTACACTAGTCTCACAAGAGCTGCTTGGCTATGGCGGCCTTCGCTTGATTCATTTAATGAGAAAAATAATATATATATTTATGACCGTTAGGCAACGATGTGCAAAATGTGTTCCTGCATCTTGCTGCTCTGTGCCCTATTTCTGCACCCACGTTAGGTTTTAAGACAGGGAAACTTTAGGAGCAGAGGGGGGGAGTGTACTTCCCCAGTCTGACTGCACCCAAACCAAACCCACAACGGTCACCCAAATTGTAGCCCTAACCTGCCTGCCCTAAGGATACACCCGCTGGTCCCACAGGTTAACCCACACATCACTACCTTTAGGTACTGGTGACACTGAAGAGTAGGGACACAGAGCAGCTCACTCACAGCAGCACTTTGAACACCGCAGAGAGCACTCTTTACAGCTGTCATTCTGTTTTTTACTTATGCAAAGCCAGCAAACAGTGTAATGGTTTCTAGATCCCTTGTGGAACCTTTATACACAGTTTTCTGGGAAGAGGAAAGCTTTTTACATCCTTTACAGGAAAATGTCTTCTGACAGGAAGGGCTTAATTCATTATATCACTAACCTCAGACCCCAGGCCGGTGCTCCTCTTTGCTGAAAACTACACCAGCCTGGGGTACTACTGTAGGGAGCACTGGCCCAGGGGTGAGGTTAAGGAATTTAATCACTGGGGGTGGGGGACAACTAATTGCTAATCCCCAGTAATTAAGCCTTTTCTTGTCATTTAAATATAATGAAGCCCTGGCCCTGCATGCACTTCCTCTACAAATGGGTGGAACCAGAGCACATTGTGTCACTGGCTTAGTGGAAGTGAGAAACTGTATGCCTCTGGCATTGCTCACACTCCTAATATAACTGTACAGCTTCCATTTGCTTTCTCTATAAAAAAAAAAAAGTAGAGATAACTGTGCTATCAGTTTTGCTGGCCTGCAGTCAGACTGATATACAGCCAAGAGATGACAATGTTCCCACCCAGCTGTTACTCACTTCCAGACATCAGGTAAATTCCATTGGGATCCACGGCAAGACTTGTCACTGCATCCAAGTGAGCCACCATCGAGTGGATACTCTTTCCTAAGAGGTAACAATAATAAAAAACAGTTTGCCAAAAGCAAGATTAGGGGGGAGCCTCAGACCTAAAATCTTAGGGGGAAATTTATCAAGGTTTGAGTTTTTCGCAGTCCCAGTTTTACAGAGCTAACACTTGCACAGGTGGAATTATGGTTCAAAAAACGCGAATGTCTGGTATTTATTAAGTGCAAAAAAACCTGGAAACTCAAATGTAAAACTTTGCCATTTAAACGCTTGCGGGTTTGTATAGAAGTCAATGGGAGTTGTTCCACGCAAAGTCAGGCTGTATTCTCAATTCAAGATATTCAAGTTTGTATTCAAGTTTGTAAAGTTGAGAATTCAAAGTATTCGAGTTTTCCTTATTAATAAATAAGCAAGCATTGCAAATGCGAGTTATGCGAATTTGAAAAACAATCTCTAACTCTCAACCTGATAAATAAGCCCATTAATGTAGCACAGCTTGAAGAAAGCACCAATGCTCATAACAAAGAAACAGAAATAAAACCTATACGTTCACAGCTCTGACTAAACAAACTCCATTCCTTCCCTAAAATGCAGCCTTTGTTTGTCTTTTAGATAAGGAGCAAATCATTACCTTATTTCTCCTCAAACATTTATTTATTAAGTTTGTGTTAAAAAAGGGGGGCAATACTGCCCCTTACAGTTAGCACTCAGCAGGCCGCACAATTTACACATACCTGATTTATTGTCAAAAAACTTGATGTGCCTATCTTCAAATGCTGCAATAGTAACAGGAAGCGTTGGGTGACTGACAATTTTATTAATATGGTTGGAAAAGGGAGCACCTGTAGAAAAACAAAACACATCAATCAGATCAAATGAAAAAGGGGGTATCATTATTTGTTTACTTTAACGGCAGTTAAATAACCCCCCCATTATACTTACCAGAGTCAGAGGGTGAAGAAAGTTGTATCACAGACTCAGAAGTTTCTAGGTCATAAACGACTATGCAACCGCTTGTAAAGGAGGCTACAGCATGGGCAGGGTCACAGCCAATAAAATCAACAGAAGTGGGGATCCCATGTTCTGAAGGAAATAGGCATATAGAGCATGTTACAACCAATCACAGTACAGAAAAAAATGATATAGAGGCTCATTTGATAAAACTTGAGAAGAGGAAGTCACTCTCACCTCTGTTTCCATTGTATGTGCCGATACACTGAGTGCCTGTGGGCGGGCTCCATAACCGTACAGTACCATCCGCAGAGCAGGAGAGCAAGCTATCTTTAACTCCACTATGTGACAGGCCCCACACTGCATCCGTGTGTCCAACCAGAGTGCCAGCCAGAACACTTGGATCTGAAGGGAAATAAACAATGGTTAGGGGCACGCAGAGACAATTTGAGAAAGCTGTAGCCTGGGAAATTATTTGACCATTTTTAGTTGGTCTTAGTTTATTTTTCTTTTGTAGGTTTTAATTGGCTGTGTTGCTCTGCAGCTCTCAAGTTTCAAATGTATCCATGGCAACCAGACAGTGGTTTAATTGACAGATTGGAAGATGAATGGGAGAAAGTCTAAATATCAAGATGAACCTACTTTCTGGTGTTTAGGTATCACTGAACCAAATGTAAGTACCCAAATGTTCACAGATAATCACTATCTACACCAGTAATCCCCAACCAGTGGCTCGTGAGTAACATGTTGCTCCCCAACCCCTCTGATGTTGCTCCCAGTGGCCTCAAAGTTGGTGCCCATTTTTGAATTTCTGAGTTGGAGGCAATTTTTGGAGGCATAACAACCAACAGGTGTACTGCTAAACAGAGCCTCTAGTAGTCTGCCAGTCCACACTGGGCTACTAATTACCCAATCTGAGTCCTTATTGGTCACCTACTAGGGAAGTGTTTGTGCTTGTGTTGCTCCCCAGCCGTGTTAATTTTTTTTTTTAGTCAAGAGAAAAGAGAAAAAGAAGAGAAGGAAAAGAGTGATCGGGGGGGAGTCAGAGGACTACATTTATACTACTCTTTTAGACAACACAATATCCCTTTGCTGAGTGGTGGTGTGTTTGCCAGAAGCCATGGCCCCCATATGGCCTCAAATTTGTCTGGGCATCCACAGGCTTCATACAACCGTTTCTAATAAGCTTTTCCCAAAAGTTCAGCGAGGGTGTTCCTGTGGATTTCCGAAGTGGTAATAATGCCTGTTTGGTGTAGTATAGCAATTGCACGTAACATAATTTAGCTGGAGGTCTCAGCTGTAGAGTTTCCAGTATGCCCAGTAAACAAAGACTGGGTGACAAAATATTGGGAAGTGCTAGTGCTGACTCAGCATAGCTAATGTTGCTCAAAAGCAAAGGTTGGGGATCCCTGGTCTACACCATACACAAACACCAGCTTTACTTTTAATTCCACACTGATAATCTGAATCACATGAAAAATAGGTCAGTCTTATAATCAGGGCCCAACTGGCTACTAGCACTGCTTTCTTACCATATGTATCATATGGATCCACATTGGGGCTTGGTATTTTCCACCACTGTATTGTTGAGTCAAGCCCTCCACTGTAACAGTGTTCTCCACTGCAGCCAACCACAAGCGAAAGGACAGGCCCACTGAAAAAAAAAACCATACAGAAATGAACTAAGCACACAAATGAAAAAAACAGATACAGGAGTCCAAAGCTATTAGAAAATATTTACAGACTCCGTCAGATTTTAGTTCAACATGACTGATCACAACAACAAATTCTACACATTTAGAATGAGATAATGGTTTGCCCAAAGGCAAGGTCGTGCAATGCTACCAACACAACCACAAGTTGTAACAGCCCCAGGGATATAAGCCATCCAATCTGTGGTTCCTATAGATCCAGAGTAACAGTTATCACTGCCAATGGGTCAAAGCTTGGCAAAGCTTGGCCAGAACTAGTCGCTCAATCTTTCTAACAAAAGATTGTAGCTGTGAGCCCACATCTCTGGGGATATAACTGAACTGCCATAGCACAAATCCACTGAAACTCTACCACCAAAATAAGACAGGACTACAGTTTTGAACAAAATGATCAAAGCCAAGTGCCATCTGACTACTTACATGTGAGCTCTAAATGTGTAGATGGGTTCCACGTCTAAGGAGGCACTCCTAAAATAAGAGAAGAGGGTGTTTTGTTAAACCTGGGTTTCTAGTTTACTAGCTGCCATGAGAAATGTGAAACAAGAACAAGCAAATGACTTACTTTTTGGTAGGAACAGTTTTCTGCAAATTCCATAGTTTCAGGGTGTGGTCCTCAGAAGCAGTGACCAGAACAGGTTCCACTGGGTGAAAGGCCAGGGCCCGGACCCCATCAAAGTGGCTTCGTAGGGTGTACTTTGGGTTCCATGTCTTCCTAAAGGCATCCTTGTTGGATGGAATCTTCAGGGGTGAAAAGTTAATGTGAAAGATTTAAAACAGACCAGAATATAAGCGATTATTCTTACATTTTAAACAATATTAAAATATCACCAGCAGATGGTGCAACACATTCAGGTTTCCACCCACTTACATCATAACTGAAATCTGCATCATTCGTGACAGTGAGGTCGGCCAAATCTCCAAGTCCCAAGACGCTTTCCAAAACGTCTTCCGATGCCATAATAAAGGGTTTACCAGATCCAGGAGGAAATGCGATGGGCTCAGCTGCAATACAGTGTAGGTTTAGTAACCCTTTAGAAGGCATCTTGTCGTGGTCAACTAACACTTAAAAGTGGTGGTTCACCTTGAAATTTCATTTGATGTAGACATTTATATTTTAAGACTTTTTGCAACTGTTTAAATTATTTAGCTTTTTATTCAGCAGCTCTCCAGTGTAGATAGAATTTAAGAAGCTATATGCTTGCTATGGTCCAATTTACCCTAGCAACCAATAATGGTTTAAATGAGAGACTGAAAGATAAAAAGGGGAGGGCTGGAATAAAAAGATAAACAATAAAAAGATAAACAACAAAAAGTAACCATTACAATAGAATTGTAGCCTTTTGCCCCTTAAATTGGCAGAGTGCCCTCTCTTTTTCTATACTTATTCTCGCTGCATTTGAGCCCAAGTCAGGTGGCTTGGCGCATACACCTGTAAGTAACCAGCATTATTTGGTTACCAATCGCGGTAATATCGTTTCTCTAAAGTAAAAAATAGTGTGTGAATGAGATAGGAACCTTGTAAGCTTCACTGCAGCAGGGTATTAAGCTGGCCATACATGCACTGATATAACTGTTTGAAACATAGTTCTGTATGGTTTTCACACCGTGTGTGGGCTCTGAATTATCATGCCGATAATTTTCGTACCATGGTGATCAGTTGTTTAGTGATTGGACAGGTTAGAAAACTCCGGTCGGATAGTAATAAAATCTGTGCATGTATTGTGTATCTGATGATATCCTTGGAGAACCTACAATGTATTGTTTTGAGATGTCACTTTCATACCTTTGCTGTCTGCCAATTATTTTATGTTCCGAACATTTACTTTATCCCACAATTTCCATCTGAATGTTTCATATTGTTGCATTTAAACGTATGCTCATTATCCGAAACTTTGTCAGAAAAAGACTAAAATCTAAACATAACAAAAGAACATTACTGTAAGCAAATGGCTCAGCACCTTCCTCTGCTCTTCCCCCTTCATGATCAGTAATTCTTGAGGAGGGTGTGCGGGCTGGGCTCAGGATTTCTGCCGGGATGTGAGAAAGATCCTCCTCCCCTAGGTCTGCAATCATGTCGTGCAATTTCGTCCTGTTCACCCCTGGAAAGGATAAGTTGATTGAATGCATTCATGGAAAGCTGATTTTCTCTTGACTGGTCTGGGCTAATAGAACTTAATATAGACATAAACATTCAAAGATTAACTTCTGAATATGTGAAATGTTTGGATAGAAAAAATGAAATACTACTCATTCAAATTCAAATACATTCCTCTACTCTGCACATTAAATAATGTTGAAGCCCAAGGTATTGTTGTGGTGCCACTGCTATCAAGCTGCGCTAACTTCAGCCATCTCAGTTTAATGTGTTAAACAGAGCACTAAACTATGCACATTTATGACAACAAATGTCCCAAAAGAAACTTTTGTCATGTTTTTTCATACAGTGGTGTGAAAAACTATTTGCCCCCTTCCTGATTTCTTATTCTTTTGCATGTTTGTCACACAAAATGTTTCTGATCATCAAACACATTTAACTATTAGTCAAAGATAACACAAGTAAACACAAAATGCAGTTTTTAAATGAGGGTTTTTATTATTTAGGGAGAAAAAAAATCCAAACCTACACATGGCCCTGTGTGAAAAAGTAATTGCCCCCTGAACCTAATAACTGGTTGGGCCACCCTTAGCAGCAATAACTGCAATCAAGCGTTTGCGATAACTTGCAACGAGTCTTTTACAGCGCTCTGGAGGAATTTTGGCCCACTCATCTTTGCAGAATTGTTGTAATTCAGCTTTATTTGAGGGTTTTCTAGCATGAACCGCCTTTTTAAGGTCATGCCACAACATCTCAATAGGATTCAGGTCAGGACTTTGACTAGGCCACTCCAAAGTCTTCATTTTGTTTTTCTTCAGCCATTCAGAGGTGGATTTGCTGGTGTGTTTTGGGTCATTGTCCTGCTGCAGCACCCAAGATCGCTTCAGCTTGAGTTGACGAACAGATGGCCGGACATTCTCATTCAGGATTTTTTGGTAGACAGTAGAATTCATGGTTCCATCTATCACAGCAAGCCTTCCAGGTCCTGAAGCAGCAAAACAACCCCAGACCATCACACTACCACCACCATATTTTACTGTTGGTATGATGTTCTTTTTCTGAAATGCTGTGTTACTTTTACACCAGATGTAACGGGACACGCACCTTCCAAAAAGTTCAACTTTTGTCTCGTCGGTCCACAAGGTATTTTCCCAAAAGTCTTGGCAATCATTGAGATGTTTTTTAGCAAAATTGAGACGAGTTCTTTTTGCTTTAAAGTGGTTTGCGCCTTGGAAATCTGCCATGCAGGCCGTTTTTGCCCAGTCTCTTTCTTATGGTGGAGTCGTGAACACTGACCTTAATTGAGGCAAGTGAGGCCTGCAGTTCTTTAGATGTTGTCCTGGGGTCTTTTGTGGCCTCTCGGATGAGTTGTCTCTGCGCTTTTGGGGTAATTTTGGTCGGCCGGCCACTCCTGGGAAGGTTCACCACTGTTCCATGTTTTTGCCATTTGTGGATAATGGCTCTCACTGTGGTTCGCTGGAGTCCCAAAGCTTTAGAAATGGCTTTATAACCTTTACCAGACTGATAGATCTCAATTACTTTTGTTCTCATTTGTTCCTGAATTTCTTTGGATCTTGGCATGATGTCTAGCTTTTGAGGTGCTTTTGGTCTACTTCTCTGTGTCAGGTAGCTCCTATTTAAGTGATTTATTGATTGAAACAGGTGTGGCAGTAATCAGGCCTGGGGGTGACTACAGAAATTGAACTCAGGTGTGATAAACCACAGTTAAGTTATTTTGTAACAAGGGGGGCAATCACTTTTTCACACAGGGCCATGTAGATTTGGAGTTTTTTTTCTCCCTTAATAACGTAAACCTTCATTTAAAAACTGCATTTTGTGCTCAATTATGTTATCTTTGACTAATAGTTAACGGTTTTTGATGAGCAGAAACATTTAAGTGTGACAAACATGCAAAAGAATAAGAAATCAGGAAGGGGGCAAATAGTTTTTCACAACACTGTAAGTCACACAGAAGTCCCAAATGTTATACCTTAAAATAACAGTCACAAAAGGATATCTTGGTAAATACTTTAACAGGATTGGACAACCTTTGTGGCAAGTATTATACACCCAGTGCCTATAGGATGATGCTCAAAAAACCCCATAGGCACAACATTGTGTAAGCTATCAAAAGCCATGTCAAATTACAAGATATTTCAGAACACACACACAATGTTAGAACGGTTAATCCCTATAATATACCAGGGATAATAGAAGCCACTTATATATACAAACTGTGTTTTACTTGCAAAGTGGCCACATTAAACTAGAATGTTTTAGGATAATGGGAGTGTGTTTGTCCCCACAGTGAGTGCATAAAACCTCTTTAATTAAAGGGACTTGCATCAAAATGTGCTCCTTGCACTTCTGTATAGTTGCGCTCGGTGCTGCTCAGTCCCTCTTGTTTTTTCATTTCGAATCAAGTGCTACTACAGTTATTGCCACAAGGAAACCCTGAAACTACCAGCAGCTCCTGACCATTAGGTAGCCCCAGAGTTCCCTCGGCACCCTGACATACACATGCGCTTGGGTAGCTTATCGGCAGGCAGGGGATATTAAATGGGTCATTTAATGGAGTTGGTGGGTATAGGCAGAAACTGAAACCCTATGCTACATTACATTATCACAAATAAAAGAAATAACAGTTACAAATCAGTTAGCAAAAACCAAGTTTTTTCATAAAAAAAAAAAAATGAAATCAGGTAGAGCAAGTGGGTGGGGTTGAAGAGTCTCTAGGAGATCCCAACCAAATTTTGGGTACTTCACATGCCTTGCTTGAATAACCCGGAGGAGGGATAGAGCCTGTGTACACACCCAGGGGAGCTAGGATGAGACGAAGTGAGAAAGAGGAAAAGGAGGCCAAGCATCTCTTCAGCAAGTGAAAACCCTGCAGACTGAAGTTCAACATCTTGCTCCCAGTGGCTTCAAAGTAGGTGCCATTTTTAAATTTCTGGCTTGGAGACAAGTTTTGGAAGCATAGACACAGATTTATCAAAAGCAGAGTCTCCTGCAGGCCAGCAGGCCACATGGGGCCACCAAATAGCCAATCACAGCCCTTATTTGGCATCCCCAAAGAACACTTTCCCCCTAACACTTTTTACATCTGAGTGCGGCTCACAAGTAAAAAAAAGGCTGGGGATCTATGCCATAGATTCAGATAAAAATATTCAATTTGTGCAGCCAATGAGATCGTCTTTCAATGGTACAGACCCACAGGACAACAGATCAGTTAACACTTGTGTCAACTGAACACAGAATCCCACACAAAATATCTTGCTGAAAGCAACTGAACCCAATCTAGCATATTCAAATCTGAGCAATATCATATAACTATATGGATATAGCTACTTCTATTATCCGGGTCAGTGCTGCCAAACATATTGCATGTAGAAGGCTGACTGATTCTCATATAGTGTTTTTGAGGGCCAGATTATATGAAAATAATGATGCCATGCAATGATGTCTATAGAGCTCTAGAGAGTATAATGGTCAAATTTGTTTAATGAAGCTGGGTTCTCTAAGATTTGATTAAAGCTAGCCATACACAGTCTGACTAAATCTGCTGACTCAGGCCCTTGAGACTTAGCTGGCAGTTTATTGGCCTGTGTATGGGGCCCTTCTGATGGCATGTCCTAACCATATCTAGGCAAATTGGGGAGGTATCTTATTGGGCAGACTGAGTCGGCAGTTTATTGGCCTGTGATATAATCTATTTAGATTTTGCCAAAGCATTTGATACCGTTCCCCACAAACGACTGCTTTCTAAACTAAGGTCAATTGGTCTTAGTGAAGTCGTTTGCACATGGATTGAAAACTGGCTACAGGATCGGGTACAGAGGGTGGTTGTTAATGGTACATTCTCTACTTGGAATAAGGTTCTTAGTGGGGTCCCTCAGGGTTCTGTACTGGGTCCACTTTTGTTTAATTTGTTCATAAATGACTTAGGGGAGGGTATTATGAGTAATGTATCAGTGTTTGCAGATGACACAAAACTCTGCAGACCAGTCAATTCTATCCAGGATGTGACATCCCTGCAGCAGGATCTTGACCAACTGGCAATCTGGGCAGCTAAGTGGCAGATGAGATTTAATGTGGATAAATGTAAGGTCATGCACCTGGGATGTAAAAATATGCAAGCCACTTATACCCTTAATGGGACTGCACTAGGCAAATCCCTAATGGAGAAGGACCTTGGAGTCCTTGTAGATAATAAACTTGGCTGTAGCAAGCAATGCCAGGCAGCAGCTGCAAGGGCAAACAAGGTTTTGAGCTGTATTAAAAGGGGTATAGATTCACGGGAGGAGGGGGTTATTCTTCCCCTTTACAGAGCGCTGGTAAGGCCCCATCTAGAATATGCTGTTCAGTTTTGGTCTCCAGTGCTCAAACGGGACATTATTGAGTTAGAGAGGGTCCAGAGAAGGGCAACTAAGCTGGTAAAGGGTATGGAAAGTCTCAGTTATGAAGAAAGACTGGCCAAGTTGGGTCTGTTTACACTGGAGAAGAGGCGCTTAAGAGGTGACATGATAACTATGTATAAATATATAAGGGGATCATATAATAACCTTTCTAATGTTTTATTTACCAGTAGGTCCTTCCAACGGACACGAGGGCACCCACTCCGTTTAGAAGAAGGGAGGTTCCATTTAAATATTCGGAAAGGATTTTTTACAGTGAGAGCTGTGAAGTTGTGGAATTCCCTCCCCGAATCAGTTGTACTGGCTGATACATTATATAACTTTAAGAAGGGGCTGGATGGATTCTTAGCAAGTGAGGGAATACAGGGTTATGGGAGATAGCTCTTAGTACAAGTTGATCCAGGGACTAGTCCGATTGCCATCTTGGAGTCAGGAAGGAATTTTTTCCCCTCTGCAGCAAATTAGAGAGGCTTCAGATGGGGTTTTTTGCCTTCCTCTGGATCAACTTGTAGTTAAGGCAGGTAATATATAGGCATTATGGTTGAACGTGATGGACGTACGTCTTTTTTCAACCCAACTTACTATGTTACTATGTGTAAGGGGCCCTTCAGATGGCATGTCCTAATGATATATGTAGGCAAATTGGGCCAGGTATAATATCGGGCAAGGACCACATTAGCATGTTCACATGCCCCTCTCCTAAAAGGTCTCTTTTTGATCCAATCCTTGGCAGGGGGGGCCAAACAACTGAATCATCACTCATATTGTAAGCTCTACGGGGCAGGGACCTCCTTCCTACTGTGTCTCATACCACATGGCACTTATATATATATATATATATACACACACACATATATGTATTTATTTATTATATCACTTGTCCTCCCTGTATGTAATTTTGTATTCTGTAAGATTGTACAGCGCTGCGTACCCTTGTGGCGCTTTATAAATAAAGTTATACATACATACATCCCAAAGTTTGTCCTAGCCTGTTGGTGGCCCAATTAGGTAAATATCTGGTCATTTAGCAACTTTTGGACATACTATACACTTTTACTTTTCCAGCAGTGCAGTCCTGTAGCTGTGAAAATAAAAGATAAGAGTAAATATAGTCCTTAAAGGGGTGTCTGCCATCAGGTTAACTTTTAGTAAGTTATAGAATAGCCTATTCTTAGCAACTTTTCAATTGGTTTTTTTTTTTTTTTTTTATAGTTTTCGAATTATTCGCCATCCTCTTCTGTCTCCTTCCAGCTTTCAAATGGGGATCGCTCACCCCGTCAGCCAAAAAAAACAATTTCTCAGTGAAGCTAAAATGTTATTGTTACTTATCCTTCTATTTAGGCCTCTCCTATTCATATTCCTGTCTCTCTATCACTGCCCCGTTGATAAGATAAATTGGACCAGAGAGCTGCCAAAATTCAAAACTGGAGAGCTGCTAAACAAAAAGGTAAATAATTCTAAAACCACAAATAGAAATGAAGACCAATCGCTAATTGCCTCAGAATAGCACTCTATCATACTAAAAGTTAATTTAAAGATGAACAACCCCTTTAAACTCACAACTTGCATATCATACAGAAGTTGTTTGCTAACTCTGTACTAACAACGGACTTAAATTACATAAATGAAGTGCGTGGCCAACTGTGATGTCATTTCCATTTATTGAACAGCTTGGAAAATCTCAAGAGATCAAAGGATGTAATGTATACACAGTTATACACACAGCTCTGCAGCACCTTCCAGCCGCCATTCTGAAGAACAGAGAACAAATGGTAATTTTCAAAAATAAATTTTGCAGCTTGCTGGGAAGGAAACTTTTGGTTCCATGTTTATGATATAACCTATATGCTAAATGAAAAAGTGTGAGAAAGTTGCCCTGCTGAAGTTGAAGCCACTTCCCTGTCTTCCCCTGTATATATTGATCATAAAACCCTGAATTATACATACCAACAAGCACAAATACAGGGGAGACCATTCTGCAGTTGAGAGCTGATCAGCAATAGTCCTGGGACAACAATCAGATCCTACTACAGGCCTATGAAAACCTGTTGGGAGTGGATCATGTCAATGTGCCAATGCAATCCTTGTCCTATAAGATTTTCTAATCTGCCCAACAAATATCTGGACAATTTTCAGCCAGATATCAGTAGGGCGTTTGATGAGAAGCCCCCCCCCCCCATACATGGGCAAGCATCTTGGTCTGGGAGGGCCAGCAAGTTTTACTGTATTGCTATCATAAGAATAAGAAACAAATCTTAGTTGGTTTATCAACACCGTTGCCCATTATCACTAAAAGTTCTGATTTTTCAACAGTTCAAGAAGGGACATGAGTAAAACCATGGAATAAGTTGCACAAGACTTACTCTTGGCCCCTTTTGTTCCCTTGCGCTCCTTGGTGTATTCCTCCTTCAGTTTATTTATTAGTCCCTGGTCTACATCCCAAACCTCTGTTGTTGGGGACAGCACATCCTTTTCTGCATGCAGCATGTTAGTAAGAGAAAGACAGCACACATCAGCAGGCATATTAGCAGCCAATTCAGTTATTAGGCACAGAAACAGGTTAACAGTGTGAGAATGAGGATAACTGAAGCCCTGAGCAAGTCAGATAACTGCTGACGCAGCAGTAAAATGGCTCCCAGGCTTGACTGAAATGTATTTATTCCTCTGACCAGTTTGCAAGTGGAGCCTGACCTACACCACTTATTATATGGGAACAGCCAACCATTAACAGAGGCAACATTTTAAATATGAAGTTAGATGAGAGTCAGGAATAGTATAGCCAGAAAATATAAGAGGCCTGGAGTTACAAAATTACCTAATGTATTTAGATTGGAAACACCCACTTTGCAAATAAATCAATAGAATTTGTAGTAAAAGTGTTTTCAGCCTATCAGTTAAATAGTAAAATGTATTAATTAAACCAAAGAACACTGTAAATATAAAACCTAGTTGAAGGATCTCAATGAAAACAGAGTTGGAAATTCTTCTTTTTTATATTCTGTAATGCCATCACCTTTTAAAGGAGAAGTAAAGTTACGATCACTGGGGGGTTTCCAAAATGTTAGGCGCCCCCCAGTGATTGTAATCGCTTACCTGAAACCCCCAGCCGGTGTTCCTGTTAGGAGAAAACTGCACCAGCCCGGGGTAGCTGTGAGTGAACGTTCCTCTTCCTCCTTCAGTCTTTGTGCATTTGCAGTAGAGCGAGAACCAAACTTTACAATACTAAACTGGCTTTTTCACTCAACTGCACATGAGCGGGCCCCGGGATCGCTGCAAAAGGAAAAGGATCAATCGCCTGCATTTACCCCGGGCCGCTGCAGTTTTCTCCTAGCAGGAACACCAGCCGGGGGTTTCAAGTTAGAGATTACAATCACTTTCCTTCTCCTTTAATAACTATACCTGCCTTACACAAGGTACCCAGCAAAACTAATGGATGTTTCTAAAACAAATCAAGCCAAGGGCTAAATGAAGAAAAAAAAAAAGTCAAAAGACATGGGACTTTTGAATAGGCTTCCAGCACAAGCAGCTAAGTGCCGCTAGAATGACATGGTGCTTTTCATTCATGGAAGGATTGTATGCCAGATCTCACGGTAGGTGGCCTGGTGCATCCAAGTAAAGAAGTTTACATACCACTTTAAAGGAGAGCATTATTACATATATTGATTATTCACAGAATTTGGAGTGCTGGTACCCCATTTTGATATACACATCTTATTGCACTAAGCACCCAAACATTGTAAAAAAAAATGAAATATATATATATATATATATATATATATATATATATATGCCCCTTAGCAGGGAAGACCTCTGCCTCCCCAGTAGCTCCCCATGTTATTTTCAGCCGAATCCCTACACATGCTCTGTGCTGCGGTCACTTACCTTAGCTTACGGACGGGACTGACTCACAATATACTGTATATATAGAATATAAATGTCGCAATATAAGCAATTCAAGCATTCAGATTCCCATTACGGGGCAGGATACAAAGCAGCTACTATAAACTTGAACCTGTACTTGTACTGTAAATGTTACTTCACTTGCTTACTCAGGAATAAGTTGTAAGAGAGAAGCCATAGAGCCAAGTTGTGTAGAGAGAAGCAATAAAACTAGCTTATGCACAATGTATACTTTGTATGAGGTCCATGCCAAGGGTGGCTTAGCAACATTTGTCAGAGTTCTCCGGCAGAAGACAAGAAACTTCTACTGGACAAATTTTAAGCTAAAGACTTAAGCAAGGCACACAGGTACATTACATACACTGACTAGCAAGTCACTCAACCCTTAGTCAAATGATTTTCCTGGTGCTTTGCTGGCCCCTGTTTACCACCTCTTAACTCAACAAAAGAAACCATATGAGCAGTTGGAGATGCCTCCTTTTATTTAAATGCCATCCTCTCATGGGAGTATCAGTGGTCTTTTAATTTTAACAGCCTTATTGTACATCTACAATTCCTTGTAGCCAGCCTGCTTTCAGCATGAGCCCAAGAGTGTTTGAGCCATGCATTTAGGCAGTTATTTTAGTTGCTAAAATGTCTGTAGCCCATGTTGCACTACACAATGCAGAACAAGGAAATTAAAACTGTCAGTTTACACTTAGGGGTATATTTATCATGTTGTGTAAAAAGTGGAGTGAGGTATTACTGTTGATGTTTCCCAGGGCAACCAATCAGCAATTAGATTTCAACAGTTAGAAAACCAAAGCAAAGCATCAGATTGGCTGCTATGAGCAACATCACCAGCAATGTTTTACTAAATATACCCCTTGATGTCGTGTCCTGGGATCTGTAGAGCAGTGTGAAGAAAAGAAAGTTGATTAAATTTACCTAGATAAATGCCATATATAATAATCTCACTCTTACCTGTAAACATGGTGCACAGGAAGCATCATTTCAACAAAGGCAATATGGCAATGCCGGGAAAGTTTCAGGGGATATGGCCATGCAGGAGAAAGTATCGGGTGAAGTTTAACTATGCGGCGATCGACTGATCGAGTCTAGCCTTCCTTCTGTATAGGAAGGAGTCAGGCTAGACTCGATCAGTCGATCGCGGCATAGTTAAACTTCACCCGATACTTTCTCCTGCATGGCCATATCCCCTGAAACTTTCCCGGCATTGCCATATTGCCTTTGTTGAAATGACTGGAAGCCAAGTTTTTTTACAGGTATTTTCTTCTAAAGCATTATAAATAACAAATAGTTTTCAGGATAGGGCAATTTATTGGGGGAGGGTAGAATAGATTTTTTAGTTAAAAATTTTTAGCGTTACTTTTCCTTTAAAAGAAATGTAACACTAAATTTTTTTTAAGTAAAAAAGCTTTTCTACCCTGCACCAATAACTGCCCTATCCTGCAAACCACTTAGTATTTTAAATGCTTTAATAGAAAATACCTGCTAAAACTTGGCTTCCTGTCAATTGAACTACGGCGAAGGAAGGAGCAGCAACCACTATGCGACGATCGATTGATCGAGCCTAGCCTGACTCCTTCCTATACAGAAAGAAGGCTAGGCTCGATCAATCGATCGTCGCATAGTGGTTGCTGCTCCTTCCTTCGCAGTATCACCGTAGTTCAGTGGTTTGCAGGATAGGGCAGTAATTGGTGCAGCTTTTTTACTTAAAAAAATTTATTGTTACATTTCCTTTAAAGGAACAGTAACGCCAAAAAATCAAAGTGTATAAACTACAGTATAATGTACTGTTGCCCTGCACTGGTGCAACTGGTGTATGTGCTTTAGAAACATTACTATAGTTTAGCAAATGATGCTGCTGTGTAGCCATGGGGGCAGCCATTTAAAAGAGAAAAGGCACAGGTTACATAGCAGATAACAGATAAGTTCTGTACAATACAATGGTGTTTTATCTTTATCTGCTATGTAACCTGTGCCTTTTCTCCTTTTTCCAGCTTGTATGGCTGCCCCCATGGCTACACAGCAGCTTTTTATATAAACTACAGAAGTGTTTCTGAAGCAAATGTACAAATTTTACCAGTGCAGGGCAACAGTGCATTGTATTATGATTACTTAAAAACATTTTTATTTTTTGGTGTTACTGTTCCTTTAATGGGCAACTTCTATAGCAAATACGAAGCGGGACAGTGGGACAGTGTTATGAATGGGTTTACAACCCCTTTAAAATATCTCCTGATTACAGGGGGTAGGTACTAAAGGAAAACACAAAATAATGATTTAGTAGTACAGCATTAATTAACACATTTTCATTGCAAATCCTATTTATTTAGTGGATGCTAGACATGGAAAGTATATTGGTTCCATTCTGCCATTTGTAGCTGCCAGTAACTGCAAAGCCATACAAGATCTACTGGTAAATTATTTATACTTAAACCATTTTTGTAAAAATGGTGGAAAAACCACATCCGTCACATATTACATTTAGACAAAAGCTTGCTAAGTAAAGTAGAGCAAGGGCTTACATCATGCAGTCACTATTTCAGCATCTACACTCTGTACTGGAACACTTTGCTGATGGCTATGCAATATTCCCTATATGCCAGACACAGGCTTGTTGTTAAGCCTGCACTAGGCCTGTAACAATGCCATCAATCTATGAAACGCACCTACTGGAAACACTGCTACGTAAACTCTTTGGCTATAAAGAGAATGGAAAGGGCCGTCAAAAAGTGCACCCAGTTAACCCATTCTTTTCTGAAAGCAGAGAGAATAGAAATCGATAGCAAGCACTTTACAGCAAATTCATTTCCGCTGTTTTTTGTTTTGGAAATACCTTTCATAATACATCTGAAGAATGAGCTGAAATATCATATTTGCTCTATACTACTTAGTCATCTAAAAACTGTCAGATATAGACAAGTCTTTACAGGCTAGTGCTTTGCTAAAGCTTATGGCTTAGACAGGCCAGGGAAATTACACTGATTGTCCCTGCATGGAGCCTCTAACAATTGAACACATTTGTATACCACACCATGAGACAAATTCCTTGCTGGGTTAGAATATTCAGCTTTAATAAACTGTTAGGATAGTAAAACTATAAATGTTAAAATTTAATCATAACTGACACCACAAAACATTTAAAAGAGTTCCCACAAAAAAACATTAGGAACGGCGATAGGCAGACAAGGTGTTTTGGCTGTTGCTGTTTTCCTCTTCAGTCCTATGATCCCTCAGACCTCAAGCTGAATTTCCTCCTTAAAGAAAATATGTGAGGTTGACATCCTTGCTTTGCAGGTCAATGTCATATCATAAAGTCCAGCAGCTAATTGTTTGGGGCCAGCCACACAGAAAACAAAATTCTAGGCCTACATTAGTAGAAGACAACTCCCACTCTCTAAACCAAGCACACTCACCTTAGTTGGCCATACACGGTGCAAATCTGCTTGTTTGGCGAGGTCGCCAAAAGAGCGATCGCTTCCCGAAATGCTCACCTACGGTGCATTATATTGTGCTAATTCTGGCAAACAATAGAATTAAACCGGCGGGTGTATAGGTCATCGGACCGAGGAATAAATCAACAAGCCGATGCGGTCCCCGATCCCACGGGAAAATCAAACCTGCACAATCAAGATCTGCCCATTTTTAGGCCAGATATCGATAGGATAGGCCCGTCGGGGTGCCTATACATGGACAGATAAGCTGCCAAATCTGTCTGAAGGACCCAAATCGGCAGCTAAAATCTGCCCATTTATGGCTACCTTAACTATCAGCTGCAAGTGGTAAGTGGTGGAGGGGAACAGGATGCATACAGCAGACTCCATGACTCTTTTCATCAGTTGTGTAAACATATTAAAAATAACAGTTCAGACTTTTTTGTGACAATTATTGGTTTAGAAACAGTTAAGCATCTTTGTTTATAATAGCTACATTTCACAGCAGAAGGAAACTCATTGTGTTTAGTGGGATCACAATGACCTATCCTAATAAAACTAAAGGGCCCATAGGCTATGAATCTCTAGTTTAATATCAGGTTAAATCTAAAACAGCAGATCTGCTATTGCTTCAAACAAGGTAAGGAATATCCTGATAAAACAGCATGTCTTCAGTGTGAGCCAGACATGTTCTTACCCCATTCCGTTCCATCCCCTGAACTCCTTGCTTCTCCGGCTCCCTCTCCATCTTCTGCTGTTACTAGGAAATCAAACTCCTTCAGTGCTTCCTCTGTATCATCAGCGAGTTCAGCTGCTAAACCTTCATTGCCAATCTGTGAAACAAATGGGCTTATTTAAAATGAACTAGGTACAGAAAACAAACCGATTCCACACACAGCTTGCAATCGGCAACCTTTGCGATTACACTTTTTTTTTTCTTTTTTTCCCTCATTAATATATTACATAAGGCTTCAGAATCACCCCATAAGTCTCCATCCCAATATCAAGTCTATGCGGACAGATGCACTGAGTGCCATTGTGAGGGTGTAATAATAATTTATCTCCCACTTTTTTCTATTGCCGCATATTGTGAATAAAGTGACTAGTATTTTTTATGGTGATGTCCACCAAAAACTGTTAATGCATAATAAGAAATATTTCATTCTTGGCAACTTTCTAAAAGACACATCTGAAGATGAAAGCAGCACTTGTTTATACCCTTCTATTCTCTGGTTCGGATTATTGAAATAATGTAGTTCTGTTTCAGGTCTGTTATCTGTTAATTGACCTGCTTTTGCTACATTAAGGAGTGAACCAGAAGAGCAGATATTATTAACTACATTAAAGGAATACTGTCACGGCAAAACACACACAGTTAATAGAGCTTCTCCAGCAGAATCCTGCATTGCCATGTGACTTGTGCCCTGATAAATTTCAGTCACACTTTACTGTTGTGCTGCAAGTTACTGTTAAGTTGCCCTTTAAATGTAGCATATTTCTTACTTTATGCTTTTTATTCATTTGCTGCTTTTCCCTTCTGTCAGGGACATCCTCAATTAGGTCCCCTTCATCTTCTTCGTCGCTGTCATCAGCACTTTCTAAGAAATTAAATGTTTCAAGAACATCACCTGAGTTCCTGTGGGAGGGAGGGAAAAAGATTATTTGCAGAATTTCTCAACATTACAGTTTGTGCATCCACAGACTTTTGCTCTATAACTCCTTTAAAGGACATTGAAACACTAGATGTAAGGAATGGCCCAGTGTATTGCCATCCTTGGGGGCCCAGGGCCAGCCATAGGCCAATGCAAAGCAGCATAGTGATTTTGCAGACTATGCAGAGCAAGGAAACACTAGGAACATACACTTATACGGAGCACTACCAACATGTACCCTGATCCAGAGTATTTTTTTCCAGAAGACCTGGCCCCAGGTCTCTGGTTTCACTGGGAGTGCTTTAAAATGTTCTCCCCGCAGTGTACCAGCCTTTTGTTGTCCTTTAATAAAGCAGTCTGAAATATACAGAGCTGTGAGGTCTGGATTCCCAAGGAAGCAGCATATGCTTTCAATATCTTTTGTTCTGATCATCATTATGGTCTGGCACTGTGACAATAAATCAGATAATATTAGCTGATAAAAGCAAAATGGTTTGGCCAACTGTGAACTAACTGGGCAGATTGCTCCTATTTTTGTTTGTACTTTAAATCTAATAAGTACAGCAAGCCTGTTTCACCAACGAGGATGCCTTTGCATTTGTGGGTCACTAGCGATTTTGGTTGCTGTGGCCAACTAACTGATCTGGTAATTCTGCATTTGTGCATTCACAGGCCAACTGACTCCAAATGTGATGTTGAGATAGTGATTCCCTTTTAAATAATGGTACCACACATGCATTCACCAGTCTCTTGGCACTAAGCCACACAAAGAATCCTGCAAGTGGTTTGGCAAAAGAGAGAGCTAAACCTCTAGGGTGAAAGCCATCAGGACCTGCACCTCTGTTTACTTTTACAAGTTCTAAGCTCTTTCATCAGTCAATTGGTCAACCTCCACTTACAGCAATCAAACTGTGTCTACTTACAAATAATATTATTATTACTATTATTCATTTGTTTTACCAGCAGTGGTACAAGAAAAAAGTAGTTGCTTAAAACCTCTGCTTTCTCCCTGCTTCCACCAACCAAATTTGCCTTTTCTGATACGAAGTGTCCCACATCAAAGTAATTTGAGATTTATTTTACTTTTAACAGCAATGCCCTTTTCATTTTTAATTTTTCCTTGCCTGGTTGCCTTTCTGTATATGTGAATGGCTTCCTTGTATCTAATAAAAGTTTTAGCTAACTCAGCTTATGTGAATGCTATGGGGAATGCACAGCAATGTATTTTAATGACATTCCATTTGCCTTCTGTGCTTAACCCTGTGAAAAGACTGCCCTCTGGTACATAGATGCCCTTACACTGCCAACATTTGCAAGCATAAAATTTACCATCTTAATCACTTGTGTATGCAACATAAACTTAAAGGAGACCAAGTTACAATCACTGTTTACCAACTGCCAAACCATACAAGTGTTTGAGACACTTTCATGGTTATTACAAGATCCAAAGAACCTTTTTTCCTAAAAGGGTTCCTGAAGAACGCGAGACAAAAAAAATGTAATTTACGTATTTAAAAACCTGTTTGCTTATTCTGACTTGGCTAACCCATTACTTTAGTCAATGCCGGAATAAAGGGTATGCCCCTGCCACTGCTCACTACATATAAAAAAAAAAGTCTAAGACAGAACATGACTACCTGATGCAGGTGGGACAAATAAAAGTCATCATATGAAACACCCCTCCATATTAGCCAAGTCTTGTTCAACGTGAAAGTTAGGGACTAATTCCGACTTATGGAATTTGTAAGTAAACACAGGAGCATGGAGTATTTGTACAAACCTTTTATTTGCTTGTCCCTTTTGTTTAAGAGAAAGAGAGTCCCCACCATTGAGGATCTGTTCTAGGTTCTTTGTTTCCACTGAGCCGTTTGGCTCGGAGCCTGAAAGTCCCAGCAAAGAGCGTACCCTTTGTGACCGCACATCCAATATCGTATCTGTGTAACCAACCTCCTGAAGGTACCTAATGAAAGAGGAAGAGGGGCAGATTTAGCCTTCCTTGCAAACAAAATAGAATCTACATTGTTGGTAGGCAAAAGGTTAAGGGACATAACAGTCACGTGCAAAAAAATAAAAAAATTAAAAAAAAATAATAATAATAATAATGTGCAGCTGGGTACTTAAAACTCTTAAAAGCCGAGTTATACAGTTAACAATACTTTACCAGTTTATTCACACACTGTGGCAGATAGCAGCAGAGTTAAAGCTATACTAACATCTGTAAAATGATTAAGCAATGCAGTAGTGTCAGTGACACATTTTGACAGAAACTACAGACAATCCACTGTACACTGTAAGGGACTGCCATGCTGGAATGGCACTAGTCTGAAATAATTCAGAGCTGGCAGCCTGTATCACTTTAAGTGCCTGACTGAATATTGTGTGTGTGAGACATCTATCTTGGTGTACTTGAGGGGCTGTCCATGATAACTGTGAAGTTGCTATAAGGCAGGGATCACCAACCTTTTTTTACTCACACTCAGATGTAAAAAGTGTTCCTAATGGTAATATAGGAAGAATATATTTTCTTAGGCACTTTGTTTAGGATATTTGTAGTGGAATTCCACAGCTTTGCCTTTTGAGTAAGAGTAACCTTAATTAGTGACCCTTAAAATGTATAACATCAGATATGGAAGATGCACTGATTATAGCTTTTGTGTCTAGGATTACAACCCCAAACAACTACCATAAATATATCAGTTAGACTTCACAGTCTCCCAGACTTACTAGCACATGTGTCTACACATAACCCAAAAAGGTGCCGCCCTCTTGGCTGGGAAAGCATTTGTTACAGCTCAGCAGCAACTGCAGGCCCTGCATGCTGCGGTCACATTGCTGGAATGAACTAAGCTCGAGTTTATGGAACAAGTTTTTGAGGATGGCGTATAAGCTATATAGAACACCATAAGCAATTAACCCTTCTATTGCACCCCAAGCTAGGAGCAGTGACTGAAATAGATACACAAAACTGCCAAGCATTAATAGCCAACAAGCTAGCAGGAGTGCTACAAGATAGTAACCAGATCTCCCACACAAGCACTCACTTATTTACTTACTGTCTTAACAGCTGACGGCCTTGTTTCCAGGTCAGCTGACTATTCTGAGGCCCAGGGGAAACCTCGGAATCTTTGGTTTCTTCTGAAACATAAAAGTAAATATAAACAACCACGGGCAACACCAACAGATCGGCGTATTCCCTACAGTACTGATATTCCTGTTTTCTTGCACTGTCACTTTAACTATTATCTGTATTACTACAAGAAAAAACAGTTCAAAATACATTAAGGGGTATATTTATCATGCTGTGTAAAAAGTGAAGTAAAACATGATGTTGCTCATAGCAGCCAATCAGATGCTTTGCTTTGGTTTTCTAACTGTTGAAATCTAATTGCTGATTGGTTGCCCTTGGCAACATTATAATGCTTCACTCCACTTTTTACACAATATGATAAATATACCCCTTACCCCTTACATTTATGTGTGCTTACTCCTGCTGCAGATTTTGATGTTGGCTTACTTATAAAGTCATGGTCCTTTGGCCAATTCAGAATCCTCTGTGCCTTCTCCCAAGCGCAGGCTAACAAAGTGGCCTTCTATATACAATAATAGAGACAGGCAGATTATAAGATTTCGGCCATAGTGTGTCTATGGGTACCTCTAAAATCAGTATGCTGTTTTCCAAGTGCATACGTGTGTAAATACACTGGCTGTGTGTCCAAGGCCAAACAAGTAGATCAATATCATCTGTTCACGTGGACACTGTAGTCAGATAAAAGATGTTCATACACTTACTAATACTGGCTGTTGACCGATATAAAAGCAAACTGTCCAATGTATGAGACCTAACAAATGCTTTTAGCAATTGATATCTGTTTGGATCATGTTAAGCCTGTTACCAAGGCTGGGACATACCGTGGAAGTACTGGATCAGACCTTAGATGCGGTCTGCTACCAAAGGCTCTGCACATGACCATGTGATTCAATTAAAGGGCATAGGACCAATGATCAGATTAGCCCATTTCAGTCTTCCTCTTTAATTAGCAATAGATGGCCAGATGCACAGATGCATGGCCAGAATTAGGCTTCTTTACATGATCAAGGCTGATCATATATTTAAATCCAGTGGGCTGTGACTTCTTGTTTTAAAGATTATTACAGATGTATGCAATGTTTGTTTAATACAAATAACCTGCAAATCTAAGAATCGCATCCACCTGTTACTGTCCAACAAAATCCAACTATATGGCTCATGCAATAAAAGCCATCTCATATTGGAGTTAAGAGTAAGGGGTGGAGAATCACATAGAATTTAAAATCATACCCTGATATAAGAAACTTACACCCACCTGATTCAAATGTTGGAGTCTTCAAGTCTCCTTGATTTAATTCTGTTCCATATTTTAATTTATGGTACTTTGCCCTAAGACAAAAATGCATTTAGAAAAAAAGGAAATAAGCATAAAGTGACAAAGTCTAGCAGCCACAAATGTTTAAATATCAGAAATCATAACTGAAACAGGCCTTTTTTTTTTTTTTTTTTTTTACATGTACACATACAGGAGTAGTTACAAAGTGAGAGTAAAAACATGGGTGATAGGTAGACAGTGCTTTGTCACCTTGTTCTGCATTTTCGCATGGTTATGTTTTATATATACCTAATTGCATTCATACATGGAAAGGTATTTTTAGGCGCTTTGCCGGTGAGCATACTCTATAAGCACCCAAAAAGCCTCAAAAGGTCAGAAGCAAGGAGTCCAGTCTAAAGACCAAGCAGGATAATATTTCATGTGAATGATTATGCAGTGGACACAGATAGCAAGTGTATACTTTAGTTTCAAATTATGGCTCTGCAGGTGCTCAGGAATTTAAATCCCAGGAAGAAAGTTCATTAACAGCAAGACGAGCATAAGATGAAAAGCCCTTCTGTTCACAAGCTCACTGCACAAGCACAAATGGGTGTTCTTACCTCTCTTGTTTTAATGCATACTCTAACATCTTTATTCTTCTTACTAAATCTTTCTTCAAGTTTTCCTGGCCTTTTCTTTCTCCTTGTAAGAAGGCTATCCGTGCCTGAAAACAATGTGATAACAGCATTTGTAACTTACTTTATATATTTTTTTTTATCATAAAACACAAATTACATCACTAAGCACAATTAATAGAGATATACTGTATAGGATATTCATGGCCCATAACATTTTTATTCACTGCCCAGACTTTAAAAGTAGAGGCTCCCAGAATATTTTATATTTCATTGGTTCAGCCTGAGTTGAGTAAGGCAGGGTGCTCTTTACCTCAAAATCTGAACATTCAGTGTATATAACCATTTACTGTACCAGCAGAATATGGTGGTGCTTTATAAATATGAGTTAATAATAATAATAAAAATAAATACCCTCGCTACAACAATGGTCATTGCACTGAAACCTGCTGAGCTGGAGGACTGAACATTTTCAAGTGCACTAATGCACCATTCCTTTACATGCCAAATGTATTTAGCAGAATGTTTAATTCAGAAATTTAGGGGTGAGGCACTGGCCATACAGAGCCTGGGATGAGCTTGAAATGTCAGCTTTATATGCTAAAAAAAAAAAAAAAAAAAAAAAAAAAAAACAAGAAAATGAAGGAAGGTTCCCCAGAGGCATCATGTCAGAAATTAGAACAGGAATGTTCAATTCCACGCGCCAAGGCAATTCTAAAAAATATCTATCCTCAGGGGCTGACACTTGTGACTGCTGTACTATTTAAAGGCTTCTCTGGTTATATCAAGTGATTCATATTTTTTTCTGGATACAGCAGAAAGTATAGCTTGGTGAATGTTACATCAACGTCCCCTTAACCTTGTTATGAGATATGGGGGCATGTTCATATCAACTACAGGAATGTGTATCAATCTATAACCATGAGATTAGGAGGCCAACCTAAAGTTAGGTTGAGATCTTGGATGGCTTCTTATTTACTGGAAACACAAGGACAGCAAATTGACTGATATACCAATGATTCTATACATCTATAGCCTTGTTAAGAGTGGCAGGTCTAAAGCCCAATTAAGGTGAGCTGTGGAAGCTGCTACAGAACGTTCGCAAAACAGCAGCAGTGTGACAACTATGCCCTTGTTTCCATGTTTTCATATAACTGTAAACTGCTCGACAATGTCTGGTCATTAAGGGTGACTAAAAGCAAATGAAAAAAAGCTAAGATCTCTGCCTTAATTCCTGTGCATATAATTTTAGATTGGCCACTTTTAAATTACACTTTTCGTAAACTTCTAATAAAAAGAAATATTTGTGTTCATGTCCCCGCCATTTGGTTCCTGTGCCTGTCTGCGGTCACATGCCCTGCACCCCCCTGTAGTTATGTCCCTGATGGAAAGGGTTAGTGGTGAACAAAATGCATGTGGTACCTTTATATATTTGCTCATTTAATGTATTGCTGTTGAAGAACAAAAGCTTGCTGGAATAATTATAAAAAAAACAATAGGCAGAAAGCATGGACAACACAAGCCTTAGGGATCTGGCACACGAGGGCAACAAATCTCCCTTGTTGCGGGCGACTAATCTCCCCGATATAACATCCCACTGGCAAAAATGTAAATCACCGGTGGGATGGCATACGCGGCGGCGCGATCGCCGAAGTTGACAACCAATGTGCGCAATCAACCAATAAATTAGTCCAATAGGAAAAAAAAAAGTAAGGGCAATGCCTGAGCATGATGATGTAAGCATATAGGAAGTTCTTAGTGTGTCAGCTTCAAAATAGGCCAGTCCCATTCCTTCCAAAAACCGGTCAGAGACAGAAGGAGGACTGATTTAAAAAATAAAAAAAAGTTGTTTTTACAGCGGCCTTTTTACTTTTTTTTATGGAAAACACAATTACTCTATTTCTGTGGAAGCAATCAAGGAAGAAGGCAGTCTTCCTCTTTATCCCCCTTTCTTAATACACATTCCACTATATACACTGCTTATAGTAGTAAAAGGGGCAAAACCAAACATAACCGACTGTTGCCTATAAACAAAGGGCTGCAATAAACAGTTTTCTAAGCTAAGAATTGGCTTGACTGCATGATGGCACGCTTGGTGTCCTACCAAGAAAAAAGAGTTACCAGTGCACATTGTACTCTTGTAACAGGAGATGAGATTTTGTCACTACATGGCTTGGTCACTGCTCAGTACACAAATCTAGCTACATAAATATTTACTACTACTATCAGGTGCACATTCTGTTACCCAAGCATGCCATACCATGGGAAGAGGAAATGCATGAAAAGGAATGCCGAACAAAGGTTACAGTAAGCCCTCCATTCATCTACAGGCTGCCCAACATGCCAGATGTTGCCCCCTAGCACAATTCACTGACCCCCAGACTGCTCAATAGCTAAACTGATAGCATCATGTTATTAGAACATGGCCCCTGAACATGTAGCTTAGCAAATACCTTGCTCACTATATAGATACAGTTGTGCTTATATAGATTTTAGAATGCATGCTTGTGAGTTATTACTCGGCTTGCTATACCATGCTTCATGATGAGACCTGCAAACTCTTCAAAGCTAGCAATTGAAAATATATTTCCATGAAGCATAAAACATTAAAAGTTGTCTATGACTAATGCATTGTGGCCCTGACATTGCCTGTTCCAGAGAGAAGCAGGCATGGGAGACGAGTGAGAATGGCCATTGTGTTGGTAAGCCCCAGGTTATCACTGCTTGTGCCCTGGACTGGCACACTGATGACATGCAGCCAACCTCTCACGCAGGCCTAGGGTTGGCAATGGCGTTTTGGAATCTGACATGGTCTCAATGAGAAAAGTGTGTGTGGTTGGAAGAATCCTATCAGCAGATTTCTACTGGGACACTGGGATCACAGTCTTGTAATAGTTATACAGGTAACCAATGTAGCATACCTATGAACAACCACTGCAATTCAATGACCAAACCTACCTACAACCTCACACTTTACAGCTTAAAAATTTTTCATGACTTACTTATATTTTATATATTATTAATAACCTACAACATCCAGGGTCTAAATTTCCCCAACATACATTCTTATTCCTACGAGTGACCCATTTTCTCACTCTTGTAAAGTTCTTATTTATTTTCTATAGCCTTCCCTTCAAAATCAGTTTTGATCTGATAAAAGAAGTAGCTAGTGTAAAAAGTAAAATCCAAGAGTTAAAGGACAATAAAATTTAAAATCAATGGAGTAAACTGCTAACAACATTATCAGCTTTGGTCACTTCCCAAAGGCCCTTTAGACTGTCCAAGATTGAGCACATGCATGATATAGTGACTTTTACTACACTGTGCATTAATACAGTCCCCCAACAGTCATACTTTACATCCATATCTAACTAAAATTGTCCAGCCCAAAATGAACAAATAGCAACTAAGTGACACACTATTGAATAAACAAGTGCATAAGTGTACATTTTACTAATATATTTAGTTATATATATGAAACAAGCTATTCTTTCCCATAGAGAAAAAAATGCCTGGTATGTAGCCTATCCTGAGCAAGGCCATGCAAGCAGCGCAATAGGCAAAACTTGCACAAACAGGACCCATGACATAAAGTTCACTTTTTCATAATGATGGTCAGATGCTAGTGGTGCATACCTCCCACATAAATCACTGCTATATTAATTAGACGAGAATATAGGAATAAAGATACAATTCAGCATTTGCACAGTACCATACAATGTACCATGAGAAAGCATGCCAGAACAATATATACACGTTTAGCCTTGGCTGTAGCATTCTTCATAAAAGCAAACTGAACTGCTGCCCTATTGCTCACAAATAGATAATGCTGTGGCTTTTGCTGTTTATCATTAACTTTTCATATTAAAGACAATTTCTTATGCAACACTAGTGCATTTGCAGTCAGTGGCACACAGCTATAACATGTCTATACTGGAACCATAAATTGGAACTTCTGCAGAAGAAACTTGCTGCAGATGTTGTAATAAATTGGCAAAAAGAATATTTGGCCAGGGCTCCTAAGAAAAGCAAAGGGTAGCCATCAGCCATTGAAAATACATCAGCTTTTAAACTCCGAGAACCAGGTCCCTAAGACAGATCCCAGCAAAATGAGAAAACCATGCAAAACTTTCTATACCTATCGGCTGCATTTGATTTGACAATTTTGCAAATTCTAATCTCGGAGCAACCGCTTGGTTGCGCCCCCCCCACTACTACTTCTGTTTCCCACCTTAACCCTTTCTGCCTTGCTGCTCCTTACATTTGGCGTGCCCTCCCTGAATTCCTCTGGAGAGAATCCTTCCTCAGTGTTTTTAGGACTAAACCCAAAGACTCCCTCTTGGGGCAGTTGCACAGCACCATATCTGGCAACTGGCACTTATATTGAAGTGTCACCCACTGTAACCTACAGCATTCATATCCTCCTTTTTGTGTCTGTAGGTTACTCTCCCATTTAGATTGTAAGCTCTATAGGGCAGGGACCTCCATACTCTTGTTTCTGATTATTAATTATTGCAACCATACCTTGTATTTATTATCATACTTTGTATTTATCTATTATTGTAACTACCCCTTTGTTGTATTTATTGTTCTAATGTACAGCACTGTGTACAGTGTTTTATAAATAAACATATATATGAGAATGTTTTAATAAATATATATATTGGTGGTAACGGAGGAAGGATGTAGCGGACCACCTATGAGATATTTACCCTGGGCCCACCAGTGTGGCTGTTACTTGCTGCACAGCATGCTTTAATGCCAACTAATGCAGTTGTCCCTTACAGATTGCTCAGTCTTTGCCTGCACACACAGAGCTTCTGTACATTCTCACAAGTATAGTTGTCCTATGACAGCTGTGTCCCTCCCCTCAATTCCCATTCATGTAATCTCATGTCAGCAACCTAGGCTCCCAGCTGTTGCTTTCATGACTAGTATATTCCCATAACATGATTGCCACCACCACCAGCCTGCTTGGCTTATGAGTGAGCAAGACAACTGCCATGAAGAAGGACCTCAGTGTGAATGCTTGCACATAACATCCTGAGCCGCTGAATAAAATGAAACTCAGGTCTCATTGGGATCCTATATTTGACAGCTAGTACTAGAGATTCATCATCAATGGCTCCATTGCATTTCCAAGTGGTGTGTTACCACTCAATCACTGGTACCAATAAGATAGAAGTCCCTTGTCTGTCAACCTGTTAAAGTCATAAACAAATATGCATTCCCAAAATAAAAAGATTTGTAAAAAAAAAAAAAAAAACTCAGATACAGTGTTAAACACTAAACTTACACATTTAATCTTCATTGTGCTTTAGTATCAAGTTAAAACTCTCCTGATGCTATGTTCATGGCACAATGCTGCTGTTTAATTTGTATAAAGTATTTATTGGTAGATCAGTGCCAATTAATGCAATTCTCTCACCAATCTATCAATTTTATTCTTACAGTCTCTCATTCATTCTAACCAATCCACCTAAAGCAGTCTTAGCACAGTGAAGCACCAATATTACATGTGCATTTTACAAATTTATTTTCTGGGGTCAATTTCAATACATCTTAATGTGTGCTTTTCACGTATTTAACACCAGCATGCTAAGCAAAGCCTGGAAGTAACTGCTTCTCAAACCAGATGTTCCATTGTGTTTGTGTGCCTTGTACTTTGCACCTTTTATGCTAATGTATGCAACTCATCAATGCAGGCTAAATTGGCACATTGACACTAGATACAGGAGTGGGAATATAACCAGGTAGCTTTGAGAATAGCATTTAAGTGCAAACATTTAGAAATCAGAATTAGCATTTATACTGCCCAAAAAATGTGGTTCTCTGAACTACATAAATGCAATATATGTACATGGGCAGTGCCTCCTCGGGCTAACACTTGTCATACATGCCAAACCTGGACATGTGTAACATTTAAATTAACTTACATTTATAGTATAATGCACTTGTGAAGAGAATGGATCTCACAGTAAGTAGAAGTGCACTAGAAGAGAGCAGAATACATTGAGACCAGTGCTTGACTTATCTGCATTCATGGCTAAATTGCACAGATCAGAATGTGGATAAAGCTCTTGAATACGGAAAACTTATATATTGCTTTATTCATGTGATTAAGGTGGTGATTTATTATGCAACCGGTGTTTACACCGGTGTGGGGATGACAACTGAATACAACATGTTCTCTGTAACAAGATCTATTTGTATCTTCTTACAGGTTATCTTATTTATTTGTTTCCAAACAATGCCATGTCACAGTCCTCCTTGCAACATTTGTTACATACTCCGGTTCTTTAGCAAAACATTGAACTTGCTTCAGAAAAGAGTTTCCCCTTTTCTCCACTATATTGAAGAACTGGCACATACACGTAAGGCCGTGTTATCTTGGCAGGGCATGGAGAGGTATCAATCGGGAGATATAGCATTTGCAGTGTAGCTTTCATCAGGCATAGGGCAGGTTTCAACTGCTGCAATTCTCCCTGAGAGGCAACCAAACCTATTCCTGGCCCCTTAGTAATGAAGCAGTATAAGAGCTACAGAATGCCAGCCATGATGATTCCAGCACAGCAGGAATGCTCGGAAACAAAACAAGCCACATGTTCCGGCTATAGGAACTGGCCCTGTGCACAGGCCAAGCTTACGCCATTCCTAACATATGAATAGGATTTTGTAATGGTATCTGCCACCGAGGGGATTTGAGTTTGTCAAGAAACAACAGTTCTTTTACTGCAAGAGCAACTGCAGCTTCTGGGATGGAATCCTATGAAATCTAAAAGGCAACATAACAGCAAAAATGAAAAATGTTTAAGAAAGCGCAATCCTGGAAAGTGATATAATAAGAGATATTTTAATATGCTTGTGTTTTGCTTGTTGCGTAAATTAAAACCTTAGATTTGGTTTTCTCACAGCACCAAGGTTTTGTAAATTGTACTAAATAATAAAATACATAGAGGTGTATGTTGACTGTATACCTGTAAGTTGTCACCTACACTAAATAGAGGCATAAGCTTGCCGTTACTGTTCATTTAAGTCCCCTGGATATTTGTGCCTCCAAAGTGATTTAATTTAGACATGGAAGGTGATACGGTTTGTTACTGAGGGCTGGAGCCTGACCCACTATCACTTTAGCAAGGTGATCTCACTTGGTGATGTTACAATTATTTTCAGGAGATGACACTTCTTAGGGCCTTGTTTTTTTGCAATATGATATCCAGTAAATAGTATGACAAGTCTTAAGTGTAGTCGCACAAGAGAAGTGTTAACCCCTGTGCAGCCAATGAGTGGGAATTTAGAGAAACCCACCACTGACTGTAGAGTTAAAGCACAAGAATGTTCTCAGACCTGCCTTACATAGATGAAAGCCATTGCAACCTGGCAATTTGTTGCTATGCGGGAAGTACTTGTGCAACTACATTTGCCCAGTGTTAAATTGGACGCCAGAAGTTACAGCACTAAACAAATGTGTATGCAGTGTTTATAATACAGGTAACACTTGTCAATTGCAATCAAAAAGTGCAGAAATATATTGAAACCTAGCATTTTTTTAAAAAGATTTCTGAATAACCATTTTCACCTTATCAACTGTCTATCAGGAAAATGAAAGCCCAAATGACTAGTAAGTGTAAAATGGGCCTAACAGCACAAACTTTTTAGACCTTTCTTACTAACAGAGTTAAATTTGGGAAAGAACTGGTGAATGAAAAGGTTTGTACAAGTTGAGTAGCTGAAAGCCTCCTGGGTTTCCAGCAGCTGTTGGGTCTTCTCTCTCTATTGTGACTGCCCTGGATAAGGTTATAGCATATGGTGTCATAAAGGCTAAGTGTAACACACTGCTGCTGATTCCCAGCACATGGACACCCTGTTGGACACTTACACTTTACTGCCAAATGGGAAGGATCATAACTGTTTCTTTGAGTTTTACAGAAGTTTAGATACAAAGTAACTAGTAATCTGATTGCAATGGCAGCATGGAAGTCAGGACTAGAATTGCTAACGGCTTGATCAGAAGCGCCGCCTTTTGCTAATGTATCTTTGTAACATCCAAAGGAACTCAAATAGCAGCAATATTCTGCACAAAGGGAACACAAAGTCATACAAACTGGGCAAATGCCGAGCGAAACACAACTAATCAATACTAGCCAAAGTCAGAGAACCTCAGAGCCTTGTGAGCAAGGCAGATACATCACCTGCTTATAGAAGGTTGCAGTTCTAGATTTATAAAAATTCTCCCAATTCTCCTAAATGTGACACTGGCTACATGTAGAGCCTGCCAACCCTCACCATGTGCCTTGCTTTCTAGGGATATAGAAATAGAACTAATCAGTATTAACAAAGACAAACATGCCATATTACAATAGAACCCCTGATTTTATGTACCTGGATTTAACATTTTCCCATTATTGATAGTTTTTCAGTTTTCCCATACAAGCAAGTGGCGTCTTGTTCCCCCCCAGATTTTATACCATTTTGACACCATCCACTGGGACATGTAAAATCGGGGTTCCACTGTATCCTGATTAGGCTATTCATTGTCAGCCACTGAAAATTAAGCAACAATTAAGCTATTCTTGATTGATATAGTATCACAAACATCTTAGTGAATACCCCAGTTTCAGGACAGTTATTCACATACACACACAGTTAGCCAACATAATAAAAGGAGCACCACCACCAATCAATTCCAGCGTACTAGCACTGGGATAGAAACAAAAGCTCATACATGGCCTTCACAATTACACATACCTACCTAAGTCAGTAGTTAAAATGTGAATAGAGTTTTTATTCACTGCACTTAATTATAACATGTTTAATATAGGGTTTATAAAAGGTATGGGCAGAATAGACAAGAATGCATAGGATTAGATCAAACAATGTGTGGATTAAAGTAAAGTTGCACTTGAAAATAAAGGACGGGCATTTTCATTACCTGTGAATACAATAGGATCTTAGAACAGGATGGACCTGTGCAACCAATGGAACACTTTATAAGTTTAAAGACCTATGTAGAACAATCTGCCTGGCTCAGACTGGGCACTAGCCCACATATAGGCTATCCTCACTCACTGTGGTGTAGCTCTGCTACTTTGAGATTTGGGGAATAAGTCTAATACAGCTTACAATCCTATCTGTCACCCTGCAAGCCCACTGGGGTCAGCATGACCTGGGCAGCTGAAGTGAGGCAAATGAATGCCTGCAGACAAGATCACTAGGTGCCGGCCCTGGGAATGACAGGAGCAACAGGGCAGTCACTTGGCCCAGTCATTACAGTCCAGTTACCCACTGTCACTGCTCTGTCCTGAGCTGGAGAGGAGAGACAGGCCTTCCCCAGGGGGAGGCTGCTAATGGGAGCAGAATGTCGGCCACGTAGGCCCCTATATAGATAAAAAGAAAGGTTCCATGGCATTGCAAGAAGGTTGGGCTCTCAATATGTGGGAGGGTTGTCCCACCTGGGCCCTATGAACGCTGCAGAACTACAATTCCCAGCAACCCCTGGTCAGTGGTGGGTGGGACGCTAAAACCCAGCTAGAGGGCAACAGATTGCCCCCCTGATCTGTATAGGGACAATATCTGACAACTGTTACACACTTGCAATTCTTCCCCACAAGGGAGCCATGAGATACTGGGGGTCCAGAGCAAATGCCCTCTCTGCCCTACCCTAAAAGCGAGCCTGCCAAAATGGCGACCTGAAAGTAACCGAGCAAGGCCCCGCTTCCTGTCACTGCATTCCCCCTGGGCACCTGTGCCGGACTCCCCGCAGCTCATACACAGCCGGAGTGTGCCGGGGGTGCGGGGAGATGTAGTTCAGCTGGGAATGAGGAAAGGCCAGAGACGGGTGCGAGTCTGTAGGGGGCGCCACACTGCCATCCCGGTGGGGCCCCCCGTCTCTCCCTATTGTTCCCCGGACCCCTCACCTGCAGCTCGGCCTTCTCCACCTCCCAGTGCGCTCTCTCCATCTCGAAGCGGGCCCACTCGTGTTGGATGTAGTGCAGGATCCCGGGGATAGTGTACTGAGGGGGGCGGCTGGCTAGCTCACAGCCAGGCTCAGATGGGGCTCCCTGGGACTGGGCCGGACCCACGGCCTGCAACCTCGGAGACGCGGCCATTCCTCCGGCCGCCGGGAGATCCTCCATCCCGCCGCTACCAACCCTCTCGCAAGGACTCCGCTACAAGTGACGCGTCCCGTTAGGGGGCAAATAGCTCCCCGGTGCCAGTCAGGAGAGAAGCAGTGAGATGGAGCGGCCGGTAACTCTCGCCCCCCCGGAGGGGAGCCCGCCGCCGTCCCGTCTATAAGTTGCGCACAAGCGCACTCCTGATATTGCCCATTTGTTATCTGTCACTTCCCCCCCGGGGTCCGGTAAGCTCCGCGGGGCACTCTGGGAAACACCGGCCTCACACACCGCCTCCCGCTGACAGCGTCAAGGCGCATGCGCGGGCCTAGCGGACTGACGTCACAAAGGCAATATGCGTCACGTGATCCCCGCCCCGCCCAGAGGGCTAGTAGTGACGTAGTTCCGCATGGAATGGTGACAGCCGAATGCTACCGGAAATCATTGTTGGTTAGCCGGCCGCTCCACTGATGGGATGCTCCCGCCTTGAACGGGTAACCGGCCGTCGCTTTCAGGTTTCGTTGAGTGGCTGAGAGATTTTATTCGCCGGCCCCTGGAGCCGTGATCTAAATAGAAACGTGTTTTATCAGCCTGAGGAGGGTTTAGCAAATGGGGAGCCAATTAGATTCACTGTGCACACACTACATACAGTATGCATACAGTAGCAATGGCCACCTCGTATCTACAGTGAATTCAGTAAGCAGCTTCTGCCTATCCTTGCCTGTGCCATTGTTCTCTCCCATAGCCTGCAGCCCGCTATTCCCTAGGCTCCATGTGAGTTTCATGCCAGTATAAATACGTTGCAATAGTATGACTTGAGGCTTGGGATACCGGCAGCTTGTTGGTGCTGGCCTGAGAGTGTTCAGACAGTAGGGACTAAAAAGTGGTAAAGGGATGGGGCAGAAAGAATGCCCTTAGTCTCCTCACTGGCCCTGCAGATAAATGTCAGTGTGGCCCTTGGTCACCATGGCCACTTCCCATTCACAGGCAGGGGGGCTCTTGAGTTCAGGTATTGTGGCTGGCCGGAGGTACCCCAGTCCAACACTGGTCTTATTTCTAAATATTCTCATTTAGAAATGTGGTCAGTAAGCTGCAAGTTGCAGCCAATCAGAAATCCCCCTATCTGTATCCCACCAGATCCCTGTAGTTTCAGGCTGATAATAAGTGAGCTCCTATTTCCACCTTACACCTTTATGCTGGTGTTTGGTACATTTCAGTTCAAGATAGTGCTAAATCCTCTTGCTCCATCAACAAGCAAGGACCTTAAACCATGACACAAGAGACACCCTTTGTTGCCGCTATAAGCATCTATAGCCTGCATTGTACATTAGGACATCTAACCTGATGTTTTATATACATCCTTTCCAGCTCTGGATAGCAGCTCGTCTGTAGAGATGATCAAGTTCTTCCTCATTGTGAACAAGCAGGGACAGACCAGGTTGTCAAGATACTATGAACGCATGGAAGTCCAGAGACGGACACTGCTGGAATCTGACGTCATCAAATTGTGTCTGTCACGTTCCAAGGATCAGGTGAATACTGCGTTATGGAGGTTGTAGGATAGTGACAATCCCTGCCTCCTTACCTCCCCTTTTATCTGTTTAGATGGAGCCTACCCTTATTTTCCCTTATGCACACACTCTGGGTAGATGTTGATATTGCCTTATGGAGTGAGGCAAAATATCAGGCCTAGCCCAAAGGTATGTAATCAACACACACTGTTTGTTTACATTTTTAGCTGGATGGGGCCCAGGCTGCTTTATTGTTAATACCCCTGTGTAAATATTACCATTGTGCCTCTTTGCTACTCCTTGGCAGTTAATGGCAGATTTTACTTTATACATTTATTAAGACCCTCACAATTGGAGCAATAGCAATGATCAACCCCAGTAAAACTTCTCTTGATCTTTTAATCTTTGGATTTTCTTATGTTCTCTCTCCTAGTAGAGAAATAATACTTCTTATCCTAATTCTTCTCTTCCCATCAGTGTTCCTTCATAGAGTACAAAGACTTTAAGCTGGTGTACAGGCAATATGCATCTCTCTTCATTGTCGTTGGAATCGATGAATCTGAGGTAAGGTGCTGGTTTAAATGCTTAAAGCGATACCAACGTGTTCCTATGAAAATGCATAGGAACATATCAGCATTAGTAAAGAGTTGTGTCATGAAAATATTTGTAGCCAAAGTCCCCTAAAGCTGTTCCCAGCCACTCCAACATGGCTAAAGGCTCCTCAGCAGTTGTGTCACCAATGCTGGGTGGGGGTTGGTGCAATTTTTTCATAGGCCAGAGTACTGTATTCAGTCAGAGTGACTGACATAACTGCAGAGGAGCCTTTAGCCATGTCAAAGTGTTGACTTCAGCAAGTATTGCTGGGCTGGGAGTGGCTTTAGGCTTAAGGGGACTTTTGGCTAGAAGGATTTTCATGCCACAACTTTGAACTAACACTGACACATTTCTGTTGATTTTCATAGGAACATGTCAGTATGACTTTGAGGGCTTAGAAGGCTCTGAAAGAAGGCTAAGCCTCCAAGTATAGTAAAAAAAAAAAAAAAAAACTAAAAAAGTTTGGGATGTCCAACCTGGGCAATGATGGACAAGGTGTTATGTCACAGTGTCAAAAGGTCCAAAAATTCCTTCCCATTGTGGATAGTGAAAATCAGCAATTTTTATTACTCGCAATGGTGATACATTTTTGGGCAATTTTTTCACTGTAACAATATGCCTTGCCTGTCATTGCACAGGTTGGACATCCCAGATTTATTGCCCTAAATGAAGGTGCTGGGGCAGGATGTAGCCTTCCAGTGGATGTTTATGTATAACATCCTAATTTTAACGGAATTTGGCTTAAGAGATTGTTATTTATCAAGTAACTTAGCAGCTGAATGGAAAAAGCCGCACAGTACTGATCTTGCCAGTGAACATTAACCCGTTAGTGTTGCCTAATGGAAAACCGTTCTTCCAGCTACAATAAGAAATCACATGTATCATAGGTTTATGTTATTATTAGGGCCTAGAGCATTTTTACTGCTCCACTTCTGTCTTATGTGCCTAATCCTCTAGGTGGGAAGTTCTTATTGCAGGACCCACTGACCCTGCTTTATTATATGTATGTTTGTAGTGTATTGTAGAGAACGCTCAAGTCTTTTAGCTTTTATAAACGAGTGATAATATTCATGTTATATCTGTCTGCACTTTCCATCTTTGTAGAATGAAATGGCAGTTTTTGAACTCATTCATAATTTTGTGGAGGTTTTGGACAAGTACTTTAGCAGAGTGGTGAGTGTCTATTAACTATGCCAGTACATCATTTCCTGTGTAAGTCCTTAAAGGGACCCCTTGTCATTTCTCCCACGAGGAGACAAGATTTTTTTTTTATTTATTTTTTTTAAGATTTTATGTATATGTTTTATAACAACAGAAAAGTGTAATCAGCACATAATTCAGGTGTTGCTTGTTCAGTATTATGCATCTCCTTACAGTGGAGAGCTTAACTATACATATAGTGATTAGTGTAGTAATGTAGTACAGGTAGACAATGGTGGAAGTACTGTAGTGTATCTGGGGGACTTTATCTCACTAGAGCATTAATTGTTTAAATATGTAGGTCTAGGGCTTTAACAGAGGGCTCGCTTTAGGAAAAGCTTTTAGCCAAGGGCCCCAGACTGTGAAACAGCGTCTGACCATATTTGTCAGTTTTATCACTAGGAGCCTATCATTCACAAGGAGGAGGCAGAATATTTTTTGCCTGTAGCACACCATGTATTTTAACTGTCTCTTCATGTCATCACAAACAGAACACAGAGGATAGCTTCCTAGTACTAGGAGTAAAGCACAGTAAGTGGCCCCAGACATCCCCATCCCATGTATTTAGGATTACATGCTTCCAATTGTTGCCATTCAGAGGCAACCTGTAGTGATGAATTGGTCTTTGAGTGCCATAAAACAAATTGAATCCCAGAATTAGAAGAGATCAGTTATTGGCCACAATCTACCAAATATGTCACCTACAGCAGTGTATCCCAAGCCCAAGAAAGGGAACTGATTGGCTTGTGTTACGGGGAGAGGGGTTAAAAATCTGGACAAAGAAGACAAGTTTAGAGGAAAATGAATAGAGGGGGAGCAAATGTGCTTGTTTCTAATTCCCTTTGCTTATCTGTTTTGCAGAGTGAACTGGATGTATCCTTTTCTGAGCTGTATGGACTTTTTCCTGCAGGGGGCTGTAGTGAGTTTGAGCCTTAGGGCACAGTTTGTAACTATGATGCCTTGATTGTCATTGTGAATTTCTGTTACAGACATTGGCAGACACTGTTACACTGAGGTATAATATTCACTTTATTATACAGCATGCCAGAAAAAAACGCACCTATTGTAGCCATATCTAATGGAACTTAAAAGAACTTAAATAATGGTTGCATTATTATCTAGCAAATAAAAAAAATTACAGCTGCTCTCACCTTAGGCAACTTTCCGTGGTGCAAAGTCTCCGAGACGTATGGCAGCGCCCCAACAATGTATAGAATAAAGCAGAAATAGAGACTGCTCTCAAACAAAATTCAGCTTTTTTTTATGCCAATGTACCACAAAAACATTGTTTTGTACCAATGTATGAGTACATGTATGGCTAGCTTTAATTTATGTATGGTGTTTGCCTGGACTGGGATACAAAATCAGCTCTGGCATTTCAAGTACACAGAGACCCAAACAGCCCAATAAATAGTGAGTGTCTATGGCATCTTACAGCAGCTCCTCTGGCATTTGCCAGACTCCACTGATTGTCAGTCTGGGCCTGGACAGGTTGGCAACAAAAGCCAGTTTTAGTAATATGGTAAGGGGAAGCCTTACCCTTCCCTTTCTTAGAGTCAGTGATCAATTCCTTGACTGGGTGGCCTTACAGATTATGTTTAACCTGGATAAAGTGCATATCATTTTGGATGAGATGCTGTTAAATGGCAGCGCAGTAGAGACCAATAAGACTCGGATACTCGCTCCCCTGCTTGTGCTGGACAAAGTGGGAGACAGCTGACAATCCTGAGAGACACAGATAGGAGTGACCTAAAGGAAAACCATGCTTCTGGTATATATGTCAAGCAATGCAGCTCTTATTTAAAACACTTATGTATATAAACTGTTTTGTTTTTAATTAAAAATATTTTTCTTAAAGTATGTGTCACTGGATTATCCCAATATGAAACACTCATGCATTAAGTTCTAAAGTGTGCCCTGTTAGTCTCTGTGCTCACACACAACCAAGGCATGCATGTATAATAAGTTACATCAGCCAATAAATGGACAGAGCTGTATCCCTTCCTCCCACATTTCTGCCTCTAAAGCTGGCCATACACGCACCGATAATATCGTACGAAACCTCGTTTCGTACGATATTCAATGCGTGTATGGCAAGTCGGCGAGTCGACCGATATCGCAGGAGGCTGCTGATATCGGTCGACTCACCAATCGGGCCAGTTAAAAGATTTTGATTGGGCGCCATAGAAGGCACCTGACCAAAATCTGCCTTCAGCGCTGAATCGGCAGAAGGAGGTAGAAATCCTATTGTTTCTACCTCCTTATCTGCCTGTTTCAGCCCTGAAGGTTAGTGGCGGATCTGATGATCTTTTGTGCGACCGATGGTCGTGCCACCTTTACTGTAGAACCATTATGAAGAACAGGTGAACCTTCAGAAGAAGCTGCTGTATGAAAGGTTGGTATATGTGCCTATAATTTCCCATCGTTATAACAGTTATGCTGAACAAATAGAATGTTTAAGAACTGTTAGGAGCTGTTTATTTGTCTCCACCATCATCTAGATCTTATAGGTCTTAACTTGAGAGATTGAATTCCAGACAAAGAAAAGAGAAAATGCTTCATAGCATTCTGGAATAACATTTTGCCTCTGTGGGCCTATAGCTGCAGACCTTCCATTCATGCTAACATTCCTCTCTTATGTTTCATCAGTGCAGACGCGTGGGTTATGTCTAGCTTCACCTCTGGAGGCAGGACAGAAGAATTTGACTCTTGACCCCTCCCTCAGGATATATTGGCTGGCTCCACCTCTCTTCCCCAGTTCTTTTGTCCTGCCTTGGCATAGCGCCCAACTGTCACGACTTTCACGGGACAGTCCCTCTTTTGACAGTTCAACCCACAGTCCCCGATTCTTACTGAAAAGTCCCTCATTTCCCTTTGATCTCCTGCACTGAATCTAAAAAAGATACAAACAAAGCTTTTGGCAGAGAGCCCAGAAATCTTAACGAGCGTCACCTGCACATTGTGCAGATACATTGTTTCTCACATTTAATTAAATAAGTGAGCTTTTGGCAGAGAGCCCAGAAAGGTAAAAAGCCCCCCCCCTGCACTGAGATACAATTGTAACTAATAAGCTACACAGGTCTCTTGGGGGAACTGAGACTTGCAACTTAAAGGCAATTTCACCTTTTTCACCATAACTTCAATAACACATAAAACAGGACCCCAAAACCCCCAGAAATGTGTTCAGACTTATATAACCTGCCAAATTTAGTCAAATGGGAGTGGTATTTAGGGGGTGTGGTCACAAAAATGGGCATGGTCAAAAATTTGCTGCACACAGCATTTATTTTTGTCACTCTTTCCGTTTTCCGTGGATTATAACTGCTAATTCCACTTGCACTTTGCAGCAAGTAGAATTAGTAGTTATAATCCACAAACTTGTACATCTTATGGACTCAGGGTAAAGCATACAAAGCTGCCCACATACCCAAGACCCAGAGAGGCAATACTGCTTATTCCAGAAAAAGACTGGATTTGGGGTAGGACATGCAGAGCTGACACTTAGCCTAGACCCAAGGGGTCAGTGCTGTTGGTACAGGAAAATGATGTGCACTCCGGGTAGGGCATGTAGAGCTGTCCACACACCCTGCAGCCGGAGCCAGTACTGCTTAACCAAGAAGATCGAGGATTAGGGTAGGGCACTCGGAGCTGTCTACAACCCTAGAGCCCTATTGTAGCATAACTAAATCCACAGGGCTGTGTGATCAATGTCAGGCATGCAGAGCTGCCCAACTGATATGCGCAACCCCAGCAAACCTGCAAGTGTTTATAGTTGGAAGCCTACACATATTCTGTGCCAATAAATGAAAGTGTTTTAAAGTAATGAAAATATATTGTACTGTTGTCCTGCACTGGCAAAAGTTGTGTGTTTGCTTCAGAAACCCTACAATATTTTATTTAAACAAGCTGCTGTGTAGCCATGGGGGCAGTCATTCAGTCTGAAAAAAGGAGAAAAGGCACAGGATACTTAGTAAATAACAGAAAAGTTCTGTAGGATACAGTAGGATTCTATCTGCTTATGTTATGTGCCTTTTCTCCCTTTTTCACACTGATGGCTGCCCCGATGGCTACTCAGCAACATGTTTACCTAAACTATAGTAGTATTACTGAAGCCTGACTGCAGGTTACCTAAACAATTTTACAATACTCATCCCATTCCGGAGGAACAGTGTAAGCTGTGGGATAAGTGGACTCCACAAATGCCAGACCACAGCTTTCAAGGATCCAATGGAAAAGAAATTGGAAGCCTCCCTAAAACGGACATACAGCCGACACAAGCAGCGTCTATACTACGCCTGGCAGCTGCGGCAGCACGGTTGGCCCGCACAGTCACACACTGGGCTAACAAAGTCACCCAAATCCCTTCTTCAACAGCTGACAGATTCTGTGATGGAAATTCTCTGCCTAGCCACCAAGTCGTACAGTTGATTCAGTAATGGCCAGTCAGCACTCTATATGGCTATGACACTGGTTGGGAGACACAGCATCAAAGTACAAGTTGTTAAATATACAGGAGACTTCCTATTCGGACCAGACCTAAAATCACATAGATAATCACAGAGGTGGTGAGAAAAAAAAGTACCACCCCCCCCCCCCCTCCCCTGGAAAGAAGGGTCAGAGATGGATCCACCTAACAGGTTCACTAACAGAAGGAACTGGTCCTCACACAATAACATTTTTTATTCCTTTCTTAACACTAACGGTGACACCAAAGGAACACAACAAAGCAGCCCACAGTGGCTACAATCCGGCAGGCCTAAAGAACCCACTCTATGAAAAATCAGTTCTGCATGACTAACCCCCTTAAAACAGACAGCACTTTCAGTTCGTGGCACTCCCCTTCAGCCTTTGTATGGCCTGAGGGTATTCACAAAAGTCATGGCACCAGTCACAGCCTACATGAGAACCATGGGACTATATGTTCTACCCTGACTCAACAACATCCGGCTAAAAGACCCAATCGCAAGCCAAGTGACCAGGAATACACATATGTGCCATCTTGTTCCATCTCAGAAGGTTCTCTTTTTAGGCCTGCTGTTCAATTCAAGACTCCAGATGGTGCAAGTACCAGAGGACAAAATCTACACCCTCATTTCAAAAACTGAAATCTACAACTACAATGCCGGAAGCAATACTGTATGCCAGATTCCACATGCAACCACTACAACATAAAATCCTGCGATGCTGGAACATAGACCATTACAACCTCCAACAGTACATTCCTCTCTCACCAATGACAAAAGAGAGTCTAGAATGATGGCTGATCCAAGCACATCTCACACCAGGCAGGAGCTGGGCTCAGCCGGACTGGGACATAGACAGATGCCAGCAAGTTTAGATGGGGTGCGGTGTATCACACATTGCAAGGTCTGTGAACATCTCAGGAATCTCTCCGTCCTAGAGTTGTGGACCATCGTATTAGCACTACAGGACTGGTCCTACCTCCTTCTAGACCTTCCTGTCCATTAGACAATGCTACAGCAATGGCCTACTGTATATCAGTGCTGTCCAACTTCTGTGGTACTGTTTTGACTACTCCTCTTTTTTTAATTGCACCAACTAGTTATGGGCAGAAAAGATGGTCACAGCAATCTCAGCTGTGTTCATACCAGGGGTTATCAATTGCAAAGCGGACTTCCTAAGCAGGCAGACAATAGACCAGGGAGTGGAGCTTACACAACAAAGTGTTCCAGCAGTTGGTGATAAAATGGACCCTGTCAGACATCAATATCTTAAGCTTTCGTACGATATTCGGTGCGTGTATGGCATGTCGGCGAGTCGACCGATATCGCAGGAAGCTGCTGACGACTCGCCGATCGGCCAGGTTAGAAAATTTTGATCGGGCGCCATAGAAGGCGCCTGACCAAAATCTGCCGTCAGGGCTGAATCGGCAGAAGGAGGTAGAAATCCTATTGTTTCTACCTCCTTATCTGCTGTTTCAGCCCTGACTGTGTGTCCACGTGTATGGCCAGCTTTAGTGTCAAGACACAACTTCAAAGTTCCTTGTTACTTTTCAAGGACCAGGGATATGGGAGCAACATATGTGGATGCACTGGTGATTCCGTGGGTATTCAACAAAGTCTGTGCCCTTTTTGATAGCAAAAACTACGGCCAAAAGGGTGTCTGAGATGGCTGCACTGCCCTGCAAAGAACCATGGCTAATCATTCACAGAGATAAGGCAATCATCCGGATGGTACCGTTTTTCCTCCCTAAAGTAGTTTCGGGGTTCCACATTAGCCAAGAACTCATCCTACCAACCTTTTGTCTCAAACCAGCTATGACAGCGAAGAGCAGCTGCACAAGCTGAATGTAGTTAGGGCGATTAGGATATATGGGACACAATACTGCAACCTTCAGAAAATGTGACTCCATCTTAGTTTCTTACGCCTATGTTCACAAAGGCCAGGTGATTTCCAAAAGAACAGTTGCAAGGTGGCAGGTTGATGCTATTATCCAGGCCTATGGACTACAATACAGACAACAACCTTTTCAAGTGAGCATAGAGTACTTCATGGGCACTTCACAATGTAGCTACACTGGAGCCAATCTGCTGAGCAGCCACTTGGGCCTCACCAAATACCTTTATTAAAGAAACAGTAACACCAAAAAATGAAAGTGTTTTAAAGTAATTAAAATATAATGTACAGTTGCTCTGCACTGGTAAAACTGGTAAGTTTGCAACAGAAATGCTACTAAATTAGCTGCTATGTCAACACGGGGGCAGCCATTGAAGCTGGGAAAAAGGAGAAAAGGCACAGGCACATAGCAGATAACAGATAACATTTGTAGAATATAATGGGGTTTTATCTGTTATCTGCTAAGTAACCTGTGCCTTTTCTCCTGTAAATGGCTGCCCCCGTGGCTACACAGAAGCTTTATTATATAAACTATAGTAGTCTTTCTAAGGAAAACACACCAGTTGTACCAGTGCAGGGCAGCATTACATTATATAGTAATTACTTTTATAGACTTTAATTTTTTGGTGTTACTGTCCCTTTAAGTTCTATAAGTTACGTGTGTGCTTCTACTCCAGCCATGTTTAGCAGGATAGTTTTACAAGCCGCTGTGGCATAATGTCTTCTCTGACCAATATGCCTAGTTGTTTGTTCTACCCACCCCATTGAGGGACAGCTTTTGGATGTTCCCACACATCTACACTGACAGGAGAGCCATCTAGAGGAAAGGGGATTTTCCTTTTTTTTTTTGTAGGCCCAAACTGTCAGTGCAGTAAGTCCCACCCAGGGTGATTTAATATCAGCCGATATAATATTATCTTTCTCTTAGTTCTATTTTTGTCCCTTGACCTTTCTTCCGACTTTTTCTATATATACACACCACCTCATCAAACTTTACAGCAGAAGTGGGGAAGAGAGGTAAAGCCAGCCTGTATATTCTGAGGGAGGGGTCAAGAGTCTAATCCTTCTGTCCTGCCTCCAGAGGTGAAGCTAGACATAACCCACACTTCTGCACTGACAGTTGGGGCCTATGAGAAAAGGATTTTCCAGTCCAAAGTCCCCTTTTCCTCCCTGTAGGAGGCAGGAGTCATTGTCCCTTTTTCCAAAGATAAGAAGAAACAAGGGTTTTATTCCATCCTCTTTTGAATTCCAAAAACGGACAGAGGTGTGTGCCCCATCATGGATCTCAAGGGACTCGGTCTCTGAGTCAGGCGCTTCACCTTGCAGACGGAATCTATCCGTGCAGTTGCTAAAACAGTGGATCCTGGGAAGTTTCTTTTCCTTATCCGATATCAAGGTCACTTACCTACATACCCCCATTCACAAGGCCCACCATCGATATCTTCACTTTGACATCGTAGGGAGGCACTTCCAGTTTGTTGCCTTACCCTTCGGCCTTGCAACCTCTTCCTGGGTCTTTTGCAAGGTCTTGACCCCAGTGATGATATTCCACCATTCACAGGGATTTTCAATTATTCACTACCTAGATGATATGCCCATTAAGTCTCCCTCTATCCACCAGAACCATTCCCGCTATAAACAAATGAATCCTCAAAAAACCTCAAGGCTGGATAATCAAGACTTCAACAAGTCATCCCTAAAGCCGACTTAGGAAATTAATAACTTTTTTTCAAACTCTTGTGTCCCTCTGGTGCATGCCACAAGCCAATCATGGCCTTTCCAGTCTCTTCCTTTTGTCCCCAGAATCGGGAGCGGGTCAGAACCATATTCATAACAAAAGTTTGTCCAGGAGAGCACAAACTTCCGAGACAGCTCCTGGAAATCTTCAGATCGATCAGTGCACCACCCCAATACTTGGCTGTTCCATTTAACTGCCTGGCTATTGATACTAAAGTCCTCAGGAAACAAGGGCTGAAGTAGAGGCTTATTGCTACTATGATTTCCAAAGTATTGCCCTTTTGTTCCATATTCTAGTTGTGTTTGGTAAAACTATAACATTGAATAAAGTTCTTTTGGCATTTCTGGGTGGTGACAGCCCCTACAGGGGGGTGTAGCCTGTTGGGAGGGCCATCAAGACCTTGTACTTTCAGTTGTTGGGAGTTAACTTCTTCTGTGCCTGTGTCCCCCTGAGATTAGAAAAAAGATTTTGCAGGTAAGACAAAAATCCCTCTTTTTAATTTCCTTATGGAACACTTATATAAGGTATATTTCCTACCGAGACATGTTTTATTCTTGTGCAGTTTCATGCAGAAGTGTTTTTAGGTTCTGCTTGTTTTCCCGTTGCGGCCCCATGGGTGTACCTATCCTCTAATTGCTCTGCTGTCCAGTAAGGCTACAACCGCAAAACCGCGATTGTCTGTTCCTTGAAAGTACAAAACCTCAGTGGGAAAACAAAAGAGCAGTAGGAGTAACCTGTATCAACTAATCATTAGCTTTCACTTTCTAACTTGCCCTTAGACTCTTTAAAGCAATTTGCTGTGAGTTACTGAGCTAGCGCCAAATTGCCCTCATGAGCTCTACTGTATAGATGGATCAAATGAAAGGTTTCCTATTAAGTTGCTTTTTTCATTCAGTATTTGCTCTCTCGCTCACATATACCTGCATGTTGTTTGGGGGTCTGGAAAGCAAAGAATGCATATTATTATGCTTAACGAATATAAAAAACTGAAATAAATTGGATGCGCCGGTGAAATCAGATGAGTCCTTATCAGTGCCAGTGTACCTGCAAAGCTGTATACCAGTTATTACAGTGCACAATATTGTATGCACACAAGACTTTAGCATGCATGGCCTATGAAAAACTAAAGGGAAAGTTAATTTGCCCTCTTGGATATCTAGCAGAGAAGCCTAATATATAGAACCCTACCAGCAAGAGCATCACAAATGTCTATTATGTAGGCAAAAAACATTCCTGGCACAAACTTGTGGGGTCCTCAGGCAATTAGTGGCCAGTGTCCTGGCTGGGCATTCTGCAGGTCATGGAAGTGTGAAAAACTAACAAGCCCATAGCCCATTTATTTGCAACTTAGCAATATACTTAGAAATATGAATGTGATTTTCATGATTTTAATGTAATGATATGGGTTGGAGCAGTTCCCTAAGCCCCGCCCCCTGTTCTGCTGCTGATCTGACTACTTTGAGACTTAAAAAAAAAAAAAAAAAGTAAGAGTAGTCAACTATCCTCCGCTTGCATCCTACAAATCCCACAATTCCTTGCACACGTGATGGTAATAAGGAAAGGAATATCACACTGCAATGCATTGTGGGTTATGTAGATCCTGCATGCTGTCTGTTAAGGTTGCCATACACGTTACAATTACAATTGGTCGTACCCTCCACTATTTAGAGCTGAATTGTCAGATATGGAGGTTGAAACAATAGGAATTCTACCCCTATGTGACGATTCAGCGCTAAACGCTTGCATTTGCTTGGCTTCAAAAGCCGATTGAGACAACTGACATCCAAGGCTTTTGTGATTTCCCTTGTCAATCCACCATACATGCACTGAATATTTCTTATATACCTTGTTGCGTACGATAATATCAGTGCGTTTATGGGCACCTTAAGCTGTGGAGAAATTAATATTTGTAACATCAGAGTTTTAGTCCCTCCTCCCCCGCAGAATTTCTAATGATGCAGAAAGAAGAGCTGTTTTACAGCTGGATTTCAGCATATAAAAAAAATCTGTATTTATTCACACTTGTGAAGGAACAGATTACAATTATAGGTCGATTGGTAGCCGGAGTTCCCACTTAAATAAATCAGCATTAGGGGGCAGAACTGTCCCCCCCTTAGTACTCTAGCCCTTGCATCCTGGGACTTTTTCCAGATAAGAGCCTCATATTCATGTAGACTAAATGTACACCTTCCCTCGCTACTTACCAACAAACATGGTGATGAGATTTTTGACTCAAACAAAAATGGCAACTTTTGTTTTCAGGAACAAATATTTCAAAACAATTTCTTTTTTTTTTTTTTAATTTCTTTATTTGTTTTTTTTCTTTTCTTTTTTTTTTACTTCAAACTGCAACAAGTTAAATAAATGTTTATAATATACAAAGAAAATACAACCAGAGAGCAAAACTTGTTTTCAACCCCTTAAGTGCGTGGAACAGCTTCCTACACTGTAGGTTACCCTTGACATTAAAGGGGTAAATCACCTTGCACTGGTATATATCTATGTTTGTGTGGGGGCTGATATTATAATAGCTTTATTTGCACTTTGCACAAACACTTCATTTCGAAATGCATAGCAGGGACATATCCAAAAGAAATAGGCGGGGGGATCATAATATCCTCTTAGGCAAGAGGAGGAAACTAAAATAACCAAAAGGTGCTTGAGTACATTATGGGACTCAGGGTGGGAGGGGGAATCAAGGAAATAGTGCAGGCACCATTAAAAAGAAAATGAGAAAAGGCTAAGGGAATAAATTCCGATGTCCGTTAACGCTCTATGTTCCGAGAAAGCAGCTTTCTGATGAGTTAGTTTAAAGCTAGCGAAATGAGGAGCCAGATGCAATAGATGGGGAATGCTGATGTAGTGTTATGTTATTACAACAGACGCTACACTTTAACAAATGTCTTCATGGCGGCAAGCGTGGCCCCTAACAGATGCAGAACAGAGGCATGGCTCTGCGTTCTGATTCCTTTCATGGCCAGAGGAGGCCTAGAGAAAAGGGCTTATTTTAAATGGAAAGGGGGGGGGGGGGGGGGGGGGGGGGGGGGTCAGTCATGCCTTAAGAGACCATTTCATCATTAGCAGCTAACAAAAAGAAATGAAAGGCATTACACCCGCTCCCTACTTCAGATCCTCACAGAGAGAGTGTAAGGGTCACACAGCGAGAGGAAGAAAGGCCAGGTCTTTTCTCAGCACACGAACACAAGTGAGATAGGGAGTGCCGCTAGTGAAAAAAACACTGTCCCACAATGGCAGCTCTCAGTTGAGATGGAATCCTTTCTCCATGGTAGCAGCAAGCAGGCGGTCTCTCATGATTTCCTCGGAGGAATACTCCGGCAGCTTCAGGTAATGCACACATGTATTTACAGATGGGTAGCTGGCATCCGTGGCATCAACCTGGCAAAGAACAATATAAGATATGCAATCATTTGACCACGTATTATTACAGTTGGCTAAAGCATTATAGGGGTTTTGTGTTGCCTTCCTTTGAATTAATACTAAAAGTGGTTTATGAAAGCGTAAATTTGATGTACATCAGTCTTTTTCCAACCTCAACTACTATGTTACAAATGTGTATTTCTCTCTCTGGATACCAAAGTGCCATGTCGAATTATCAAAAGATACTGCCATGGATATGCCCTGTGGCACTTTGCACAGACCAGAAGTATAGTTCTGTAATGCCCATGCAACCCTGCAGGAAGCTAGGAACAAGATGGCAGCAGTGTGCTCTGCAGCTTGAAATGTTATGTATTGCTAAGAACAGGCAACAAGCAAACTTTTGGGTCTATGGTTAAAAAAGATTAGCTATGGCCCATGTGGTTGCAAAGGTTTAGCCCTGAAATTTAAAAATAGACAGAAAAAAGGGCCATCCTTAGAACACCAGGGTCTGCTAAATATTCTTGCCCCTAACTGCACTGTGTATAGGGTATATTTTGGGATTTCTTTGTAATATTATACCTTGCGCACGACTGTGAGACGCGGATGCAGATTGGCCAGTCCTCCTGGAGGCAATGTGGAGCACCCCGTTGTAAACTGCAGGAACGCTTTCCTCTCATCTGACGACATGCCACATAGGACTCTCACGAATCGAAGGAACCCAGGACTGTAACAGCAGCATAATTACAGTTAGATCACAAAATGGGTTCTCTAAGTACCAGCCATTGCGCTAATGGCACATACAGTGGAGTAGTTTAGTGGCCATAGCTCCCATGCCTTACCTCTCTCGGGTATATCCTAGCTTTGGTTCTGTGTAATTGATGATGTCCTCAGCGGACCAAGAGGGAGACTGGTTTCCACACAGTATCATTTGGACTTCCTCGGGGCTGAAGGAGCCCAGTTTCTCCATAGGGAACACTTTATTAAAGCCACCTAAGTAAGAAAAGAGAAAGTAATGACCCCTACAAATGAACTGCTTACAACTACTGCGTCTTTGTGAGTGCCAGAGATAAGCTGTGGAAGCGGTTTTCACAGTGGGCCAATAACTACGGAAATATAAATATATATATATATAGCCTAGTGAATATCAGAGCAAGAATCACTGGGAGTGACGACTGTCATTTAGATACTCACTTCTAAATGCTTCCATTTGCTTTTGTACACCAGTCTGCATGCAGAAATCAAACATAAGATCAACATACTCCTCAGCGTTGTCTATCGTCACCATCTGCAAAGAAGAATAAACAGGTCAGTTGTAAAAAGAGATTTGTTCAAATGAGGACTAATTACCGTTATGTAAATAAAAGGCAAACATTTTTCCCAGGAGCAATAACCCATAGCAATCAGTAAGAAGTTTGCTTTTTAACGGATGACCAGTAAATGCTACCTGCTGATTGGCTGTTATAGGTGACTAAGCTTGTATCAAACTTTGCACCTTTAATAACATAATCCAATAATTCTAAGGGTATGACACTTTGCTGAAGTGACAACTGACACTTGTATTTGTATTTCTGCTTCCCAAGTGAATTTCGCTAAACTCATAGTGGAGACAGTAGACGCTTACACATGCAAAGTGAAGTTGTAGGATGTAAATCTGCCTATATACCTTATGTGCTGGCCAAAGTGGGCTGATAAGATCATTGGCCCAGTTGGATCATACTGCAGGATTATGGAGAACAGTCAGGAGAGTATAGCACAAAGCACCAATGCTGTCCTTGGCCAACAGCATTTTTATAGATCATCACAAGAAAGGAAAATTTGTTTCCAAGTGAAAAGAGAAAGATGGCTGCTTGTACAAAGGCAAAATGAGTAGGCTATTCAGCCATTCCAGCACCAGAACAAGCACAATGGACAATGTTACAAAACCCATCTCTGCCAAACTATACCCACATAAACAGCATCTTGTGATGTCAGAATGTGCCATTTATTCTTATAGTGAGAAGGCCCATTGTAGTCCCCTGTCGAAGAGCATGCCCAGGACACATGTTGATCATTCAACCCAGACTGGACAGTGGGTCCATGACTAGGGCAAGCTGGGATTTGGCTGCCTGGAGGGAAGGAGCTTTGAGAAGGTAAGGTGTGATGCAGTGCAGCTGCGGGTGCCACCATTATCTTGAAAAAAGACCATGGGGGCCAATGTCAGGCCAAAGGTAAGCAAGGTGAATTAATAGTGAGGGGGTTTTGAAAGCAAACCGTAAATGTTCCCTCCAACTGGGAGGGAAAATGGGGACATAGCGGTAGGTATCCTTGATGTCCAGGACCACCAGGAACTCATTTGGGTTCATGGCTGCATTTACCAATCTGAGGCACTACATCTTAAGCACAAGAAGGGAAGGAAGGTGTTAAGTTGTTTTAGGCCCAAGACAAGGCGGAATGATCAGTCTCTTTTTAGGACAATAAATAGGTTTGAGTAGAAACTTCAAAACGTGTTGTCTGGGGGCACTGAGACTATCACTCTTTCATCTAACAGGTCTTGGACAATGGAGAGGAGTGCGTACTTTGCTTGAGGGGGGTCAAGACATAAAGAACTGGTTTGGAGAGGAATTCTAGGTGGTATCCTGACGACACTATTTTGAGTCCCCATGGGTGGGTCCGTGTTGAGGCAGAGCCATGCGTCCCTGAACAAAAAAATTTTCCTCCGACTAGGAGATGGCCTGCTTGTGGGAAGACAGTCATGCTGAGGAATACTTGTCAGTGGTCTTGGACTGGGTTCATTTGCCTTGTCAGGAGAACTTGGAGCGGTTCTGGAACCGGGTTTTTCTGGAAGGGTTTCGGAAAGAGTAATCCCTGGATGAGGTAGTCTTGAAGGTAGTCAAAAAAAGTTTTCTTGATGAAAGGATGAGGATTCTTTGGTTGAAGTAGAAGAGTGCTCTTTTCCCCTGTAGCCTGGCTAATGATCTTATCCAGTTGCCCTTAAAGGGAATGGCAGTGAGCAACTTTTTGGATGATAGATCGGCCGACCACAGCTTGAGCCATTAAGAGCAGCGGGTTGGCACTGAAAGGGCACCTGTTAAGAGAAGCTTCACAGAGGTATTAATTTGGGTCCCTAATTTTGGTTGCCAGGGATGTCAGTTCCTGTTCCTGTCTCCCGCAGAGATGAAGGCAGACCGAAGGAAGCCATCCAGCTTTTTGTCCAAAGAGTCCATAAAAGAAGAGGAATCTGGGACTAGAAGGGCTGTATTCTTAGAAAGACGGGAAACTGGTGCATCTGCAGAGGGCAGAGTGGACCACTTTTTAAAAACTTCCTACGGGAAAGGGTAAGAGCATTGAAAACGGTGGTTGGCCTGAAAACTTTTCTCGGGAGCGTCCCCACTCCAAATGGATGATGTTATCCAGCTGCGTGTTAGAGGGAAACAAGGACAAATGTATCTTTTGGATATCTTTGAGAAGAATTCTGTGTGGATTCTGGGGCCTTAAGGTCAAGGCATAAGATGACTGAGGCAATTAGCATGTCCACTGCCTCTGAAGGAGATTTCATCAAAGTCATTACGGTTGTCTGAGGAGATTTCACCCTCTCTCAACGATTATTCTTTCCAAGTGGCTAAGTGACAGACTCTGAGGCACTGCCATGCTCTATATAATGAGGAACGTGGCTTGTCTAAGAGCTTATCTAGGCATGCTGCTAACTTGGAATGCCAGAAGACCGTTCAACAGCCCATGGAGGAGGATCCCAAAACATCACTTTGCAGTTTAACACTAAAGAGTAATACCTGGGACTTAGCTGTCTGTAAACCAAACACCCTTATGTGCAGTCTACAGCCAGACTGCCTTGAGGTCTTAAGAGACCTTTATCTAGAGGTGCATGACAAGATTTCAGAGAGGGCTGCTATGAATGTAGTGTTGAAAGCCAATGTGAGCAAATTGTCATCAGACTATATCATTCTATCAGACCTTACGCTGCTGAGATGTCATAGGACTGCTAGCCATAGACTGTCTGAACCAAACAACTTGCAGCCTTTACCCTCAAATTCAGAGAAGACTGCTATCAATGATAGAGTTTTCTATGCTGCTAGATTTCACTGCATAAACCACCTATTGGGAGAAGGCAGAACCTATTATATACATAATAGTGTAGAGGGGACCAATGACAGTGACCATTTAACTTAAAGCATTAGAATATCCACCTACCTCATCCTCTCCATTTGGCCTTAGATCGACTGCAGAGAAGCCATAAACCCGGGAAGATGGACAGAACTGGAAATTGAGTCTAAAAACAAATCACACCGATAGCAGATTTAGAATTCTCCAAAATAAACGTAACGAAACACAGTAAATAGAGAATAACTTACTGTACAAAGGGAGCAGACATTTATGCCCCCTTTTCCTCCAATAAGGATTAATTATATCCTAGCTGGGATTAAGTACAAGGTATTTTAAAATGTGAATTAACTAACATGGAGTGCATGGGAAAAGGCCTTCCTGTAATTTGGAATGTTCTGGATAACGAGTTTCTGCTTAAGGGACCCCATACCTGTATATTGCAACTGGAACCGTAATATGGTGTTGGTTGATATTGGAGTCTCTACCTACAGAGCTTTCACTCTAAGGGTCCCTATCGCATTTGCACACAGTATGGTCTATGTCATCAGGAGCCAATTAACCTGCCTGTATTTCTTTAGGGTGCAGGAGGAAATCCAAGTAGACAGAACATATAAATTCTTGCAGATGCCCTGGCTGCAATCACACTCAGGGCCCCAGCAAAGCAAGACAGCAGTGACAACTGAACCACTGCGCAACAATCAGCCTTACCCCAAATCCTCAATGCTGACTGGAGGCCCAGATCCAGAAGGATTCTTTAGCATAAGTTCCTGAAGTTGAGTGTTCTTCTCATCCTCAGATAAGCAACGGTTCCCCAGAATCTGTCTCCTCTTTACAGCCAACTCCCTAATGTCCCTAAGGAAGCGAGCACGATGTGGGTTTATTAGCTCAAAGTCCTCCCAAGTTAAAATACCCTGAAACCAGGCTGGTGGCTTTGGTTTGGGTGGGTCTAGGATGAACTCAGATTTGCAGTCTTCCTCAAAGCTTCCTACTGAAAGGGCATCATGCCCATCCTCAGTAGAGGCCTCCGACTGGCTCTCCGTGCAGTGCTCACTCTCCTCTCCCCGAGAGGCATACAAAAGCTTGCTCATGTTGCTCTTAATGTCACCCATACACATAAGCTTAAAAAACGGCTTTGAAATGGGCAAGTCCACTAATCTATTGTCCTGGATGCACTTTGCAAGGAAAACACCAAGGAAATGGCAAAGTCTGGTCACTCGGTCTAGTTCCTCACTATCCTGTGGGTAGGGTGCAATGAAGAGGCCACAGGAACGCTGCACATAGTAACCAGGGGGCTTCAAACCACCACCTAGATCCACCTGTAAAACAAAGTACATTTAGTCTGTACAAGCAGAATAGCTACAATCCAAACCAAACACAACTGTGGCATAACTGAATACCATGAGATAATTTAGAGATTTTTGCGCACAGATAACTGGCAGCAGCCACTGGTATTCATGTGAGCTGTGCCAACTATATGTACCTATGTAAAGCACATTTAACCTAGTCATTATTTCTCTCCTACTAGCTAAACTGTTACTGAACATATTTTTTACCCAGCAGCTGCATGTTACTCCCCAACTAGTCCACAGAATCCATCATTACTTCTATGTTGGTGCTGAACTGGCGACTGATCTTATTACCTGCCGAGACTCATCATCTGGGAAGTCATCATCACATAACCAGATCCCCAAATCTGTTTTCTGGAACTCTGCTGCCACCAGGGCATAAAACTCAAGGGTAGGGCCCAAGCCTGTTCCTTCTTCTCCCAGAAACTCCACCTGAACATAAAGAAAATTATTACAGGTAATTATAGGAATTGAGTCGCACAGAGACAACAAAGTTATTTCAAAATCTACCCGACAACTGCTCAGAGACCTCACTGCTGCCCCTATGTACATGCAAGCTGGTCATGTTGATTTTATCACTGGTGCTTTTCAAAGTAAACAAAGCCCACTTCCAGGGCCAAGAATACTAAAAGGCAAAACTATAGGGGTAGCAACCCTATGTTGAGAAGGAGGGCCCAGTAAGAAATAGTGACTACCCTCCTACACCTGAAAAACAACCTAAATTCCCTCCGTTACCACTGGTCCAGCTGGAGGGCAAAGTACAAGGCCCGAGCATCCATGATTATTCCTTAAACTGGGTCACTAATTGTGCACTAATTGAGGAAACAGGTAAAGATCTAAGGTTGGCCACAGAAAGAAGTCAAGGGGCTGCACTTCAGGCATAATGAAGTTTATATAGCTCAATTTTTTTACATAACTTTAAAAAAAAGCAGGGATATTTTTAGATGACTTGTCGCTTTATGTTTACTTACCTCAAGCACAGATTTTCGGTCTGCGTGGATTTGCATAACATTCTCTGCCCACTCCATCAAAGACTCCCCTCGTGGGACCTTCACACGTTCGTGTTTTAGACGGCCCACTCTGAACTCCCCTGGGTCGTCTCTGCGCACTGCACTTGCTGTTCTGCTCCTCTCAACTGTGGCTTCCCGCCTGTTCTGCAGCCACACAATAGCCCTAAAGGAAGCACAATAATGTTACCATGCATCAGGCTACACAGAGCCCACAGGACACAAAGGACACCAAACAGGAGATTACCTTGAGGCACCAAATGCTGTGCATGTGAAGTAAAGCTGCCGGGTTTCAAAGGGTATTAAGAAGGGACATTTGCTGGTCAGCTGTTCACACCAGTCTGGCAAAGCTCCACTTGCTAAAGCTAAAGGTTCCTGGTAGAGGAAAAAAATTCACATGATTTCCGAGCCCCAGACTCAATTACCCCAATTACCCCATTCATACTCGTGTCCCTACCTCGATTTGCTGAACAATCTTTGTGGTGATTTTCTTGCTAGTAAACTCCTCTGGAGGAACACTGAAAAGGAGCATATCTTCTCCATCTAAAAAAAAAAAAAAATTATATATATATATATATATATATATATATATATATATATATATATTAAAAAAAAAACTGATACAACAGCTTGAGGCCGCAGAGTGGACAGTAACGATTTAAATGCACATTTACTAAACTAGTGCAATGTGTAAAGCAGGGAAGCACATTGTATAGTGGGTAAACACTGGGTCATGAGAAGCACATTTGCGCCTATGGGAGCAAAACCCTTGGAGTAATTCCAGTCTCCTATAATCTGAAAGAAAACGCTGCAACATGGAAGGGAATGCTGCAATGAATTGTGTTTCCTATGAATATCATAAATTCCAATTCTCTCACCTTCCTGTGGGGTCCTGGCAGAATATGGGTCACTGGCTACAATAAAGAGAATTCGCAGGAGCTGCAAAACATCTTCTACCCCGCAGGAGTTTTGGCTGCTGCCCGCTTTGGCTTGTGCCTGCTCTCGGGAATGACTAAGGATATCAGCACTCTGGAGTGTGGCAAGAGCAGCTGGCATTGAGAGAGACTTGCAGCCATTCTCACAGAAGTCCTGTTAGCACGAAAAACAAAAACAAAACAATATTCTTTTAAGGCACACAAATGGATTTCGCTCTCCTAACCTTAGGTTAGGGTCAAATATTTATCTCAAATAGATTTGTTCCTGATAAGCTTCTTAAACCTTCAGGCTGGAGCCAGATGGGAGACTTTCTAAAAGCTTTTAAACACGGAGAGAAAGTCAACAAACAAGCTCAGCACCATTCCTCGGAGACTAGAGTAAGGCTAAGGGCACACAGGGCTGCATTTTGGCAGAAAAATCTGCTCTCTGTATCTACAAACAGGGCGACACCTGTCAGTGCAGCTGCACAAAGTAGAGGATGGGAGCACAGAGAGAGAAGCCGAGGCACAGCTCCATATGCCCTTAGCCTAAGGGTGGAGCCCAATAAGCAATAGACTGCTGAAAATATTACTGCCCCAAATCCTAATGCTATTTATCCACCATTTTACATACATCTATAGCTCTTCTTCTGCAGGCAAACACTGCTCACTGCAGCTATCCCGATCCTCAAAGGGCCAATAAAGCCAATTTTTTTTTTTTTTTAAAGCAATTTGCATTTAATTCTTATTAACCAACCAAGTATACTGGAAATTAAAAGACAATGGAAAGCTAAAGCTAGTGAACCAAATTAGCATTACTCACCTTGTAAGCAGCAATAAGCTGGGAACAGTTGCGGTTTTTCCTAATGCTTTTGTTGGTTCCTGTCAGTTTCCAGCGTCGCAAGAACCCTGGATCTGCATTTCGCTGCAGGTAAGTGATCAGGTCATTCTTTGGCAAGGCATCTGTGCCTAGGGATTGTTCTACATGCTCTACAGACCAACAGCCCTGAGAATGAAGGGAATATTGTAACAATGCATGACACCAGCATGCACAACAGTTAGGGCGAAGACACACAAGGTGATTAGTCACCATGACTTTTAATTAAAACCGTTGTGGCGACTAATTGCGGCGACTTTTCGCCCATAGGCTATAATGGCCATCGCCGCAACTAATTGCATGCGCAATTTTGCTGTGCGGATTAGTTGCCGCAAAATTCCTTAAAGTCGCTGCGACTAATCGCCCCATGTGTCTTCGCCCTAAGGTTACAAGTTTAGCTGCAGAGATGTCTGCAAACCCCATGTCATTAAAGAGACAGTGATCCACTGAGAATCTAAGACCTTATTTCATGCCGCCACTTAGAGGGAAGAGTAATTAGGTTTTCAGAAATCCTGGACTGTATTGTTATAATCCTAATGATATAGTGTTAGTTTATACTCCTGCTGTTTGAGAGTTGTAATATTTCTGGAATGAGTGGCATCAACTGTACTTTAGAACCCCCCAACACCTTGTTTTTAGGGTAGCCTGGCTTGCAGGAAAAAACACAAGGATGGTAATCAGGAGTTTAGCTAACCTGTCCCCAGGTAACAATATTCATCATTATTATTTATTATTATTTCAGAAGAAACTCACCAGTCTGCCACATTCTTTTTGCTTATCTGAATCCTTCATCTCTCTGTACATAATCCTGTAAAGAAATGTGTAATGTGAGAACATGTAATGAAGTATGAGCAAATTATGCTAACAGATTATATATATATATATATATATATATATAAAATATGCTTTAAATGAGTTGTTTATTGTGAAAGATGGGCCTTAGGCCTAAACATGCAGTAACTGCTAAATACAAACAGAGCAGAACTTATTAACTTGGGACACATCACTAATTTCAATTGGAAAACAGGAGCCAGAAGATTTATCCCAACTAATACAGCCATATGCAAGAAGCAGCTTAGCATAAGATATCCCTTACGTGTAGGTGGGCTCCCAAATCCTTCTCAGCTTGTCAGTTTTGATGGCTCCATTGCAGGAGAGTTGCAGCAGTCTCTGTACATAGAAAAATATGGTGGAACGGAAATTGTTCAGGGGGAGCTCCACCTCTCTCCCGCTCCCAAGGCCTGTCACCTTTAGGGTGAGTGCTAATCGTGGAGCTGGGGCACATTCTACCTCCTCCAGTAGCTCAGAGTGGGGCGTGCCTGCATAGAGGAAAAAAAAAAAAGCTTAACATACAGACAATAAAAGCAGAAAATATACTGTGTCCTTTAAATTAGGAATTTAAATGAGGATGTCCAGTCTGATAATGAAGATACAACTAATGGTGCCCATTTCTGCTTCCATTTGCTATTTTACTATTTTAAAGGATGGAGGGCCATGCTTATACGCTTGCATACAGCAAGCAACAGAACAGTTGTGTTTATGCACCTGGAGCAGGAATTTCAAGATCAGTGGTCTGCTGAACATTAGTTCTCCCTGGGCGTGGGTCAAAAGCCGGGACCAAAGCAGAAAACTGCCTCTTCAGCACATAATCATCATCCCAGGTCCTGCGTCGGCCACCTTTGGTCTCATACTCTTCCTCCTCCTGTTCAAGGCAGAGAAAAAACAAAAACCCCAGACAATTACTAAATAAAATCTTTCATATTTTAACATTTTATCAAAAATCATGATAGATTATGTAAATGTGTTATGTGCTATATGCTTATTTTTTTTTTTACCAGTTTCACGCTCTAAACTAAAGGGTCATGATTTCTAAGTGCAGTTTTTAATATGGTATTACACTGTGTTTCCAAAAAACTCATTTAACCATTTAAAATTTTAAGTTCAAAATAATAATGAATTGTTAACGTTTTATTAAGTGTGTGTGGGCAGCCATTTCAGTTCATTATGCATGATCCTGTGCTTCAGCTATTCAATTTATATCTCCATATCTGACACAGCTCCTATTTCTCCAGGTGGGTGCTATGCTCATATTTACCACTAGATGGCATATTGAAGCACTTTCATCATTTTCCTTGCAGAATGCTAAACCTATTTCAGACTTTTGGTAATTTGTTTTTTTGGAAGGGTAAGTGGGTCTCTGGGGTGTCAAGACCCATTGCATCTCACTGTAGATCGTTTCTGGGGCTTAAGTTCCCACTCTCTCTCATCGTATACAGGTAACATCTGCCTCTTACTGTATAAATTACTTAGAACACAGAGACAATGGGGGTAATTAATTAACACTGGGCAAATTTGCTGCATTCATTGTTCTACCTGGAGCTGGCTGAAAAAAGCCAATCACGTATTGGCTGCAATGTGTTACTGCCCATTACTGGTAAATGGGCCTAAATGTTGTTTGCAACCACTGTACACACATTAGAGCATTTTAATAACCACCTGTACAAGCAGTGCCAGGCAGTTTCCATTATGGGCAATTTGTCCACGGGAGGTAAGTGACAGGCCAGGCCTGTGTATTAAATGTTGAGAATCAGGCAAACTGAGGCACTGCATCAGAAGTACAGAGCGGATTTCGGCACAGAAACACAAGTGTATTTGGTCTCTGCACAGACACGGGGGGGGGGGGACAGAGCCTAGCAGAATCTTAGAGAGAGACCAAAAGCTTTTCACAATTCACAAGTCTTGGGAAATGCAAGAAATTGCTTTGCCTCATGTTAAATTTCAAAATGAAATATAAAATAAAAAGAATATACTAAAAAACCAACATCAGGATCCTTAAAGGGGCAGTAGTAACTGATAAATTTTCAAAAAAACATCTCCCACTTTCGGCATGATAGCATCCTTTTAGCGCCACTCCCAGTCCTTTCATGTGACGTCTCCTTGTGTTTGCATAGGTTTTTTCCATACTTCAATTATATATACATAATAAATAGCTCCTTGAACATCTCTTACCATAACTTCTTCATACTCTTGCTCTTCCTGATTATCATCTTCGTTTTCATCATCTTCCTCATCGGGCTCAGGGAGATCCTCGTCATCATCAAGTTCAGCAAGCAAAGTGCTGGCACGGCAGCTATCAAGAAAGTCTGTGGAAAATCAAATAAGAGTGGAGATTCATACAGTGCTTTGACCATCATAAGAATGGCTCAAACAGAAGAACCACGGCCAAATCGGGCCAGCCAAGCTTGACACCTTTAGTGAACCAAGTTTGATATTGCTTGGACTTTGCAGTTCTTTAAAGGGGTGGTTCACCTTTAAGTTAACCTTTAATATGTTATAGAATCAATTGTTCTTCATTATTTATTTATTTTACAGTTTTTGAATTTTTTGCCTTCTTCAAACCCCTTTTGCAGCTTTTAAATGGGGGTCGCTGACCCCAGCAGCCAAAAAACTATTATTCTGTGAGGCTACAAATTTACTGTTACTTATTTTTCTATTCAATCCCTCTCCTGTTCATACATCAGTCTTTCATTCAAGCCACTCCCGGACTACTAACGTCATTTGGACCCTAGCAACCAGACAGCTGTTATACCTCCAAATTGGAGAGTTGCTGATCAATACAAACGATCAAATAATAAAAAACGAAGACCAGCTGCAAATTGCCTCGGAATATTATGCTCTACATCATACTAAAAGTTAACTCAAAGGTAAACAACCTCTTTAACCAAACCTTTTAACAAAAATAGTAACAAAGGGGGAGCAGTTCCACCCTTAGCACTTACCATACAGGGAGTATTCTGCCTCCTGCCCAGTGTCACTCTCACTGGATGTCGAGGTTAGGCTTGTAGTCAGGGTGTTACTGAGGGACTGACCTACAGACAACCCTGTAGTGGCTGTTGCCACATTACTGCTGGTGACACTGGATGTAGACATTGTAACGGTGGATGTGGTTCCTGTTGTCGTCAGGTTGGGAAAGCTCTGAGCTCCCATAAGTGGTGAAGCTGCAAGAAAGAAACATTTTTAAATCCCTCAGTGCTTTTCATAGCACAGCACCAGGATGACATCTTTCCCAGTTTTATTCTTCCCGCCCCCCACTTCCCAATCTAGTGTTTTCCCATCCCTCCATTAACATCAGAACTGCAAAATTTCTCAACCCCCACCCCACACGGATTAAAGCATTTTCCCTATATATCAATTATTGTTAGAGAACTTTTTCTACCCCAGCACTTACTGGCTGAGCTGACTGCATTCCTCCCCAGAGTGTTGGTATTGTTATCACTGCTGCTACGACTCAGGTTCATGTTGTTGGTTGCATTTGTCCTGGCGATATTTGCCACTCTCCTTACAAAGGACTCCAGACTGGACGTTTCCCTGGAGGACAAGTTTGGTACACTGGCGCTAGAACTCATGGGTGCCCCAGCTGCCAACAGTGAACTGACAGACAATCTGTTGCTGGCAGAAGATCCCAGTGGTCGTGGAACTGCCACTTCCTTGTTGCTGAGTTCGGAAACGGAACTGACATCAGGGGAGCTAATGCTCACCATACCCATTGAGATTGCTGGTGCTTCTCCTGCCTTTCTATCTCCACCTTCACCCACAGTCTCTCCTCCAGGGGGGCAGGTGGAGGAACCCGAGGCTGCTTGGTTAGAGGACAGAAGCAGGATGGGATCATGGTGAATGTCGGAGACTTGCTCCTCTGCCCTCCTCTCTGTCTTTGCACAGCTTAGGCTTACGTCGCTGCTGCTTGCCACGCTACAGACCGAGCTGCTGCTTCCTTTGCGGCTGCCTGAGCCCGCCACGCTTCCAACGACCACACAAGAGGATGAGGAAGAGGGAGGGGCTTTGTCAGGACAGTTGTTTTTCACCAGGCTGCTCCACGAGGGCGGTGTTCCTGCAACAGTGGATGAAACAGGTTTGGGTGACACCGCAGACTCTGGGTCATAACCCGGGGCCAGCTTCAGGTCAAATTTTCCTTCCGCGCCCATGCGGTAAGAGTTAGAGCCACCGGCATCCCATATGACATCAATCCAGCCTGGAAAGGGATAGTAGCGTGTAAGATGGAAGAGCGGACAGCAAAAAAAGGAATGATTGGAGTCACGCAAAGAGATAAAGCTAGCACAAGCATATTAACCACTCTGATGCCATAAAAGCCACCTGATGACATCAGAGGGGTTAACTTAACACCCTTTAGCAAATAGCATAAAAATTTGTTCCCAACAAAAGCAGACAGATCTAAAATTGCGGATCTGGTAAACATAATACGATATCCAGTTATTTTCTGCTTATGAATGGATTTAATAAATGGATGCGAAGGAAGAGAGGAGTTCAGCATGTATCTATAACAACAATGCTGATATATTGTGAGGACACGCAATATAGGGTCTCGCGCCTATAAGCTATTCAAACTACAAGCAAAGAGCAGCCTCTTTAGAAGAGATGATGATTAAGGTAAATAAAACCTAATGATTTTATCTTCCCTATGTGGAAACCCTATGGTTACTGGATTACACCATCCGCTTTAAAGAGAGCACTAAGAATTGTAGGTCTGTCTGAATTCGGAAAAGCCCAGCCCAAAGGTGCAAGCAAGAAACAGAAAGCTGAAGATATGGGAAAACAAAACAGCAAAACAAAGAGGCATTATAGGCATTAATACTGCAGTACTCGGTATCCCATAGCAGTACAAACTGCTTAACTCAAAACAATGATTATTATAGGGGGTCGGTTAATTCATACTGTAGATGTGTTACTGTGCCAAACAACGATATGAGTGCATATCAGCGCTGCGAGAGAATACGGCAGCCTGCCAGCAGGAGCGACTTCCTTGCTTACCATTGTGCAGTTCTCCTGTAACAGTGCCTTCTCCTTGAGCACTGCCATCTTGGTCTCGCCACTTCCAATCAATGCCCCGAATAACACGGGCTCCAGGCACCATATATTTTAGCACCTGAGAGCGTACCAGCCGCCTCTGGCGCCTTAAGTTGGCTTCTGCCTCTTTGGCAGCTTTACCTTTGCAGAAAATATGTGCTAATTAGTTTTAAGAGGAACACAAACACTTTAGCATTTGACACAGCATTTGAATAGCAAAGGGTATGTATCTCTTGATCACCAAATTACTAATGGCCAGTGCATGCTCAATATCTGCCAAGTAATGGAATGAGGATTCTGGGGAAATCAAATGCGCTTGGGAAGGATTTCTCAGTTAAAATGTAGTTTACAAGCCCAATTTAAGGGCCAAAAGCTTAAAAATCAATTAAAATGTACCGGATGCAGGCAATAACATGACAACCTCCCATTTCCCCGTGAACCCGGACAGCTTTCATGGCTATGAGAATGACAATTTATGGTCTTTTGTAACATGTATGCACTCATGTGTGGTTAGCACAAGTCCAGTATAGTTAAAGCTCCCATTTAAAGGGAATACTTTGTTAAAAAAATTGTGCTATGTGACCACAAAGCACTTCAATATGCATTTTCTTCATGAATTGTCTCTAACATGGTACAATATAAAGTGCCCTAAGTATGTGATTTGTTTGATAATCAGCTTTCCTGCCACAGCGATCCTTAGCCCTTACGTAGCATGAAGCATTAGGCCCTGTGAGGGCTAACACAATGACCTACATAGACCTTTCCACCAGACCAAAGTATTGGAAGCTATGTGCATCTCTGGTTTGTAGTCAGTGTTCCCTGTCTCTCTGGAAATGCATAACAAAAGATATTTCTTTGAGGAAAACAGATGCATTCTGAATTAAACATTCAAATATAAAGCGAAATGTATGCAATTTCATGATGTAAAAAAAGAGGCTGCCCTAAATCAAACACTTTGGAAATCATTCTATTTAGTCTTGTTGGTAGGTCTCCCTTCCCATCGTAGGTCCTGCTGCCCTTATGACTTACCAAGTTGGTCTTCACACACCCCAGTCACATTGCCATAAAGCTCAAAGCCAGAAAGTGAGAGGTAGTGGGTCTGGCCACTGGCATTCTTTCCCGTCTGCTTTATCCGGACATGACGCCAACCCTGCTTTTCTTCTCTCGCAGGGTCCAGAGGCCATGTGGCTGTGGAGCTTAAAAAAAATCAAAAAGCATCTTAAGTAGATATTACCCAACATCTGCTACCTTAGGTACAACTGCACAATCAAAGCAACACATGCCTCTAATACTGGTATCTATGTATAATAAGCAATTTATATTTACATTTTTGCCATAGATGTGCCCTCCTGTTTCCCTTATTATACAGAATACTAGTACTAAAATGAGTTGGAGTAAACTTATTCAGAGTGGTCCTCTAATCTGAGATTTAAGGATAGTTTTATACTGCTATGAAGGCCTCAGCCCAACAACTTTTTGAAGGCCCAGAGTGTGAGCGACGCCAACTGTCTATGTATTGTCTATACACATTCAGTTAATACATGGATTGTTGACTTTGTGTAGCCAAAAGCCTTCCATTAGCAAATATTTCAGAAGCCACAAAATGAATGTAAATTGTATACAACAATTAAAATTTTGGGTTTAGATCTTCTTTAATCATTAGTGTACCCAAAAGGTAGTAGCTGCAATGTGCACTGCTTAGCCCTACTGTTGCTTAAAGTAGATTACAGATGGCGTTAGGAATGAATTCTCCAGTTACCCAGGTTCATTCAGGCTGCAGTCATCCATGTGGGTGTAGAGGGTGGTCCAGTTCTGACCATCTTTAGACACCTGGAAGACCCAATTGCGAAGAGCGGAACGGCCATATCCACGAGCATGACGCAGTGTATAGGCAGAAGGCACAACCCACAAGCCAAGGTCAATGGCAAACCAGGCACTCTTATCATCATTAGTGTGGCAATTAAGGGCAGAGCTATCACGGCTCAGGATATCCTCAAGGCGGCCATATGGCAAATTGCGGCCTTCAGAAGATGTAACAACTACTAGTCCGTAAGCAGCAGGGTTGACCCACTCATAAGCTGTCCTAAAAGAACAGGAAACATGATAACTCAAGACAAGCTGATAAAAAAAATGACAGCAAGTTAAAAGGTATACTCTAACACAACAAGGAAGGAGACTGCTGTTTTTAGTCAATGACAAATCCAAACCATCAGTACAAAATAGCCAAGAACTGTTGAGAAGACCCACTCAGCAGCCTGAAATACACCTAAACTGATTATATGCTAAGTAACTGAATATATTCTTGAGTGCCAGATATGCATGTAAAACAGTAAAGTGTATTCTAGCTGTAGTAAACAGGTCACTGAGGTCTGCACCCTGGGTACAATTTTACTTACTTTGCATTGGTGCCAATCCAGTACATGATTCCATTATCATCAAAGTCATGCTGGTGGCGGAACACACAACTCTGGCCCTCGCGCAATTTGCGCACAAACACAAAGGACGAACGGTCAAAGTCGTACCACTGCTTAGCCACCTGTGCCGAAAAAAACGTCAGAAAGGTCAGTGCCAGCTTATGTATAGGTCATCACAAATGTGCTTCTCATTAACAGGAAGAATGGATTTTAAAACAGGGCATCTTTATTAGTTACAGAGTGGCAGGTAGTATACCCTTGCCATTGGCAGCCCAGCACTCACCATTTTCAGTAAATACTGCTCCAAGGACTCTACAGTTGCCAGTGGCTCCATTTTCAGCATCCGACCGGTACGGTCGATTAGAGACGTTTCTCCAGGTGCACGCTCCAGCCGAAACCGAAGCCTACGGGTCAGGATCTGAAAAGAAAGGTGGAAAAGTTGTTAGAAGAGAGGCTTGTGTGTAAAATGTTCTGTTTGGGCTAGTTTAAAGAGTACGCTGAACATGTTCCCAAAAGTAGGCCTATCCTTGAAACAGGGTAAGGAGGTCAGATGCAAACACAGTGACAATACTGTACCAGCACTTTGGGTACATCATGCAACAACAAGCAAGCTCCTGCATGTCTCTAGCCTAAGAGACACACTATTTTAAAGAGCTCCAAGGAAACGCTAGATCAAAACTAAAGGAAAGAGGATTCCAATGGCCCTGAAATATGCCTCTGCATCTTTCCAGTCAGCAAACCACCTTACTTAATCTTGTTACAGTGTGCACAGAAGCAGGAGAATCAATTTTTACTCTTCAGTCAGCTGACTGGGTAGTTCACCTTTATGCCAATTGTGAGCATGGTGCAGAATGTCCCAATCTTAGCAATTGGCATTTATATATAAGAGGTTACAAAGTATTTGCCTTCCTCTTTTTATTACTTATATTTCTATTTAAGCCCCCTCCTATATATTTTGTAGTCTCATCCCAACCATGGTCATTCTAGGAAGGTAAATTGGATCCTAGCAATAAGCTTTGAGATGTAGCCTAGCATATGGGGAATAGCCAACTTTAACTGTATTTATCACCAGAATCTAAAAAAGAGAAAAGGGAGAAAGACACAAGAAAGACTAAAAGATAAACTTGAGTTTGTTTAGAGCTTGGTAATATATCTATATATATTCTCCTGCACTAGGCACAACTCGGCTAAACACATTTTGAGCTTATAGTAACATAATTAAAGTCCTAAATTAGGAATAACAGAGGGAATTGGGGATCTTGAAATCAGTAGCATAAGCCCTTAAGACTGAGTTTAACTCTTTTTATGCTTCAGTTCAAACCTATTGATGGTGAAATAATGCTGTCGTAAAAAACAGCATCTTTACCTGCAAGTTATAGCTAGATCCAGGGGTGTCATACAGGTGAAGGGGCAGCCGTTCTATTGATTCAAGCACAGCAATCAACTTCCGGACGAGGGCAACGGCAGGGCGGCTGAGGAGGAAACAGATGCCAACATTTAACCAACCTTTTTATTTGTTTTGTTTACAGTTATGTACAAAGTCTATCACAGGCGTTTCCCATTTCTGGCTGGTACTAGGCAATACTGCGAATTCACCATTCACCATTTTCCAAAAATATCTGTGAGCATCCTTGCCTGACAGCTTTGATGGAGAATAAGAACAGATGTTATCTGCCGCCATTTATCTGCCTTAATTCTCATGTTCCTTACATTTTATACGAAACAGAGACGGAGTTTAACTAACCTTTCATCATCTTCATTTTCGCTGAAGGCAGTTTTAAATACATTAAGTCTCTCCACCAGCTGCCCACAGTCTTGTTTTATATCACAGTCTTCATTCTGTGTGAGGAAGAAAGCACCAGTGTTATAACCAGACAGTGATCAATCACAAATTCCCCAGCAGTGCACGAGGACCAAACACAACAAATACATGGCTCTTCTATGTCAAGAAAATAGAAGTCCAAACAGCAACAGATATTTTAAAAATAAAATCAAGACTGGATACATAGAATCAAATGACCCTTTGGAGGTGAAACAACTGGTCGCCCCTTAAAGGCATAACAAGGCTACAGATCTACTATAACACTGCTGTATCAGTCATCTTAGTTCTAGTAACAATATACACCACATCTGACCTTCACAATAAGCTTCCAGAAGTATCTAAAAAGAGCAGTTACAGATTATCCCCAAAGGGAAATTCAGGGTGAGTCCCAGCACCACTACTGCTGTGTAGCCACTGCGCACCAGTCAGTGTGGAAAACAAACATGTTATATAGCAGATAAGCTCTGTAAAACGCTATTGTATTTTACAGAGCTTATCCATTATCTGTCATGTAACAAGTGCCTTTTCTCTTTTTTCAGCTTGAACGGTTGTCCTTTTGGCTACACTGCAGCTTTATTTATATAAACTACAGTAGTGTTTCTAAGCAAAACACACCAGTTTTACCATTGCAGGGCAACTATAAATAATATTTTAATTACTTTACAACACATTCATTGTTTTGTGTTACAGTTCCTTTAAAGGGACAATATTCTGACTTTTATATATTTTGAAATCCCTAACTCTTTGTTAAATTAAATACCTTTGTAAGTCACTGGGGGCAGTGTTTTATTAGCAGCTACATAAGCATAGCAAGCAGTATCACTGCCACCGCACATAAATAGGATTCCGTTTTTCTTTCATTCAGCTAGTCTTACATTATTGAGCACCGTAAGCAAAGCCTGCACCAGTCCACTGCTGCACATCTCATAAGGGGAAATAGTATTCTCATCCTTCAGTAGCACAATCAGGTTTTCCAGGGCAGTTTTCATCAGATCTCTCCATGTGTTCTCTCCTTCAATACACTTAAGGAAGCAGAGAAAGCAGGTTAACAGGTGGACAAATTTAATTATTATTTACTTGACACTGTACATGCATGGTACAACTGTAACAAACATACATAAAAACCTTCTAACATTACCAGAGTAAATACACATACAATTAGCCATTCAGAAAAGGATAGCCAAAATACAGAATGCCCATGTACGATGTAGACAACTGTATGCTCGGCCATGTTCGGTTTACCTGTCTGTTTGTATGAAGTTCCCAAGCAGATTCCAGCTGTGTTGCAATATTTCGGAGCGTCACTACCACTCCTCGGGGCATGCTTTCCACTGCCTTAAAATGATCATCATACAAATCTCTTGCCATTGTCCGTACCTGATGGAAAACACAGTACAAAGATACAGACATCATTCTCTGGGCAATACATAGCCTTTAACTTCTTGTATATCCAAGGTGTGTTAAGCTACAAGAGTCTGGCTATCCTCATCTCTTACCTTCTGTTTAGTTTTCTCCAACTTAGACTTCAGCTTTCTGCCTCTCTTTCCTGTCCAGCCAGTTACAAATTCAGATCCTTGAATAAAGAAAGGGAATATCAATTTATATTCTGTAACCCATTCTACCTCCTATTATTTTACATTAAATTATGCTCCAGGGGGTGTAAAGATTTTTACTATAATGCTGCTCATATACAATTAGGATTATCTCCAATAGTGGCTCTGCAGTTGGTGCTGAATAAAAATCCCTTCATTTGATCTGGAATTGTGGAAGATGTAGTTCCTTGCACCCACCTAGTGATGTTTCTGCCGTGAAGGAGTGCTTGGTACCCCTGTTTGACTCAAACACAAAGCCTGGTAGATCCTCCTTCAGTATTGTAGCCTGCTGCCCGTCCGAGTTGTGGATTGCAATCTCACCATCTTTCAGACAAGTGAGAGACCAGTTGCCTACTGTTAGCTTTCCTGGACCAGGAGTGGACAAGATAGGCTGGCTAGAAGTGGATGGTTTGACCTGGCTGCGGGCCCGCTGTAACTTTTCTAAAAATTCACTTCTACTTTCTGCACAGATAAGAAAGGATAAGAACATAGAATGCACAATCAAATACAATCATGTAAAAGCAAAATTCACTATTTATTTATTTATTTTTTAATCCCGTTCCTGCATAGTATTTGGGCATGGTAAAGTGCTAACTACATTTACTCACCTGAGCTATCAGAACCCCCCTCTGGGCTTCCACTTGAATACATGGTTGCCAGTTTCCCATCTAGGATAAAGCGGAACCAGCCATTGCTACCATTAGAGAGCTCCAGAGCTGCAGCATCACTCCAGATGTACAAACAGTCCCTACCGCGAATAACAGACCAGTCCCGCCAATGGTAGGGCCGGCCCTGTTGCAACTCCTTGGCATCTTCCTGTGGCTCATCCTCCTACAAGGGCCATGTGTTAAAATATTAGTAGATCACTCAAAACATTATATATATGTAAACAATTTCATAAATCATAAAACTTCAAATAAAAATAGCAGTGATAATTTAACACTTTATTGCCTGAGTGACAAAGGCCCACAGTGACTCACTTTAAGTTGTGATGCAGCTGCTTGTGTTCCTTTGTGGGCACTGTACAGAGGAAATAGGTGTATCCTCACCTTCTCTGGCTTGCTATCCTCCTCATTCTCATCATCTGATGTAGGTCCAGCTAGTGTAGAAACCTTGCTTATAACACCAAGCCGGGCCAATTGATCAAGAAAAAGGTCATCACCTTTGTCCACCAAATCCCTAATGATTTGAAGTGCCAGAAGGTGACCATCATCATCGTCCTAAAAAATGGGGAAAAAAAAAATCCCACAAAAATTAAAAGGGAAGCGTTGGACACCAGTGGTAGGTGATTTACCCAGGAAATAGTTAAGGCACCTGAAAACTTCAATTCGGTCTATGCTGTATATACCCACATCCCAGTGTCCAACATGCCTTCAAGGGTTTTTCACAGTAAACCTCTTATTTAGTGTATTACTTACCTCCTGGTCTAAAACAGTGGCTGTTATCTCAACAAGAACAGTGGGCAAATTGTGTCCAGCGTCTGAGTGACAAACTTCCTTAAGCAGTGCTTCTGAGCAGAAATGGATCATCTTCCGAATAAGTGCTAAGCTTGCTTTCCTGCAAATCATAAAAAGCGCCAAATAGTTATAAAAACTCACACGCACATACAAGTGCCTAATATAAATTAGTACTGTAAGAACTCTGTAAGTACTGTGTTGAGGGGGGGGGAAAAAAATAAAAAACGAAAACAGCAGCACACAGCCACTGCATTCAGCATTAAAAGCCAGCACCCAGAGAGGCAGCTGTTCCCTTCTAATACTTCTGTTACCTGTAACTGAATTACTACTAAATGTCTTTTTCCCCATAATTTTACTACACATTATACCCATTCAAAAAGTAATTGCATCTTTTATGGTAGGTTGTACCTGATAGAGGGAAGCATGGTTTGCTGAAAGGTCTGTGCAAAGACAGGCAGCAGCCTCTTTAGGTAGATGGGGGCCATTTCTGGGTCTCCCTTTGGCTCATTGCATTCTTCCTCTTCCCGGTTAGAGTCTTTCTTTTTCTTTTCATCTCCTTTGTTTACGGGGCACATCCAGTCCCCTAAAAATTTCATAACATGGAAATAAATGTAAGCTTAATTTTAGCTTATATGCTTTAAAGACCAGTATGAGCCAACATATCCTGAAGCATTGTAATTAATAGGGGGAATACCTGAAATAGTTTTGCTGTAAATCATGGTGTAAATATGTCAGAGCTATATAAATAAAAGATAATAATGGATCTTGCTGTGTAAGCCAAGAGCAAACTCAAAAACAAATTCCTACTAATGTAATCCCCATTCATGTTCCATTGGCCATGTCGCTACCATACGCCCTGGGCTATAGCCCATGCTTTTGTTTTTGGCTTGGGGCAAGAATATTAAGACACAGCAGTTGAATAGGCAAGCTATGGCAGTGGAATGATGACAATAGCACATTTACACAACAGTGAAACTGGAAACTGCTTAACTGAACAGAGACAACAAAGCAAGAAGGAAATTATTAAATTTTTACCTCTAAATAATTTCACTTCACCAGTAAAAAGGGAAAATAAACAAAGTCATAGCCCAAAGAAAGATTACTATTGCTATATACAAACTAGACACATTTAAAGCAGTCGGTACATTTACCATAGCACCCCACCTACATCCAGCACATATCTTTTTTTAATCCCCCTGTTGTAGTTGTAGCAGGGAAGCTGTAATGAAAACAATTAGGAGATCTCTATCAGACTGATAGGTAAATCTCAAGAGCAATGAACCCTGTTGCTCAGTCTGGACTGGTTAGTTCCGTCAAACACATATACTGGTGCTAAACTGCACCTATCCACTTACCCACTGCAATCAGTTAGTCCTGTTTTCTTACTATGCGTTTACTTTGCTGGGGCATTTTAGCACTTATATTAGTAATGTGCTAGTTATGTGCTCTCTGATCATTTCATGCTGACTACCAAGATTAAGTGCTTCAGGTGTACCCCCTTTACTTTAACCTTTAGCAGGCCACTTCACTCACATACCAATGGTGCCACAATTCTCCACTCTATAAAGCCTACATCTCTAATATATATCCATTGTTCTATTTAAATATATGACCAGAACTTGGCAAAACAAACCTGGGGACTGCAAAATGGCCACCACTTCGCTGTGTCCTCTCTCCCGGGCTTTATCCAAAGGTGTTTTTCCATCCTCATCTCTTAAATCTGGGTTGGCTCCATGGCGAAGCAAGGTCTATGAACATTGGGAATCATATAAATTAACTGTCACAACACATATTTCCATTATAATATACATTTCCAACAGCAAAATGGGAAACTCTATGCAGATCACTGGAAATCAGGTTTAGAGACAATCTCTAAGAACAAACTGAACTATTTATGGATTATAGATGCATGCTGTCCTTTTAATTTTAAAGTGTTCAAATGTAATTATACTTTTATAATCTAAAAAGTATCTGACTTATTAAATTAAACAGTAGACATACACAGTACCATACTCATACATACTTGAACGAGTTAAAGGAGACACATAGGTTAAAAGGAAATACCTTAAATCTTGTAGGCAATTATGACTAATATATGGTGCTGGTTTCACTTTGGTCTAAAATTAATACTATCTGTAAAAATGGCCCTTTTATTGGAGCTCCCTATATCCTCCCAGGTCCCTGTCCCTGTTTTAAATAAGGGGTGGGCGTGTCCTAAAGGTCCCGGCCAGAAGCGCAGAAGGAGGGGAGTAGCCAATCACAGCCTTGCAGTCACACAAGCAGACAGGCTTCCATTCCCCATCAGGTCAGCCTAGCTGCTAAATGGCTCCTATCCTACAGTGCAGTGTGCTTAGTGCTACCAGGCCCCCCTGCACAGCCTGGGAAAGGAGGCAGCAGGAAGTGGAACAGATGGGGGGGAGACTAGTGGGTTTTTCAGACTTTCAATAAATCAGCCAAAAACACTATTTTATAAAGAACATTCCTTCTATAATTAGAAAAGTACAATTCATTGGCACAATATTGTTTTTCACACAATATGTCCCCTTTAATTTTCACTCATTTGCTAAAAGCAGCAAATTACTGAAAGAATGTCTGGTACTGACAGGCACAGCGAGTTTATAAATCATAAGGGCACATGAGAGGCCAGACATTCAATAAAGATTTAAGCTGCCCAATATAAGCTGCCCACTAATAGAGCTGGTGATTCAGAAGGCTTTCCCCAAGCCGTGCCACAGAGCTGACCCAATTCCCTGTGACACGACAATCCTAATGCCGACTGTGCGCATATTCAATCCTTTAACTTCCTACCTTTGCCACCTGAGGCCTTCCGAAGCAAGCAGCATAATGCAGTGAAGATGACCTCTGCCCTCTATTTACATCGGCACCTCGCTCACACAGGAATTCAACCTGGGGGGGGAGGGGGGGTTAAGAATCAACATTACTGGCAGTGTCCTTACAATAACAAAACTTCTCGCTCAATTACTGTTAAAGACTTGCTTCCAAAATAAGTTACCTGGCATTTGTCAGTTTATATAGTTTATATAAACAAGCTGCTGTATACCAAAGGAGACAACTGAAATAGGGCTAAATGGCACATGTAATATAGTGGATAACATATAAGCTCTGTAGAATGCCATTATATTCTATACAGTTTATCTGCTATGTAAAAAGTCTTTACTCCTTTGTATGGCTATATAGCAGCATATTTCGATAAACTATAGTAGTTGGGACAACAGTTTTACCAGTTCAGGGCAACAACACGTTACTTTAAAACACTTTCACTTTTTGGTGTTACTGTTACTTTAAAATTATTTTGTAAATGTCCTTGCATGCAGTATTTGTCTATCCATATCATTTTCTCTGGTTCAGATTCTCGAAACAATGTACCAGAAGTCAGTTCTCCTCTAGGTCTTTTAATCATCTGGCTTCTGCTAATGCTCTAAGAATGATAATGTACAAATACACCCCAGCATAAATGTACCTTTGTTTTCTTAGATTTATTAACTTGATATAGGCAAAAATTCTGGTTCATAATACTAAACACATGTTAAATGGGTGATTTTTGTCCCCTACATGAAAATGCCTCATGTGTCTATTAACAAGCCTACAGAATAATAACTTCCCCTTAAAAACATAGCAATCACTTGTTTTTCCAGTTTGACATTACACATCGCATTGCATTCACAAACACAGGAGTGTGTGTTTATAATTATATAATTAGTTCTCACCATTTCCTGTGTGCCAAAAGCAGAGGCCCAATTCAGAAGAGTCTGGCCAACATCATCCATAAAATTTACTTCAAAAGCTAAAGATACAATAACAAAAGAAAGATGTGTAAGGTAAGGAGAACCACCCTACAGCCTTCCTGTTAAGAATCCTTTGCAGTGCAAGATCTTTTTATTCCCTTTTGCTTTCTTTCCAAATGTAACAGTCATTTTCTTTTAAGACTCACCACCTGTATCAATGGCATCTATGAGAGCATCTGTGTCCTTGCTGCGGATGCAGTCTATCAGTTGGCGGTGAGATCGCTCTCCTGAGCTGTCAAGCCGCCGCAGCCCAGGAATACGACCTGTGGACCCAGCACTAGACTTAGGCAGAGCTTTGCGGCCTTCAAAAAGCAGCACCAAAAGAAGGTCTACAAGGCGCATGGTATCCAGCACACAACGCTCGTCACCTTGAAGAGCACTTTCCATGGAGTCTAAGAGTTCTGCCCGCAGTAAATCCTATAGCATAAAATAAAGATGAACAGTAATCTCAAAAACAAATATTATATATAAATATATATATATATATATATATATTTTTTTTTTTTTTTTGAAGAAGCCGCTTCACACAGGACATATATATATAGGTTTGTCCCTCTGTTACTTACATGTGTGACGACTGGAGAACCACGGCATAGTGTTGATAACAGGCTGACTATAGTGGAGACCTGATTGCTGATTTTTGAGTCTCCAGAGGTGGAAGGTCCCCCACTGGTGCCACGGCCTGTTTTACAGGCTGAAGATGGACCTGATACAGTGCCTCCGGCTGCTGCCATTCGGGACAGCAGTTCCTCAGTGAGCCCATGCTGTGCAAGAGGAGCTGGATCTACACCACGGCGTGTAAAGCGGTCAGCAAGGGAAGCAAAGCAGCGGAGAGCTCCATCTGATACCTGCAGAATGAAAACAGTTATACTGAAGCTCATGTGGGGGAATCAATATAGGCATGCTGGCTCCTCTGCTGTTCTAGGATGCTATTTTAAAAAAGGATTAGTTCTTTATTCAATCCCATCCTCACCTGGTGGTCTTCGTGCTTCAGCAGGCTGGAGAGAGACTCCACACACGTTTCTAATGATGCATCCTGTGGCTCCATCTTACCACACAATCGGGACACCACAGCCATTGCAGAATGCAGTGTATCCTTGTGAACTAGGTGTCCGCTGTCCCGAATGAATGTCAACACGCAGTTCAAGCCCCCTGCCTCAAAGACAGCCCCAGACTCACGTGTACAGATAAGCTCCAGCACCTTATGGAGAAAAGGAATTGTTTTGTTTAATTATATTTGATATTAATTCACTGTTTGTTTTGCTGTAAATTAGAGAGTGAGTGCAAATCACCAGGTCTACTGGGAGGGTAACCCATAGCTAATCTAACTTTGTACCTTTTATTAAAATATCCCTAGATTCCTTGCCTTAAACACAATGGATAGCAATAGATCAGTAAATCATTTTTAAAGGGAAATTTGGCCTTTAAATTATTGAATTACTGTAATTTTGTTTTGTGGTATTTTTATTCTTTTTCCTTTTAATGTTGCCTCTCTGGATCTTAACGCATTGCATTCTATTTAGCTGCAAGGTTTAGAAGAGTGACCCTAAACACTCCCCTGTTCATTCTCCACAGCAACATCTGAAGCCCTGACTGGTTGATAGCTAATACTGTATATTTTATGTATCTCGGCCCATCTCACCTTGACACACTGTTCTGCCAAATCCCGACTGGTTCTGTTGTTGAGCTCCACCACCACAAGCCTATTGCACAAAGCTTTGATAGCCCCTTCCACTCCCACAATACGCCTCGTGCACTCGGCGGACACATCTAGGTAATAGGTTATTGCACGGGCTGTTACTTCCAACACATTGTCTGGGGCGCTTTCATCCAGGAATATTTTACACAAGGCTGGCAGGAAGGTGCGAGGTGGGCATCTGGAATGGAAAGAGAAAGAACAATTCACACAAGAGCTATGTGCTAGCCTGTAAATCCAGGGTACCATAGCCTGGCAATCAAAACTAAAGAGCAGTAGGAAGCAGCAACATTTATTTTGGAATTGCTATGTGTATCATCTTCCCAACTGCCAAAAGCTGTATGTCCTCCATTACACTAGGTTCCAGGGCCTCTAAACCCCCTGTGTTCTTGCTGGGCAGGGTGGAAACATTGCTTGGGATTCTTCAAAGTGATACAGGCAAAAACTTTGATAGATCTGCATTTCTTAAAGAGATACTGACACCTAAAATTAAACAGTTTTCTAAATATATCATAACATTGTTCAACTTCCACAGCAGCAACTGCAGAATTTTGCCATAAAAGTACTTCCCGATGCTTTAATATTACCTATAAGATCCCCCAAGTTCCTCTATGAGGGGGCTGCCATATTTGTGCTACAGGAGTCCTGCATTAAGCTGGCCATACACACACCGATAATATCGTACGAAACCTCGTTTTGTACGATATTCGGTGCGTGTATGGCAAGTTGACCGATATCGCAGGAAGCTGCTAATATCGGTCGACTCGCCGATTGGGCCAGTTAAAAGATTTTGATTGGGCGCCATAGAAGGCGCCTGACCAAAATCTGCCTTCAGCGCTGAATCTGCAGAAGGAGGTAGAAATCCTATTGTTTGTACCTCCTTATCTGCCTGTTTCAGCCCTGAAGGTTGAAAGATCGCAGATCGCCACGTGTGTGGCCACCTTTAGCATTAGAAGCTGTAATTGACGGGCGGGGAAGAGATAGTCAGGTTGGCAAAACTATAAGGTTTAGGGACTTCAAGTAACAATTACTTACTAAATCAAACCTAAGAAAAAAACAATCATCATGACCTATAGGGAACTTTTTATGTACATTCATATTTTGAAAAACAGTTTTTTCATTTCTTTTTCATCATTTTAAAAGGAAAACTACAGACAAAGTGCACATATCTTCAGTGTGAAAGGAAATGCTGCAACGTCCATTAAAAAAAACACGTGGAATCGGAATTGCTCGCCCTGCACTGACAGCAGCATATAAACTTGTATGAGTCACTGCTATAGGAAGCAATCTATTTAAAAGCAGATTATGTTGTTACCTTGATTATACAGTGGTAACATGTCGCAGGGCTTTATAGCGATTGTTCACATTATAACCATACAAGCTCTCCACCATATCCATTCATAAGGCACATTTTATATTCACATTTTCGGGCACCAATTAATTTGCCTGTATGTTTGAGTGTTAGAGAAAACCCAAGCTAGGGGAAAGCCAATGGAGGAACTGGGAGAACACACCTTTGTGTTTCTGGAAAATGAATACAGCGTACTGCAGGTCTGCATATTTCACATTCACCAACCCTGAAGCAGGGGCGCAACAGGGAAGGATATTTTGAAGTTTTATAAATTGTACTTATGAGAAAATTGGTTCTTGTGCAGAACAGAGACATTCTGGGTTATTGCAGGATGACAACATCAGAAATTCAGGGACATAAATCAGTGTGGCCGGACATGGGAATGATCCACATTCCAAACGCCTCTTGCTATGTCATCAAAAGATATACAGCAATCATAAATAAGTTTAACAGCACTGACTCAAGGGTAGTGCTGGGCGGTATACCGGTTTAACCGGTATACCGGTTTTAAAAAAAAAAACGGTATAAGTTTTAAACATACCGCTATACCGGTATGCGCGCCTCCTGCTTTTTTTCTCCTGTTACTTCCGGGTTGCGCCCGTGCGTACGTGACGTCGGCGCGCATGTGACGTCAGCGCGCACGCTAGGACGCATCGCTGGAGCTGGAGGAACTACAAGTTGGGTAAGTTCTGCTGGGGGGTTGTGGTTGGGGGGGGTTGGGGCTGCGGTTGGGGGGGGTTGTGGTTGGGGGGGCTGGGGTTGGGGGGGCTGGGGTTGGGGGGGGCTGGGGGGGTTGGGGCTGGGGGGGGCTGGGGGGGTTGGGGCTGGGGGGGGGCTGGGGGGGTTGGGGCTGGGGTTGGGGGGGGCTGGGGGGGTTGGGGCTGGGGTTGGTGTTGGGGGGGGGCCACCAATATTTATTATTTATTTTTTTATTTATATACCGTCAAATACCGTGATACCGATATAATTTTGAAAATACCGTGATATAAATTTTTGGTCATACCGCCCAGCTCTACTCAAGGGTGATCTCAGTTTTGCTGGAGCAGGGTGCCCTCATGTCTGTAAGCGAGTACTTTGTATAACTGGTTCTTTCTGATGTCATTTGATTTATTCAAATTTGTGTATTATAAATAAATAAGGATATAATACACAGGAGCCATGAATATCCTGTAAATGATATCCCTATAAACAGTGCTTAGTGATGTCATTGGTTAAAATTTGTGCTTAGGGACGACATTTCTGTCACGACTCACTGAAACTTGTGTATTATAATAAATAATGTATCTCCTGTTGTAAAATATGAGGATATTAGAAGACACATCAGCGTTCCATGACCTGTATACAGTGTCGGACTGGGACCCCAGGGGCCCAACAGAAAACCTTAGACCCTAGGCCCGCTTTACAAACTATTTTACTGCTTTGCTCACCCAACTTTTTTATTCTCCCAGTGTCTTATTTTCATGCTCGTATCTATTCTTCCATCTATTTCTCCTCTTTCTTCCCATTCAGAAATAGGGAATGAGCATGAAACAGGCCAAATGGTGAAGAGCAGGAGGGCCCACCGGGAGTTTTCCTGGTATCCTGGTGGGCCAGTCCGACACTGCCTGTATATAAGCACTTGGTCTTCAGCCTCATGCCTTTGCGTGGTCCTGGAACTTCTTGGTGACTTATAATTTCTGTACTTTTTACTTTATTCACTAATTAAGTCTGTTTAAAATTCATGCAGAAAAGACCTCATTCTGCTGCCTTGTGTCTTTATATGACCATGGAAGTCCTTGGCATCCTCAAAAACCCTTATAATTTACCCCTTTACTGTAAAAATATGCCTTATATACAAAACTGTGATTAGTAATGTCATCAGATAAATGTTACTTGTGTCACACGAGGCTTAAACCTTGTGTATCATTTAAAATAGTTATAATGTATCTTGTATAGTAAAACATGTAGATATTAACAGTCACCTCAAGATTCCATGAAAAGACAGACAAACAAAGCCTTTGGCCTTTATATGGTCATGGAAGTCATGGCTACATCTTCTATATATCCATATTTACAATAGGATATTCCCTATATAAAGCAAAAACATAAGTATCCTTCTATGAAGATAGAATTTCTTGTGCTTATGAGGGTATGAGGGTAATGTGATGTGGAACAGCTTAAATATCATGCGTAAAGTAGGAGTAGGTACTTACAGAAAGCCCCAAGAGGTCAATATTAATTACTCACTTTATTGCAGAAAAATGATAGGATCATTACTACACATTGCAGGTCGAAAGATGTTTCAGTATTAAGAGGCTTCAGCACAAAACACATAAGATCTGTAATATGCCTAACATTTACTCATAACTACTGGCCTGGCCGTGGGGCCCTATGTGAGTGGCTCCTCCTCCTGTGGTCAGGGCTGTATGAAAATGTGGGGGCACCCTAGGCACTGCACCTAACTACGCCCCCTTAATGCATGCACCTACGTTGCAGAAGTCACATCTCGCACAGGGTGTGCTTTACATCACTTCTGCAGTGCAACCTGACTCTCCCCCTACCCCCCCAGCTCTGTGGCAAGATTTCCTTTGGCTTTTGTATATTTTTTTTAAATCCTAAATCTAATATATAGGGACCCCCACAAACCTGCAGCCCTAGACATAGGCCCACGGGTGCCTAATTATAAATACGGCCCTGTTCGTGGTGTCAGTTATAAGCTCAGGCATCCAAGCCCCAAGTTAGCCATGTTTAACTGCATTCCAATAACTACATACTGTGTGTGGATTTCTTTTTAGTTATTTAAGTATATTTTTCCGCTCCTAGATTAGGCTCCTTTCCAGGAACTAAGGAAGATTAATAGTTTCTATAGGCTGCAAAAAAAAAAAAAAAAAAAAAAAAAGCAGAGGAACTTCCATGTCTACAATATTCCATTTGCATTACAATCGGGCTCTTTCTGGACTGTACCATAAAGTTCTGTAAAGGCCTGTACTAGGGAAGTGTGCCTCCTGTGCTTGTGGTACAGTCCATTCTATCACAGTGGCTCTTTATGAGCAGCACTGTACTACACTTTCTCACTTTATTAAAGCCCGAGCTTCATGGCTAATGGAAACTATTCCGTGAATGTTATTCTGTCCTCTGCAGACCTGTTGTTTTAGCACTTATCAAAAACATTTAGAGCATCCGAGGGGCCACTTAGGCTACAGATCTAAGGGTGCTGTTTAGGAGTGACATTTTTCAGCGGTAGTTTTGGGAACACAAAGCTGGATATTCACAGATCTAATCTGTAACTGTGTGGGAAATAACTAGCATGGGAATCTGTATGAAGGGCTTCATGGACGGCACAAAGCTGCACCCCTTTTTCAGCTGTTGCACCTTACTACTAAACTCAGCATGTGGGATTTGCAGTGTTAGTAACCATGCAAATCCATTTCCCACAATGCCATGCACGTTCTGGCAATAACTGCAATGTAAGACATGGAGTCTTGGCTGGAGCAGAGGAGACTACTGCTACCTTCTTTCAAATGGTACATGTAGTCAGAACCAGCAGTGCAGATAGTGCTAAAGGACATACTGCTTTTAATAGCAGTTATATCTACACTAAAATTGCAAATGTAAAAGGGAGTGGCGAACAGGACTGCTTAAGGCAACTACTGCCCAAGAAATATCTAATTTAAGTCTATGGGGGTGGATATCTGGGTGCTCTTTAGATACTTTTAAAAACCCTGGTGTTACTTAAACACTAACTAGCCCTCTTTGTTGTATTTGTATATTGTAAGTAAAAAAAAAAAACTTTTAAACATTTCATGCAAAAAATAAATATTAAGGACCAAAGCACTGGACCAAAGCACTGATAGTAATAATAATGCAAAATTGTTACTCACAGCAACCAATCAGATCTTTGCTAACACATAGCACATCAGACACCAAGAAGCACATTTTTCAAAGGCCAAAAATTTCTCATCATAAAAATAAATAAATATCATTAACCCAGTTGGCTTATTTGTCCGAGTTCTGTGTAATTGAGCTATTTGTACCCTTTAATGACTATACCCCTTATTAAATAAGATAATTTTGTGCAGGATTTAATCATCTTATTTTACTCTGTCGCTCTTGTGTGTTGTGATGCTGCACAGGGTACCATTACTAAAAGTATAACTAGCAGGCAGATATAATGATAATATACAGAGACCACCCTGTGAGCTGCAACAAGATGAGGCGGGGGGGGGGGGGGGTAGGGTGGCCAGACCAATCACAAAAGGGAAAAGGCTTTGGGGCTTGGAATGGATTGGGTTGCTGTATACAGTCTATACAAATATGCAGGGGAAAAGTCTCTAGGATCAGGAGTCTCATAATAAAATGATAACATACAAAGCAGTCTATGGATCTACTATACAAGCTATGGGTATACTTAATTACACATGTCCAGGGTTTTTTTATTTTCTGGTGTTAACGGCTCTAAAGAAAGTTAGAGGAGGACACTGAATTAAAAATCAAACAAAATATTTTTAGAATAAGAGAGAACTTTATAGGCAAGCAGAAATTGCAGGCAGAGGGCTATCAGCCCCCAATCGATTGGCGATTATCAGCATGGTTTGTGATGCAAGGGAGAGAGTAAGGTCACAGGGGGTGTATTGCGAGCCTGTGGAAAAGCGCAGGCTGACAATATGTCCGTACGCTTCAAAAAAAACTTCTTGTTGTGCACCTGAAAGCACTGAATGTGTGTAGGCACACACAGCCAATATCTTTCAACTAATGCAGGTTTGTTGGAGGATATCAGCTGTGGGTGCAGGCACAAGTTTTTTTTTTTTTTTTTTTTTTTTTTTTTTTTAAAGTGTACGGGCATATTGCCAGCCTGCACTTATCCGCAGCAGGCTGACAATACACCTGTGTGACCCTAACCTGAACGCATTCCAGAGAGGCAGAAGCCTGCTATACAAAGAATATAGAGCAAATTGAAGAAAAAAAAAAAATAGACTTCTGTAAGGCTAATGCCACAGCGTGCAGATTATCAGCATATGTATAAAGGCAAAATCAGACCCTACGCTGGCATCAGCATTTCCCTGTGCCATTGCATGGGCACACAGAGTGGATTTAGGCACTACAATGAATAATCGCTCATTTTGAAGCCACAAACCGCTCTGTGTGGCTGTACCTGTGTGATGCAGTGGTTCCAAGTGAAGACACAGGGAGAGGCCGATGCCAGTGTAGAGGTTGATCCTCGAACCGGTTTCAATCCTTGTAAAATTCCACCTCCATAACATGAAACAGAACTCTACAGACACATTTTTCCATAATATGGACCAACTGGAGACCTGTGGGCTACATGTGACCCTTTAAAAGATTTTCTGGCCTCTCAGTATGTTTAAGGGCTCTACAGACTTTGTTGTATGACAGCATGATTTTAATATAATCCAGCCCTGGAACATGCTGTGTGACAGATAATCGTCCAACTACATGTAAAAGACAGCACTGATTATGGAGAAATATATAAAACAGTGTTTATTTAGAAATCATATGGAAAGCCCAATATCAGTAATTCTGGGCCCACACTGCAGCTGAGAAGATGCTCCATGAGAGTGTGAGCAGGAATTCACACCAAGAGTGAGTGAATGAGTGAGTGGAAAATGAATGCTTCCAGTGAAGTAATGGGGGCAAGGTGGGGAGAGCACTGCTGGAGGGCGCCAAACAGGTATGTCAAGGAAGTGCACACTCAGCTCTGATGCTCCTGGATGGGAGCCTTGTGGGGGGTGGGGGGGGGGCCTAGGTTAGATGGGCTATGATGCCATACTCTAAGAAGGCTGAGCTTGTGGAGATCTCTGGAACAACCCCTGGTGCCAGGAAAATACTGTCTGCAGAACATCATCTAGTAGCACAAGATAGTTTTAACTGGCATATTCAAATCTGAAAAAATCCCCCAAAAATTGCACAATGTAATAATACACTGTCAATTATCCACAGTGTTAAAGTCACATGACTTGATTCAAGTTTGACTGAAGTTGAGATTCAAGCTTTGACAAATTTACAAAAAAACAACTGAAAACTTGTATTTTACAGCTTCTTATGGCAGAAACATGTCCGTTCTTTCTAAATTGCTTTCCCCCCCCCCCATATACATTGGATAAAAAATAGAAAACTTTGTTGCATTCAGAGATATTTCAAAGCATAACGATAATGAGTGCACACAAAATAATTAACAGAGAAAGCAATAAAAAGCAATAAAAAGCTATTCCCAACAAGACTTGTGGTCTAAATCCACACATCCACTGGTCTTACTAAACATTTTATGGGCCAGAACAAGCAACAACAAAATGTCACTGAAATAAAATAGCAAAATCTAAATTGCAAAAAAAAAAAAAAAAAAGCAAATAAAATAATGTTCACATTGTAAAAGTGAACATAATTTAAAACAAACGAAACAATTTCCAGTTATTTGTAAATGTAACTATTCAGTATTGGACTGTCCTTTGCTAATTTCTGCACTGCTGGTACAAGCCCCATTAATATAATGTAGCGAAAGACAGCTCTTCTCTGGCCATGACTCAAATTTCCACAATGCCTTTCATGTGGCCTTGCAAAAATTATACAAGTGGTACAGCAAATATTAATCCAGCACAAGGCTGTTCAACTGGGACCCGCAGGCCAGCTATGGCTCTTTGTAGCATTACCATGAATTCCCCTTAACTTTTTCAAACTCATAAGAAAGTTGTATTTGTACTTAAAAAAAAAAAAATGACGTAATGGACAAACAACTTACGTTTCAAAACACCTATCCACATTATCCGACATGAGCAGCAGCATGCAGAGCTGTTCCAAGGCAATGAGCTGCATGTCTCTCTCATCCCCCTGCCCCATCTGCAGCCATTCCAGTAGTGTGTCTGGATCTACGTCAGCCATGGTAGCACTGCGCGGAGAGGGATTCCGCGCTGGCTGGAGGGGACGGCGCCCGACTTAAAGAGTTCTTCCTTTCCACAATCTGTAATGCTGTCAGCCAGGGTCCCTCACCTGCGGAGAAAGAAGGAAATGCAACCGGTATTAATGGCTTGCCTAAAGCAGGTTAATCCCTGCCTGACCACAGCAAGGCACAGGCGCCGGGAAAGTGTCAGAGTATAAGCCGATTATGCGTGTGCTGGACTTCAAACAGCAGCCTGCCGTGACACTGGCGTAGGACACTGGCAACGCTTACACTGATAGCTGAACTCTATGCTTGAATTTTACATCTTCCTGCTATATAAAATGTGCAAAACTAACCATAGCTGCATGGATTTCAATAACGGGCAGGCTGGCCGGATACCCAGGGACTTCCAGGTTTCCCCACGGGTCAGTCGGGGGTTAACAAGTGAGCCACATGCGCACATTATAGCCCATCAACACAACCATCTCCTTTACAATGTTAAAAACTGCAATTCAGGGCATTTTGTTGTTCTGCCAGTGAAGCTTCCTATTAATGTACATGATAATCACCTGGATCCAAGTGATTCAGACAGTCGTCTAACCCATGACGGACATTAAAACGAATTGGAAGCAATTTCAGGCATTTTATTGCCTTCCAGCTGAGCTACTAAATGTCTGGGGCCCAAAAGCCTGCTGTGTGTGCCATTGCCCCAAGACTATTTACTTTCACGAATATGTGGGAGCTGTCATATGCACGTTTTCATTTAACACCTTTTAATAAAACATTCATACCCGTTATAAATGTATTTAAATCTCTCAGCTATCAATCATATTTTGCCTGCCTTGCCTCTATGCCTCAGGCATTGAGGTGAGGCTGGCAATTACTTTCACTTTAAATTCTGAACTTCCTAGATGTCACTGCACCCGCTTATTTCCCCTCTCCTCTTGGGGCATGGGCCTCAGGTCCCCCATTGTGGCAGATAAAATTTAGGGGTGATACAAAGCTTGCCTTAATAACAGTGCCCACAAAATGGTGCCTGCCTGCTTGCAGGGATTATAAATTCCTAGACTGAAGGAAACAAGATTTAAATAATTTATACAGTCTAAAGAAAAGTTTATTTTGCTTGACTAACATGATAGAAAAGGATTTGCAGTTATTAGTGTGCCAAATCCCCTTCAATAGAACCTGAGCACCCAGGTCCCTGGCCAAATTAATCCCACACATCAAGGGCCAAACGGGCTAATATAATGCACAGTCAGCAGAATTACTGAATGTCTAGCCTCCAGGTAAATTAGAAAAGATTCACTACTCTCCTTTTCTATTTCCACCCAAATCTGATAGATCAGTGTCATCCAATTGGCAATGTACAAGCAGGGCTCCATCCAAATGATTTTTATTAACATATAGTATATGGAAATAGAAATCCTCCTTCAAAGGGCCAGGCAAAACATACACAAATGTAATAATAAATAATAATATTTAATAATAATAATAATAATAATAATAATAATAATAAGTACACTTTTGAAAACGCAGCCCCATTTCTAAAACCCTTATTAATTGTATCTGAAATGCTCATAGATACTCAGGAGGATGTCAATGAATATTCGTTACCTACAGCTCCACTGAACACACTGGAACTGGCTACCTATTAATGAAACATTCAGAAGAATTAGTTGTTAATAGGAGCAAATTGTGGTATCCAGCTTTATACAGAGAGCACTTTATACAGAGTGAGGCAGAATACACGTAAGTGGCAAGGCTCCAGCAATCTGTACAACAGGTGACCCTGCAGTAATGTGACGTATAACATTTCTACACAGGGACATTTCTATACAGGGTAGTAATAAGCATGATGTGGCAGTGCCATGCCAGACTTGAATTTCCACCCAAAAGTGAAATAGCATTTAGGAAGTTGCACCATACCCATGACACGTGCAAGAGCTGCGTCAGGGCCAATAATAAGCTCAGAGCTAGAGGTACCTCTTGTTTCCAAAACCAGCAGTACTTCCAGTCCTTCCTGTACCTGACGGAACACTTTATACCGTCATCGTCTATCAACACTGAGAAATGGTAATTATCACACATCTTTACAGCTCTAGGGTTTTTTTTTTATAGTAGAACACATTCATTATGCAGCACTCATCCTTGATTGGTCACAATGGCATGATAAACAGCTACTCATCCTGGGTGACTATGGGGCTAAAGCTCATACATAAAGCTGTAACTCTCAGTCCTTAGCACCCAAAGGCAACATTACTCACAAGATGCCCTTGCCTATTCACCAGAACACCATGATGTGTCTGGCAGAATTCCACCACAAGCCTAGGATACACCACACAAGACCCATGCCAACATCCTTTTTTGGTGCAACTGAGCTTCAAAGGCTGGGGTTAAAGGAACAGTAACACCAAAAAAATGAAAGTATCAAAGTAATTACTACATTATGTTTTATTGCCCTGCGCTGCTAAAAGCCATGTATTTTCTTCAAAGACCCTACTATAGTTTATATAAACAAGGCCTATATTTTTATTAAAAAAAAAAAAGCCCGCAGATTTCTATAGGAAATCCAATGATGGAGCTGGGGGTAGGGGTGTGTTTAGGTTAGGTCCATTTTCTTCACAGTTCCAATACAAAGACCATATCATTCTTCTTCTAAAGGCTACCATATATGTTAAGATTATTCTCTCCCCAACAACCAATTTTAGTGTGATCCAACAAAGGTTAGTGGGCACTAACAACTGCACATCTAGTGATTTTTCATCCGATATCAGATCAGAAAATCGATTGGGCAGGTTTAAAAAATTTTGCCCATTGCCCAATTGTATGCAGGACCAAGCAGGAGGTTTTCCTAACTTCAACTAGACAAAATTGCTTGAAATGGACATTTTCGTTGATAGGCATTTCATACTTTTAAACAATCGTTTCAGGATAAGCTTGGTCCTATGATAACAAAAAGATCTTTTAAAAATCTTGTACAGCCAGCTTAACTCCATTGCCCAACCATCCATCCCAACCACACAGTAAAACATAAGGCTATATCACACTGGCCTTTAAGGTGGCCACACACGTGGCGATCTGGCGATGTTTTGTGCGACCATCGGTCAGATCCGCCACACACCGTCAGGGCTGAAACAGCAGATAAGGAGGTAGAAACAATAGGATTTCTACTTCCTTCTGCCGATTCAGCCCTGATGGCAGATTTTGCTCAGGCGCCTTCTATGGCGCCCGATCAAAATTTTCTGACCTGGCTGATCGGCGAATCGACCGATATCAGCAGCCTCCTGCGATACCAGTCGACTCACCGACTTGCCATACACGCACCGAATATTGTACGAAACGAGGTTTCTTACGGTATTATCGGTGCGTGTATGGCCAGCTTTACTCCTTTTTCTAAATCCTCACATCTCTCCAATCTATACTCTTTCATTTCATCCCACAAAGCAAAGAGTGTGTTCCCTACATCCCTCCCACTTAGTTACTTGTCCTCCGACCCGTATTACTTCTTGTGTTTTGTTTTTGTTTTTTTTTAACAAAGCGAAACTTTTTAGTCCTACACAGGGTAAAATATGTATGTAAAACATTTATCAGTTGACAGAGTAAAAATTTAAACTGGTGGTGAAAATAGCCATCGTGGTCATCAAGCTAAGGTTAAGGACCCATGGAGCGGTTCAGTCGCCTTCAAACTTATCTGCCTATTATCAAAAGGAAGGTTTATCCTCGTTAATGACTTGGGTAAAAGTTTATCCAAAAATCCAGCTTTTCTAGTGCAATCTTGGACAAGCAACTTGCTTTTTTTACTTCAACCTGACTGCCCATTATTCACTTGTATTTCTCACAGTATCTTCAGCTTTATAACCAACCCCAATGTTCAGCCTTCTACTGTTTTTATCAATGCTACAGATGCCAAAACACAGGATTCAACCACCCATTGCTGGGGTTCTGCCCATTCTGTAATGGGGCTATATTTAGCACTCAAGCCTCTTAAATCACCTGTACTCCACTTGGACAAAACAAATAACTTGATGCTTTTCCCGATAGGGTGTAACCCATGCTCAATTGTTCAAAATTCCCTGCAGCATTCACCAGGGCACACAACATTTTACAAGTGTTCAAATCTTTAACTGCTGACATTACACAGCAGCAATGTATTTGTTTCAGAGCTATGTATATAGTAAAGTGACAAGTGACTCTGGCATTGGCAACTCAAAGTCTATTAACCCTTAAGCCCATCCTTTCCACTCTACTTACTACTCCACTGTTGAAGCCATCATTGTTGGAGGCATATAACCAGGGGCATTTCTACTTTCATTTTAAGGTTAATTTTGTTTTCAATGGTCAAGGTTAATGCCCACTTCCATAGGCACAGAGACCATAAAGGAAACAGTGTGTGAGAAACAAGAATGTGCCAGCGCATTTTAGGATTTTGATGTAATATTTGGCCACGTCCAAAATCATGCAGTATGAATTTAATAAAGAGATTGTTCATCTTTAAAGGGATTCTGTAATAGTGTACTTTTTATTTCTAAATAATAACCTATTGTTTCTCCTACTCCCATGTAACTGGAGGAGTCCCAAGCCAGACTTGGATTCCTTACTATTGAGTGCTATCCTGATATCTACTGGGACTGCTATCTTGCTCCCTTCCCATTGTTCTGCTGATCAGCTGCTGGGGGGTTAGCTTAGAATTTCAGCAGCTAACCGGTTGCTAGGATCCAAATTACCTAGCGGCCAGGCAGTGATTTGAATGTGAAACTGAAATATGAAAGGACCTGAATAGATGTAACAAAATACATCAAATTCTAGGCTCACAGAGCTAGTGGGTTCAGAAAGTTGGAGGCAAATAAAGGCAATTAATTTGAAATCCATTAAAAAAAAAAATTAAGACCAATTTAAAAGTCTGGCCATTCTAAAACATACTAAATGCTTGAAGATGAACCACCCCTAGACCTAACAGCTAATGCTCTAACCCAGCTAATGCCCACCCAACTCTGGGATGCTATCCAACTACAGTAAAAATGAAATATTGTTAACAAGCAATAGGTAAGTGCTATGCCACAATCACTTGCCACACACTTGAGGGAGGGGAGTTGTTTATACAAAGCAATATCTATTGTTTGTGCAAAACTGTCGGTTGTACTAACAGTAGTTATGTCCCCAGTTTCAAACAATGTGGGATAAAAAAAAACAGCTACCAAACAGGACAGGATAATTATAAGATACAAAAAGCCCCAAAGGTTCCAGAATGTAAGCTTTTAAAAGCAATTAGAGTACAATGTTATAAAAATATATACTGTATTTAGCTCAAATACAACAACAACAAATAGCTTGGTACAAAGAACCAGTGGATACATATTATCCAATGAAAATTCTGCTTGTCATTTGATATACAGGCCACAAACATAGCAAAAATCTCTTGCAGATTGACCAGATTTCCCCCCCGATTACATTCCTGTAACGGAGACAGGGTGCTTTTTGCTCTGTACAACTATGTGGTGGGATGAAACCAAGCAACACACACTCAAAAGAACTCCAACCCAAGGCTTAGCAACCATGCAGTCAACATAGGAATATCACTGAGCGCACATTCTCATAACAGTCTGGAGTGCTCTACCAGACCAGTCACTAAAACTTTAGGCAGGGTATAATTAAGCCCCTCTTCCCCACAGAGGGAAAGAATAATGCAGTGATCCCACACCAGTGGCTCGTGAGTAACATGGTGCTCACCTTCCCCTTGATGTTGCTCCCAGTGGACTCAGAGTAGGTGCCAGTTTTACATTTCTGGCTTGGAAACATGTTTGGAAGCAGAGACACAGTTTTACCCCAAGCAGAGCCTCCTGCAGGCCAGCAGGCCACATGGGGATACCAAATAGCCAAACACAGCCCTTATTTGGCATCCCCAAAAAACTTTTGTCTTTCTTGGTGTGGCTCACCAACACGTTCTAGATCTTGAGTGTGGCTCACGAGTAGAAAAGGTTCTCTGTATTAATATAAAATAGGTAAAAATGGAAAGCTGTGCTTTGAAATTTGTGCTTGAAAAAGGTCCTATTGCCGACTTCTGGGACTATGTAATGTGTTCACAATAAAATTGTGATTTTTTTTTTACATAGGGTGTGATGATTTTTGGCATGAAAGAGACACTCCATGAACAGAAAGAATTTATATATATATATATATATATATATATATATATATATATAATAACCAAGTAGGTCGGCACTCACAACAAATCAGTAGTGGAAGCCTGGGTGCAGTCCTCAAAGGAGTCAATCAAAAAAGGGGCCACTTCACACAGGTCTTATCACGAATTTTAGTAGTTTATTAAGTTATTAAGTTTCAGCTGAAATGTCAGTTCTTCGTTTTTCACTAAATAAACTACTAAAATTAGTGATAAGACCTGTGTGAAGCTGCCCCTTTTTCGATTGATACACACACACATATATATATATATATATATATATATATATATATATATATATATATATATATATATATATATATATATATATATTTTTTTTTTTTTTTTTTTACACACACACAGACATTGAGATATTCTGTGCATTAAGCTACTAAAGTTAGAAAAGAAGTAAGAAAAACGTGAAGATGTGAGATATTTAGATTACCAAGCCAGAACCTGAGCACAACAATGACTGTGCAGTCCCAAGTACACCAAGTACCACTTGCAAAAAACAATCCCTCATAGCGGAGGCTCCAGCAGGCCAGTTCTAATCCCAGCTGCACAATATTAAACAAGCGGAATACTTCTGAGAGTCACAGGCAGTTATCTAAGTAAAGCCATAAAGGCAAACTAAACAAAGGCACACTTACCTTGTATTCTGTGTGCTGTGCAAGGACAAATCCCTACGGTGCCCTCACTAAACACTCTGTTCCCGATCCCACCCCTCTCATTTGCTATAGAAACAACCAAGGGAGCTAGGGGGTCCCGTTACTAGATCCTATTTTTAGATGTTCGAAGTATCCTCCCATAAACTGATCTGCTGCCAGTAAACACCCTACTATGCTCCCCTGAACACTCACATAAAGCAAAAAAACGAGTAGCTGCTGCTAACACATCAGACATAACAAACATTATATAAAATGCCGTCTGCTTTCCCTCACTACTTCTTGGCGTGGGCAGCTGACACTGGATTTGTTAGGAGTTATTTTTTTTTTTTTTTTATTTAGTGGCGGAATGCAAAGTAAAAAGGTTTTTAAAAGGCATTTATACATGAAAAATAAACCCACACCTATTGTACATTTGTCACAGGCGTCACACATCTGCAGTGCCGGAAAGGGTCATGGTGGAGGTGGATAGAAAGAGAAACCGAGTTTGTTTACTTTAGAACCATAACCCATTAATTAGTCCTGATTGGTCCATAGCAGTTAGACCCATGAAAGCTAACCCCTCATTGGTTGCTATGAGCTACTCCTCCTCCTAATTAATGCTGGTTTTAAAATTTTATAACTGGTTCTTTAATTTAGTACAACCTTGGCACTAAGCCATTTATCTTTAAACCCAACATGTCTGTGGGTCAAAGATTGTGTTTTGGGGCCACATGCCCCTCATCCTCCGGCAGGACAAATATAATTAAAACTGAGTTAAGAATACTACATTAATGGGAAACTCCACATTAAAACTGTTTAATCTATGTTAGCATGCTGGTGAGAATTTCAGTTTCTTTCCTTATGCAAAAATAAAGTGGTAGTTATCCTTTAACTTAATATTTAGTATGATGTAGAAGGACCAGTTCTTAGCTACTTTTCAATTGGTCTTCATTATTTTTTTTTATAGTTTTTAAATCATTTGTTTCTTCTCACTCTTTTCAGCTTTCAAATGGAGGTTGCTGACACCATCAGCTAAGAACTATTGCTCGTTGAGGCTATAATTTTGATATTGTTGTTTTTATTACTTATCTTTCTATTTACAAGTATGGGATCCCTTATCCGGAAACCTGTTATCCAGAATCTTCCAAATTACGGAAAGGCCATCTCCCTTAGACTCCATTATAAGCAAATAATTCTAATTTTAAAAAATGATTTCCTTTTTCTCTGTAATAATAAAACAGTACCTGTACTTGATCCCAACTAAGATATAATTAACCTTATTTGAGGCAAAACAATCCTATTGGGTTTATTCAATATTTAAATGATTTTTAACAAACTGAAGTAATGGAGATCCAAATTACGGAAAGATCCCTTATCCGGAAAACCCCAGGTCCCGAGCATTCTGGATAATAGGGGACCTGTATTAATCACTTTGTGCTCTCTGGTACCATCTCTTGAAACAATGCAGTATTTGTCAGTTCATCAGCTGGCTTCTGCTGCATAGTTTCAGGAGTCAGAAGCAAGAGTGCAGAAAATGCAAACAGACAGATACTGCTTTTCATTACATTTACATGCAACTTTGAAACCAGTGAAATTGTGTATATTGGAAAATTGCTTAGGTTCTTCCCTTTTAAAGCCTAGCAGTTTTTAATGACAATTGATGCATGCTGGGAGTTACCACTCATCAATAATAAAAATTACAAATAAATAGAAACAGGAGCATCTCAGGTAACAAATTACAGTAATATGGTTACTGTACTACACACAGGACATTGTTTTGGGTTAATCAGACTTGATAAAGGTTATCAGCTGGCACAGTCACGCTGTCTGTGTAATAAGGCTTGGAAACATCTGTCCCATATGCCGGTATAGTGACCTGAGTCTGTGTATCTAGCTGCCGTGCTTTAAGAAGAATGCGTCTGTGCATGACATCCTCAATATGTATGGCCTCGCCATTCTCTGTGTGTATGAAACCATGAAGGAGCTTGTTCAAAGAATAATTTTCAGTTTGGGTGCTGAATGGATGGACTAACTGTTTGTTTAATCTTAAAGCCTAAGGCTACAGTCACCTGGAACAGCTTTGCTTTATTCTTGTGAGCAGCTCTGCACCTTGGTGTGTTCCACCTGCGCAGGTGTGCAATGTACCACATGGAAAGGAGGTGGCGCAGGAATGATCATTATTAACATGCATTTATATAGAGCAGACATATTCCACAAAGTCCCTATCAAACTCAAAAACACACTATGGCCAATTCTATCAGGTGCCATCCAACTTGTATGTTACTGGATATGGGGGCAAATACTCAAAAACCTCCCACACAAACATGTTGTGTTGAGTCCAAATCTGGACCCGAGACCCAAACCTGCAACATTTTTCACTTGTTGGATCCACTACCTTATCCAAGCTGCACATTCCTCTCCTGCAATCAGATCCATTGGCCAACTTGAAATTAAAACACTGGAAGGTGAAAAATAAAATTTGAGAACAGTGTCCCGGACCAATACCTCTCCACAAACACAAAAATACCCTCCTTGTTGTGGGTAACCCAGGGGTTCCCATACGGATACAGAATTCTAAGGGTGAAGACACACTGAGCTACTAGTAGCAGCTACTTTTTCACGGCTACTAAGGGCTCTGGCACACAGGGAGATTAGTCGCCCCGAACTACCATCCCACCAGCGAAAATGTAAGTCGCCGGTGGGATGGCACATGCTGCGCAGGCGATTTCGGCAAATCGCCGAAGTTGCCTCGCGTGGCATTTTCGGCGATTTGCAGAAATCGCCTGTGCAGCGTGTGCCATCCCACCGGCGACTTACATTTTCGCCGGTGGGATGACAATTCGGGGAGATTAGTCGCCCGCGAACATGGAGATTTGTTGTGGGCGACTAATCTCCCCGTGTGCCAGAGCCCTAAACTCCAGAAAATACCTTGCCATAGACAGTAATGAGAATTGCCTCTGCTTAAACACACGTAGAGACAATTATCAATAAATGATCCGCATTGTCTGTTTTAGAAGCCATGACAAGTAGCTGCTACTAGTAACTGTGTGTGTCTTCACCCTAACACACAGAACATACAAACTCCTAGCAGATAATGCCCTTGTTGGAATCGAACTAGATTACAGCTGCTAACCAATGCACCATGATGCTGCTTATCTTTCCTCTGTAATTACAGGACCATGAGAATGCAATGAAATAAGTATTTCAGATTTTTATTAAATTCTTGAGGGTCACATACTATACTGTACACAGGGTGGAATTTACCATAAGCCTGCTCCTACCAAATGCTTTGACAATGAACACCATGGCGGTACCCAAAGAACAAAAACTGAGTGGCCTAAGGTGCACAGAACAGTTTTTTTACTTAATTCCAAAAGAACTGGTCCATTGGGGAAAGGATCCCTGAGAACTCACTACTGATGCCACTACCCAACTGGTATGACAAGGCTTTGATAATTTTAGATAACCAATCTAAACGTGGGTAAAGCGGGTGCTGCAGATGGCACCCATGTTCCTTGCTCAGCAGGAGGCTATTGGACTTAACCTGGCATTTAAACCACCACCCCCGTAAGTAGCGTGACAACAGCTGCAAAGACCAACGTATCCTGTACTAGTAGTGCTTTAGAGCTTTAGATCAGACATTACGTCATCGGCAAAGGTAAATTGTTACATGAGACATAAATATTACCAATTTCTAGAGGTCAGAATAAGCCTGTCCTTATTGTTACTTTATCAAAAACACCAGACTTCTTATGAAAGGGAAAACAAAATTACAATTTACAAAAATGTAGAAGGGGTTACACTGCTAACATTCCAACCTAGACAAATACACAGGGGAATTCATTGGCCCTGTCTGGGAGGGGGGTACTGGGGGTACTAAGTACATAACTATAGAATATAGTAGTGCCAGGCTTGGAATACTGTAATGTCTAGAAAATAATCTCTAAAATAAATATTTAGCCAATGATGAAGTTATCAGTTAAAGATACTAGAACCCCCATAAAATCTCTTGATATCCCACCCGGGAGTTAATATGGGGGGTAGGAAGAGAAGGCTCTCAGGCCCCGGATTTGGGGTTAAGCAGGACTCAGTATAAAAATAGGACATTCCATCTGTTACGTTTCCCGAAAGTTACAGAAATGGGTATATTCCCCTACATCCCTGGTCTCCCAAGTGCGCCCCCTGTTATTTAACTACAACTCCCAGAATCCCCGCGGCCGGACCCCCCTGGTACAGATCGAACGCTCTGCTCTTACCTGCCGTCACATCCCAGGTTTCTATGTGAGGGCGAACTAACAATAGGCCTCTGTGTGACCTAAATCCGGTGGAGCCCTGTGTATCCGCCTCCTCCCGGATTAGGCCCCGGATCTCACACTGGCCCCTTAAACCACCCGGCCGGTGTTAGTAATTACGGGCGAGTCGCGGAGGGACGCGTTGTCTTACCGTGTCAGTGCAGGGCCGCTCTGGGCCTTGCAGCTCCGGCAGATCCACGGACAGTCACACGGAGCGTGTCACGGGCTCAGCTCTAGGCTCCGCCCGCTACACCCGGCATCCAGCAGGGGGCGCTCTTCCGAAAGGCAGAGATAATGCGGAAGGAACTGTCTGCGATTTGTTTCCTGTCTCTGCTGCCGAACCCACGTCACGTGAGAAGTCAATGCGCAGCCAATCACGCCACGAACTGAAGCTCCGCCTGCATTTATCAGCGAGTCATTGGGAACTGCCGCAAACACTGAAGTGGGGCATGTATATAGTCCCTCACAGCTGCCTGGGGGCTCCGTTAGCTGTGGGAGTGCTACACATGGAAAGCTCGTAACAAACAACACTAAATAGTCTTTTTCATCTAGAGGGGGAAAGTCAGAGCAGTCACAAGGGAAGAGATACGTGCAATTAGGAAACAGCATTTATATGTTCATATTATAAGTATTCCCAGAGGCTCTTAAACCTCAACTATGAACTTCTGAAGATTCATGGTTTGGGCGTTAGGATTGAGCTCTATTATGCCTTAAACTAGTGCTTCTCCCTTGGATAGACTCTCCAGCCACCATGGCACAATAACTGTTTGCTCTCCAACCCCTCTCCTTCTTCCCTCTTTCTTCCTACTCTATGTTATTGTTATGAAAACCAATAAAAATCAACCTTTAAAAAAAAAAAACTAGCAGTTCTCAACCTGTGGGTCAGGACCCTTTTGGGGGTCGAATGACCCTTTCACAGGGGTTGCATAAGACCATCGGGAAACACATATTTCCAATGGTCTTAGGAATCATTTAATGGTTGGGGGTCACCACAACACGAGGAACTGTATTAAAGGGTCGCGGCATTAGGAAGGTTGAGAATCACTGCCTTAAACAGTCTCTTAAAACTCACGTTTTCACTCAAACCTATAACCTAGACCCCCCCAAACATTCACTAACCACTGGTTTTCACCTCTCACTCCGCACTTTCTGTCACTTTACACACCTACATTAAAGGAACAGTAACACCAAAAAATGAAAGTGTATAAAAGTAATGACAATATAATGTAATGCTGCCCTGTATTGCTACAACTGGTGTGTTTGCCTCAGAAAGACTACTATAGTTTATATAAGTAAGCTGCTGTGTAGCCATGGGGGCAGCCATTCAAAGGAGAAAAGGCACAGGTTACTTAGCAGATAACAGATAAACCCCATTATATGGGGCTTATCTACTAGTTATCTGCTATGTAACTTTTCTCCTTTTTTCCAGCTTGAATGGCTGCCCCCGTGGCTACACAGCAGCTTATTTATATAGTAGCTTTTCTGTAGCAAAAACACCAGTTTTTTGCAGGGCAACAGCACATTATATTTTAATTACTTTAAAACACTTTAATTTTTTGATGTTACTGTTCCTTTAACACCATCTAACGCCATACTAGTTACCCTGACCTTATGTCTCAGCCCTCCCTTTAACAATGTAAGCTCTTGCGAGCAGGGCCCTCCCCCTAGTGTCTCCAATCCTCATCCAGTGTAACTGCAAATGTTAACTGTTCTGTGTTTTGTACCCCTCTATTCTGTAAAGTTCTGCGTAAATTGATGGCACTATATAAATAATAATAATAAAGGAAAACTAAAGCCTATCTAAAGAAGTAGGGCAGAAATGTTGTACATTTTTTTCTGGGCTTCTGTACCAGCCCAAGGCAGCCACAGCCCTTTCACAGGGAAGCCCCCAAAGATGCCCAGTAACTCCCCATCTGTTTCAATGCACATGCTCTGTGCTGCTTTCAGTTACTGAGCTTAGGGACCAACTCAAAATATACTGCATAAATAGAGTACACATGTAACAGTAAAAGGATGATTAGTCATTCATTCAGAGTCACAATGAATGACAGATCTGAAACCAGGGCTATTGCATCCGAACTGAATAAGTAACCCTGTAGAATCAGCTTATATGACAGACATATTTCATTTTCTGCTTATTAATTTGCAACAACCCCTAAACTCAGCTTCTCAACAGCTGCTCAGAGCCCACTAACCATGTGGACTGTCCCAGACAGTTCTAACAGAATCCAAGAGAGGAAGCTACTGTGACAACAATAAAGACCTATATCATTACTACTAGAGAGATGCTGAAACTTTAAGCCAGTCCAGCCAGTTTATTATATAAGATATGGCATTTCTAGCCATATTCATTTTTAGGGTTTAGTTCTCCTTTAAAGGAGATTAAATGCCCAGATCACTGGGGAGGGTGCAAATTCGTTAAGCACCCCCAGTGACTAAAATTACTACTGTTTCACCCTGGGCTGGATCATTTGTTCTTTATCAAAAATGGCTTCATTTCATAGAGAGAACTGCGTTGCCATTTTATTGTCGCTCCCAGGTATCCATTTAGCTGATTCAAGCTGGATTCATGAGCAGTACAGCAAGATCCAAAGAAATGGTGCAGCAAACAAATTGGCACCTCCAGTGATTTAAACTTTTCGTCTCCTTTAAACAGTCCATGTGTGAGGTACAAACCTGTTTTAAAAAAACTTGGTACACTGTAAAATATAAATTATCGTTTTCTGAAAAATATAGGCACATTTTGAATTTGATGCCAGCAACAGGTTTAAAAAAAAGTTGGATAGGGTAACAAAAGACTAGAAAAGGGGTATAATGCTAAAAAGAGCATCCCAGAGGGGGATGGGTTGCTCAGAAGTAAAGATGGGAAGGGGCACACCATTCTGCGCAGGGGCAGATATTAGGAATAACAATTCTCAAGGTAAAATTGCAAAAAATCTGGGGATTTCATCAACTACAATATATGATATTATTAAACGATTCTGGTGAAACCTCTACACAAAGGATGAGGCTAAATTTTTGTTCTTTTACTGGGCATCTTTAAAGGTATACTGTCATGATGTTTATAGTGTACTTTTTATTTCTTATTTACACTGTTTACATAGCAAATCACTCCATCATTTCAATTTTTTTTTCTTGAACCAACAAATGTATTTTTTTAGCTGTAATACTGGAGTGTAGGCGCCATCTCAGAAGGAAAGGCATTTTGGCATTTTACTGCCAATAGATTTGCCACATTAGTGCCACCTAGAAAAGCTTTACCATACCTGAGTAATCAGCCCTAGAAGCTTTCTCTGATTGCAGCTGCCATTTCAGCTTGTTGTTCATAGCTTCCTGTTTGCAGTTTAGCCCTTATAGCTCAGATCACACATTTCTAAGGGTGGGGGAAGTAAGTTTTATGAATTTTTATGGGAGGGGGAGCAGGAGAGGGGAGAGAGCTGCACAGACTCTGGCCTTAGGAATTAAGGATTTTTCTGAGAGAGGAAGTCAGATACCCTAAGAACATGTTTACATAAAAGGAGACAAAAAAATCCTGTGTTTCTTTTGATAGAGGACTCAGTGCAGCATTTCTATGAGTGCTTATGGCTGTATTTACATAGACCTTTCTTATAAAGCTTACTTAGTTTTTACCTTTCCGTCTCCTCCTTTAACCCATGGCCCCTCCCTTGGGAATTTACTTTGGCATGCTTAGTTCTTTTCAGCTCAGATTATTAAACACCCCACTCCAGTCTAGCAGCCAATGAAGAGATGGCATTGCTGGTTCCCATATAAACTCTGTTCTAGCTGTCTGCTGCTATTTTTTTTCTCCTAACCTCCTCCTCTAAGCTTAGTTTACACATTACAGTGCTCAATCCAACCAGGACCAACATAAGTTCTGCATGTGTAAGCCTGCTTTGATTGCATGAACTTTACACTGAATATGGCTCTTTGCAAACGTGCTGTTTGCAGATATAAATGTCACTGATGATGTGTCAGAGCCAAAATGGCCACCGGGTGAGAGCAGCTATTTGTTTTAGGAAAATGTGATGGTGCTGGCAAACGGAGGGGATATATGCAATAAAAATGGGGTGCTTTGGGTGGGGGAGATGTGTCCAACCTATATACATGGTAGGAAAATGAAGGGTTTACTTGTCCTTTCACAAAATAGTAAAGAAAGAGATAAATACAATAGCAAAAGTATTCATGTAGAAATTAGTGTTTATTTTTTTTTTTGTAAATAGAAAACAAGGATTCGTGTAGTGTCATTTCTTGTCATCCATAGGGATAAAGGCATTTACTGCTGCAGCGGAGAGCATAAAACTCCCTGCCAGCAGCAAGAGGGTTAATTAGTAAGAAAAACAAGCATCAAAGAGAAATACAGTACAGGTTTTCATGGTCAGACACACAAACCGTGCCTAGTTCTATCAGTGCTCAGACATGTTGTAAAAATCACAAGGGTGTATAATTCACAGTTAATAATACTGCAGTTAAAGTAAAACAACATGCACGGCAAAGACTGGGATCATCTTCCCTTACAGAGACAGGGAACATCACACACACACACACATATATTTGGTTTTCATCTAAACAAGGAACATTAATGCTATATAGATTGTGTGGGGTGATACTTCATGTATGTGAGCAGGGGAAATCAACACGGCAATATATTGCTATGTATAATTATCTGGTATGACTTCCAGCACTTCCCATTAGTCTGGGATTAATATTGTCATCTATTATGCACCAAAAGATTTCACAGTGATGTATAACAGAAGGGTGTATAATTCAAACATATAAATACTGACCAATACAGGAGGTAAGTGTGACCCTGCTGGTTAGAGCTTACAATCTAAAATTATTTTTGGTGTTTTTACTCTAAAATAGGATACTTTGCATGAAAAGCACAAAAATGCCACCCATGGCTCTGGTATGTAGTCAGAATCGCTATTATAAACAGCTAACCTTTCACAAGTAGTAATGTGTCTCAGGCTGAAAATGAGAGAAATCCTTCGTAAAGTGCAGTATTGCCTGACTGATGCCAATTCAGCCATTGTTTTTATTAGCTCAGAGCAACACAAGAGCAAAGGCATCCAGAATTACCATAACAGGAACATCACAGTTATCAAGGCAGTAGCACACATAGTATGTACTGCATTGAAGCTATGTAGCTTCTGTCCTTGTAAATGTGCACACTTTTTCCCTCTCCCTTGGTATACTCACAGGCTGACAGCACACATTGTATGTACTACATTTAATACATAGCTTCTGTCCTGGTAAATGTGTGCAGTTTCCTCTTCCTTATATTCACAGGCTGACAGCACTCAAGTATTCAGGCTGTAGCTTAAACCTTCACATGATTCTGACATCATAACAACATAAATAATGAAAAACAATTGAAAAGTTGCTTACAAAAGGCCCATCTACTATATGTTCCGGTAAAGGTATTCCCTTGAAGATCCTAGGAGGCAATGCTGTAACTGATTTAACCCACTAGCTTAAACATTTACCTTAATAATTTCACTGATTAAATAAATTGACATCATTTTAATTGTACTACCCATTTGTTTCATCAGTCTAAAAGTCTACATAAGAAAAAGTAATAATTAAGTAAAGTTCCTTCCTACTGATCTTGTGGATTTGGATTTCACCTCTACTGAAGGGGTCGCCGACCCCGTCTTCTTCTTTTAAGATGCAGAAGATACTAGTGGGGAGAAATAAACTGTTGTTGTCCATAACACTCCAGCACTGTAATTGTTAATTTGCATACAATTAATCCTATTGACAGCCAATAGGACTTCAATTCAGAAACCAACCTGTTATATCAGGGAAAAGGGTTTATTTTGCAAAGTCCTACCACTTTTGTAACACTCTGCAAAAAGATGGCCATGCCCTTAAAAAAAAAATTACTATACCCAAAATTTCAGGTCAAGGGAAATGGATAGCAGAAAAGTGTCTTTAAGATATTTTCTACTTCCAATAAGTACTTTTATGCTTTACTTATCAGATTCTACCTATTTTTAAAGCAAAGCATAAGATATAAGGGCCACAGGTAAGTCCAGTGCCCACCTACAACAGTGCCTTGCATTTGCATATAGTCAGTGCATATTTGTCAAAATTCCCTTGTGCTTTATGTGTAAATGAACTACCCTTACGCCACAGCTGCCTTTACAAGCAGAGTTAGAGATATAAGAAATCGGGGTAAGAAAAGCCAAATCCAAATTACTGTCCATATTTATATAATTTTATATGAGTGAAAATTATGCAATGGCAGTTTGTATTTAGTCAACGGCAAGCCTACCACTTGGTTCTGAGAAACTACCTAAACAGACGTTGCATTAAGTACTTGGATGGGCTGCCTATAGGATGCAGCACTGGGGTCCTAAATTCAAATTTAATCTGGCCACTATCTGCAAGGAGTCTGTATGTTCTCCCCATGTCTGTGTGTCTTGACCCGGAGTGCTCCGGTTTCCTCCCACACTCAAATAACATACAGGCAGCTTAATTGGCTCCAGTGTGTTGTGTAAATGTGATAGGTACAGTAGACTGTAAGCTCCACTGGTGCAGAGAATGATAAACTCTCCATAAAGTACTGCACTAATGGGTCTGGCATTATAATGAAAAATCAGAACTGTGTGGCCTATATGGATGCACAGGAGACCACCTGATAATCTTCCATTCCTACTTAATATACAGCACTGTATAGTGCTGCTAGTCCTAGTTTTTTTGGGGTTTTTTTTTTTGTTTTTTTTTTTAAATTGCTGAGGGGCATCCACTGTTTTGCAAAGGACATCACAGCCTTTCCTTGTATCTGACTAATCTGTTAGATGGCAAACAAGCAAACCTGGGCAAAATTAAGAGGAGGCCAGCCTGGTCAATATTAATTACCTGCAGTTGGATAAGACCTTTAACAATTGCTGATTGATTGCTATGGTTAAAAGCACTGGCAGAGCTTATCATCAACCATGACATCTGTTTTTCCATATAGAAATCTTAAAAGCAGACCTAGTAGCAGCCCTTTTTAATTACATAAGCTTGGTATTCTTAATCTAAGAACCAAGAGCAAAACACAGCAAAAGACAAGCAGTGCAAACCATAAGTGGCAGCTGGAAAAGCTTAACTTCTTCATTACCACACACATCAAAAGCATTGATCATCAGACATTCCTTCATTCTTTTCGGTGCAATTTGTGCCACGTATAGAAATTCACATCATCAAAGAATTTAAACACTGATACTACACAGTGCAAAGAGGAGAGGCACAGCTAATCTATTCACACAAATGGGTTGTATGTGACAATAAATTCACACTTCAAGTCCTATAGAACATTGCTTCATATAACTCCTACACTGAAACGCAGCCCTTTTGTGTTCAAAAACTACTGCACAATCATTACCCTAAAGACTTATCAAAAGGTATGAGATGCAGAAAAGCACAGCATTGCTTAGGGCAGGGATCTTTAACTTTTGGCTATTACAGAATATTGGGATTGTAGTCTTACAACAGCCAACAACCGGAAAGCCACAGATTTACACCTGATCAACTCAACCCTGTAAGGCATTTGGGATAGATCACTGCTCAGTATACTGTGCGACACAAAAAGGCAAATATTAGTCATTGTAAACAAATAGCTGAAAGACTAGCCTGCATTGCAAGCCTGCCTAACAACGGAGTAAGAATATGAAACTAAAAATATAAGTAACTTTAAGGCTTTAAAAGGAAATTGTTAAGTGACGGTTCGGTCTCTTAACGGAGAAATAAGGGAAATAGTGGTTATTTCACAGGAAATTGGTCTTCAGCTGAATGCTGGGGGAACCATGACTTCCTCCCATGGTGCCTCGGCTTGGAGCCTTAGGCTTTAAACTCTCCTGGTTGCCCCGGAGAGCAGCTTCCAGGCGGGATCGAAGGGCTGGGGAAGAACCCATCAACTTGCGAAACTGGGTCGGATAGCTGGCACCAAAACTGGTCAGGCTGTGCAAGCCAAAGTCATGGAGAGCACGGGAATAGTGGGGTGCAGAGCCAAGTGCATTTTCATCCAGGAGGAAGGAGATAAGAAGGTGCAGCAGCATGCACACCATGGAAGGACCTGGGGAGCAGAAAATAATTAGTAATGTGAAGTAATGCATATCAGTACAAACACAGAACACAAAAAACATAGTTGTCAGCACTGTCCAAACTGAGCCAGACCAGATGGGGATATTTATGGCCCCCAGCGAGTTCAAGGGCTCGCTCCTATTGTAGGTGTAAAAGCACATATATTTTAACGACAGCATATGGGATGCCGGCAAAAAAAAAAAATCTTTCAGGTAACTTCATCCAATTATCTCAGGGGATGGCTGCTGCTCTGTGAAGATGGATAATCTGATCTGATGGTGACTGTGCTTGTGTGTATATCTGTTCATATATGTGAAGCATCAGCAGATTCAGAAGTGATAGAGGGCACAGCTCATGTTACTTCTGGTCTTCCTGGACAAAATGTGCTGGCAAAAACTCCCAGACAGCACTTAGAATGTCTCTAGCACACTAGCTTTCCTGTTAGATTAAACCCTGTGGGTCATTCTTACGGTTCTGTTCCTCGACGGCAGACACAAGTGTTTTTAATAGATTCACTCCCTCCTGAAGAACCAATAGCTCTTCCATGCTCTGTGGCTTCCTGCTCTCAGCCTGACTTAGGTGTCTCATGATGCGAGGTGCCAGACTGCACACATATGGTGCCACCACCTCAGGCACAGGGTGTTTGAAAATGGATAGCAGCAGCCGGTAGCATTTTAACTGCTCCTAGAAAAAAATGAGATGCAGAATGGTGGCTATTTGGTATAAATACTGCAGCTGAATGTATTATCAGAAGGATCTTGACAAAAATTTGGGTACAAGCTACCTAATGACATTACTACCACCCACCACCTGATTAGCAACTTACTGTAGGATTCTTGCTGTCGATGCTGTTCTGGAACCTCTGCACACATGCATTCTGCAATCCAGGATCAGACATAACTTCAGGATTTGCTGACAGCAGGAATATAGTAAGGGCAGTCAGAAGGCTGACTGAGTCTGGCACCAGCTGCCGTTCTGCAAGACATGAGTATCGGTCAGTCATTAGGTAGCACAGGGCTGAAAACATGGTCAGAAACTAGTTAGAGGAGGTACCTAAGTGCCAGGAGTTGAGCAGCGTGGAGACGGCACTTTGCATAAGTCTGGTCCATGATGCTCTGCATTTCTCCACTTGGGACATGGGCGATGACACGATAACCTTCAGTGCTTGAAGGGCAGCAGTGACTGGCAAAGTCAGGTGCCCATCAGGGAATTTCACAGTAGTGTCTTGTAGTACACCCACTACTAAGTAGAGCAAGGTAGGAAGAACAGATACACTGCCTGGATCACAAAGCAAAGTAAAAAGAAGGAAAAAAAAAAACCTTTTAATTAATTATTACTGACCTCACGGTTGGCATTATAAGTACAGCACTGAAATGTTCAAAACAATAATTTCCATGCAGAATACTGCAGAGAGATTTGACTAAACTGCAGAACTGGGTGGCAAACTGTACAAATAAACATAAATTAAGGTTATACATTAAATGGTAGAGTGTTGGGGGCCCCCTTACTGCAGAAATATTTGCCATTTTTTGTGGAGAACGGACTGTGCAACTCCAAGTAGTGCCCGTTTGCTAAAGCTAATAAAGTACATAACACAATAAAATCACACTCTGTGCACTGGTCCTTTATTCAAGCCCTGAATAAAGCTCAGCCTCACACCTACTTGCACTTACCCTCTGGAGAGCACAGGGATGGCAGTTCAGCCAAAATGCCAAGTGAAGACGCAACAAGGAGTCTTGCTTCAGAAAACAAAGGCTCTGTTTTTCCTACTACTGACCCCCCAGAAAGGTGGGGGCTGAGCTGGGGTAATTGTCGGATGAGAATACAAAGACACAGTTCCAATGCCGCAACCACCAGGGAATGTCCAGGCACCAGGCCACCTGTATCATGTCCCTCACCAAACACCGGCAAGGTCTCCTTCTCTTCAGCTCCATCATCCACTGGGAAGAAAATAGAGAGGACAGGGATACATAAACTGATTCAGGCCCGACATGTTGAGAGATAACACTATACAAAAGAATTATCAGCTTTCAGAGGCAAGACACTGAATACTTTATATATACTTTATACTCTTGCTTCAGTTAAAAGTTTAAATGCCCCAGTCCTGTGTCACCTACTGCCTTACCCTCAGCACTCCTTCGCCTCTCCCTCACATGATCCTGTGCAGCATTCACAATCAGTCTCCCAACCTCTAGTACTAGAAGCTGCACCTCTGAAGATTCTCGCATAAGCAGCAAGCGATGCAGCACAGAAATTAACTCAATAGCCAGGTCCTGGGTTAGAAGAAATAAACAGCAAATCATAGTACTACAGTCAAATCCAACAGAGCACTGTGAAGGCTCATCAGAAGACTATAATGAGGACTTACCTGATCAGTTCCTATATGAGCCTTTGGCCACATGCCACTCAGTAGGGCCTTCAATGCCCGAAGACAGGAGGTAATCCGCTCCATTGGCGCATCTACCGGTGGGCAACAAAGGAACTCAACACTAATACCTGCAAATGTAGAATGGAAACATGATATCACTATACAAACTTATTGCAACTTAATAATCATTGCAATGTCTTCTGTACTTACCAAGAATGAGATGAAACCTCTCTAAATTTAGATCTTCTGGGGAATCAGCTGGCAACTGTGAACCCCGTTCCTGCCCCATAGAAGTTGGAGTGACTGGGCGGGATAAGTGACCGTTCCCCTCATCCTGATCAGGAAGGACGAATCCAGAGCTGCTTAGCCACAAAGAAGAGGCATGAAGGATAGGGGCCCAGGACAGGAGGTAATGAGGCCTGGCAGCATCACTGGTCTCAGCTGTGTAGAAACCTCCACCTATACCACAGCCACCAGCAGAAAATAAAAAGAGAAAGCATTAAAAAGAAAGCAACTGGGCATAAGTTAAGAGACTGTGTAGCAAAGCAAAAAAAGCAAGCAGTCAGGTAGGACCACTGAAAAAATTGATATGTTATGGACTTTCCTTACCCTGTGAAGGCAGCTGAGAAGCACACGCAGCTGGCAGTGTGAGTAGAGCATGATCTTGCAATGCTGCGAGCCACAGCCCACTAAGGGTCAGCAATTCAGCCTGGACCAGGGAAAGAAGGACTTCATTTTGGGCCTCAGCCATCTTGCTTTGCGTTACCTGCTTCTCCATAGCTGCTATATATACCTATAAAATAAAATCAACACATCTCTCATACAAATTTATTAGATCAGGGCAGATCCCACTGCAGATAATAGCATTCTGTCAGAGAGTATAATACAAATATCCTTGCCCTTTTTGTTACCTCTGCCCAAGCTTTCAGTACTGCCAGGCTCTCCATGGCAGTTGTGCTTTCACTGTAGACACTGGCAGTCTCTTTTGCTACCTGCACTCTCCTCAGGGAAGTTAGGAGCAGCTGCTGGACTCTTTGAAGGTCAGCAAGTTCCTTCACCACCCCACTTGCTAACCATGCACTGCAGACCTGAGTCAAAAAAACAAAAACAAAAAAAAAAAAACAGCATTTTGAAATGCCTTTTGTCTAAGGGACATGGAAACCTCAAAAATGGTGGCAGTGTGTAACAAGAATCAAGATGACCAGGGAATGGTTTACCTCACATGCTCTGGCAGTTACATCAGGAGGAGTGTCTGTGTTGAAGGCGGGTCGCACTGCTGCCAATACCTGAGAGGGAAAAGGGGAAAAAATTAGAACCTAAGGTTATGAAACAAATACACAAAAACCATCTTGTATTAAAATACTGCATTAATTACAAGGTGTGCCAACATCCTAATGCTTTCTAATCTGTTTAAACCGCTCTGGCCATGGCAAACAGCAACACTTAGAAGAATAAACTGCAATATGGAGCCAGTCTTAAGGGACACAAAGTCTCTTCATAAAATCATAATCTTTATTATATATCCTTCAAAAGGCAGGCAGGTATAGAGATGCTCAGGCTTGAGGTGTTTTGTGGCAGTAGCCTCTCCCTACCTGTCAGCCACCATGGGTTCTGAAGAAGTGGCTTCCTACTGCCACAAAAACTAGTCAAGCCTAAGCCTCTCCCTACCTACAGGTAACCAGTGGCAAAAAGCAGATTTAAAATGAAGTGCATCAACACAAGTACAGGAAGCCAGGACACATGGATAATAGCTTATTCAGGCTAGACATTGCAGTAGTTTCATCGTACACAGCAGGCACCAGTACAGTGCACCCATAAAATGCCCATTTGGATACCAGCTGTTGACTTTATGGTATAGGTCTGCAACCTCATAAAGTAGAGGTTCAAGGCACATAGAGATGTAAGAATCATTTCAGTGCATACGGTTATCTACTGGTCGGTGTTGTATCCTTACCACTTTGTTGCTTTTTATTAGACGGGGTCTAGAAAAGCACAGATACCCAAAGTTCATGATAACAGTTTCATATGATTGTTTTTAGAGCTCACATTAGCTTGAAACTGTTCCAGGATGAGGTGTCCAGGAAACTCTGGCTCTGGCACAGCAGCAAACCTGTGAATGACTAGTAGCAGCGCCTGGAGACCAACTAGACGTAGTTGCTCACTGTGATCTGTGGCGGCCATAAAAGACATGCGAATCAGGTCCTGCAGGTGCAGAACCAGGAAATCCCCTGGAAAATAAAAGAACATTTACAGTTAGACAAAAGATATGAATCAGTATAAAAGCATATATATCCCTGTCATTATCCAGCATTTACTCACGTTCCGGTTCCTTGTGCTTCATCTCCTGAGCCTGAGCCATGTCAAAGTGAGCGCCTCCATCTAATTCACACTGAGTTATAAGCTGACAGACACACTCCATGGCAAAGATTCTGGTCTTCCAGTGAGGGGTAACTGAAGAACCCAGGCTTTCTGCTTTTGATGAAGTCAACACTGAATCTGAGCATGCCACCTCACCTTCATCCTCCTGGTTTGTGTCTACAGAAGCTACAGCTGCAAAGTCTGAGCATGGGAAAGAAGCAAGTCCTCACCAGTCACATTGGTGGTTGTCGGCAGAGCACTTAGCACGTACAACACTGTGCAGCAATGGGAACTCACCTGCAGAAGCTGAAAGGATGTCCTTTAGCATTCGTAACCAAAAGGAAAGACGGGAAAGTCCAGTGCAATTCTGCATATGCAGTAGAGTCTCCTTAACATCTCGCAGCAGTTGCTGGTCACTCTCTCTATCCAACAGGCTTAGCAGAACGCCCTCCAAGCCCAGTTCCCTCATATTCATTTCTGTATCAGATAAGTGATTAGCTCAGACTGTGAAAAGGATGATTAGAAATTCTCATGTAAGGTTATCCTTGAGTTATGGCTGAGAATCTTTGGGGTCTAGAGTTCAGTACCCAAAGCTGACCACTGGGAACAAGGATTGGGTTCTGCCTTTGTTGTGTGTTAAAATTCCCTCACTCTCCCTATGCTTGTTAGAGCCTTCCATAAGTTGTGCTTTACAGAGATTTAGATTGATGATATAAAATACTTGCATCATTGCACAATTGTTATACCTACAGAGACATACCCATTTTTAAGTCCTCGTGGCCTTCTTTAGCTACAGTCATGGCATGTTCAGATACTTCTGCTGCCTCCCGCTGTGCCAGTTGCCGCAGGCATGCCAAGACTGCCCGGCGCAGAGGCAAATGTGGGCTGTACAGATGAACCTACAGGAGTTGGACAACATGACAAAAGGCACACATAACATTTCCTAAGGCATGTGCTGGAAAGAAAGGGTAACCAGTATACACCCGGTTCCTTTTGTAGCCTGAATCCAAACCAAACAGAGTACTCTTGTAGAGAGGCAGCTTTACTCACTGAATAACTGTGACCAACTGTAACAAGTGTCCAATGAAAAAAAGAACCTTGACATGTATAAGGTAATAAATGGTTGACTACAAGCTACACTGCCTTGCTGATATTGTATATTGCAGGAATATTTGCTACCTTTAAAGAACGGTTCAGTGGGTAAACATGCATGTGCATTTACTATACAGTTTAAAAAGTCCCAGGCCTTTTTGACAGTTTCAATATGTGGTGGGGCTAGGAAATGACTGTTCCATGCATGTACAATGGGTTAGGGGAAAACAAATAAATGGCCATTTTTCAAAAGTTTATGGGGCAGCACAAGCCATAAATGTACCCCACTAAAGACACATTATTCAGGAAAGCCTGGATCCAAGAGAAGTGTCATGTCCCCTTCAGACAATAGTCTGAAATTAAGCAGCCCCTGTCAGAAAAGACATTTTTTAATTCATCTTTATTATTTAAAATGGTTCATTTTGAAGTTACAGACCAGGATCAGCACTGCTAAAACTCACTCTCCTCTGCTCTCTCCTCACTCTTTGGAAGGTATTTCCAGAACCAACTTGCATTTTGCCCAAACAGGAAGTTCACACTGAACTGGTTACTGTGAATGCCTTCCCTCGCTGAATCTTGCCAGCCAATGGTATCAAAGGCATGCAAATGAAGCAGGAGAGGGAAGGCATGTGCATTAACAGTTCAGTGTCATTTTTTTTTCTTTATTTGGCTGCCTGCCAAGTCCTGATCAGGGTAAACCCCTACAGAGAGTGCAGATAGGTCAGAGTTTTAGCAGTTTTGATCCTGGTCTGTAGCTTCAAAAATAAACATTTTAAATACTGTATTAAAGCTGATTTACAAAAATGTTTTTTTTTCTTACAGGGGCTGTTCAACGTTGGACTATTGTCCCTTTAAAGGAAAACTATACCCCCAAACAATGTAGGTCTCTATAAAAATATATTGCATAAACAAGCTCATATGTAAAACCCTGCTTCATCTAAATATAAGATTTTCATAAATATATACTTTTTTTGTATTATACTGTATGCTATTGGACAGAGTTCTGCCTTTTGCCTCCAGTTACAGAGCTGCATTATTTCTGGTCATGTGATCTCTGAGGGATCACACAGCCTATCAAATGGAATATATTTATTCCATTTTGGAGAGATTCTTTAATAGTTTATATTATGTTAAGTGACCTATCTGTTAGTTAAGTATTCATTCTGGGGGTATAGTTTCCTTTAATGATATTTTAAATGGTCTATGAAACTCATTGTGCCAGAACATGCTGAAAGCATGCTGATCATGAATAAATGCTTAAAATGTGTTATTATAGATAAATACCTCTGATTTTATTTTCACCTAGAAATATTTTCCCTCTTCATTAGTAGAAGGCAGAAGTGAATGTGGCGCTTGGAATGACTGCATGGTACAGGTCACACCATCAGAATATGAAATACACAGTAGAAATCTAATGCATACTTGATGTTAGGTCACTCACACCAAGCTGAATCAAACTGAAAGGACATGTGCACGCAGCAGCCAAGGGAAACTCTCCTCATGCACTAAGGAAACAATACCTCTCATGCTGTTATTTCAAGGAAAGATCCCATGAAGCATGGCCTTCGTACAAACAGTAGGTTAGGAGGAATTAGGGTTCATAAAAGCTTGGAACCCACATACGGTATGGAATTTAAAAAGGTTGTAGATGATGCAAGGATGACAAAGTCACTGTATCAAAACAGGGACCACATATTTTGCCCCAAAATACAGGAGGCAAAGAAAGATTTGCATTCAGAGAAAGATTATGTGGGTTTGTTAATCGTGCATGTATTTGGCATCAAAAAACAAGGGAAAGAAACCAAAACCATAACTCAAAAAACAGTAACATACCAACATAGTATTATCCAGCAAGACTTCCTGCAGGGAATAAAAGAACAGGTCGATGAGGCAGGGATTGTCAGTGACTGTACAAAATCTGAGCCTGCTTACTAACTACTATTGGACATGCAGGCAGCACACTTCAGCACTAAAAATGGTACATTTTATTTGCACAATGGAAAAGGGAATAGGCCTCTGGTTTAGGGAAAGTGTTGGTAAGATAAAGGAATTGCTGCTTACTTACGCACAAAGTGGGCACTAAGCTGGATAGGTTGACATGCTTTGGAGCATACATGTGCAGCTGCTGCAGACAGCTAATACCCTGGGCTTGTACCAAGCAGTCTGGGTTCTCCTGCATCACTGAGCAGGCCAGCAAACAGGAGGTTCTCTGTGAAGACAATACAGCCCCATTTCCTGGAAACCAAAAACAGAGCATAGACAAGGGCTATATTAAAATGAAAAATGGAGTAGTATTTCAAAGTCACAATCAAGAACCAATTTTACATTTTCTGTCTTAGGCTATGCTTTAATCCAAGAAGCCATCTCCAGTGAACTAAACATGTCATCTGCAATGTTTTTACATACCTTGGAGTTCCGGGCCCAGTGCAGTGACAAGTGCACTTAAGCAGCGTCCCAGGCTGCGGTGCACCTCAGGGTGGGAAGGGGACGTAGTGATCAGTGCAGTGAGAAGGAGTGACAGTGTGGCCTCTATGTGCACATTAAACAGGGGTCCAGATAAATCAGTGATGACAGAAAGGGAATGCAGAGCCCAGGTCTGGGAAGTGGAACAAAATATATAAAAATGGTTGACACCCTCACTGTTCTTACAACAGAACTCCTCAAAATAATCCCTTAGACACTGCAAAGCAATCAATATCTCCTTTTACACAATTTTATAAAAGAACAGTACAGCCAGAACATAGGAGTGGTATATATAGAAACATAGAAATAACATATTCTCACCTGGACTTCAGGAGATGTGGTGTCCTGGGACAGAGAGTGTAGGACACCTACACATGATGCAAGGTGCTGTGAGGAGTTGATCCCCCCAAGATATCTGTGTAATGTGCCTAGCACTAAAGAATGACTAGTTCGGGCCACAACGTCTCTAGCGGTTTTTAATCTAATGAAAGAGAAGACAGAGAAAACTGGTGCATATACATTGCTTTCTGTAATAAAGTACATTTCAGCAGTCTATCGTGGCAGAGTTTCATGATAAACAGGCAGGTAACATACTTGTCAAAGCTGGCTTGTATAAGTCCAGCAGTAAATGTAGGATCATCCACCACCTGAACAAGCCTAGCCACGGATTCTACTCCAGCACAGCGGAGCCACAGGCTATTGCCCTCCAGCACTGCTTGGATAAGGCTGAGACAGGGTTTGCGCATTTCCTCCGGCCCCAGATTACTCCGGCTGGATGCTAAGTGCTGAGGGAAAGAACACCAAACCTTAACTCAAAAGGCTAGGATAAAGCAACTAATAACTCATATTGCCATCTATAAGGGCCTCCTTATCCAATTTAAATTTTCTGCACCAACCCACACCAACCACACTCAAATAAGGAGAAAACAAGATGCAAGCTTTCCTATATGCCCATGCTTGGAGAAGGGGGTGGTAAAAGTTTTGTCCACTTAGCTGGCCTTGTCTATGTTTGTTTCTCCAAAACCATCAAGAAGTGGGTCCTGTATGAACCTCTTTCATCCCTAAAGTGAAAGAAAGTCATGCCCAAAATGACCTTTTGTCACACATTTGGACTGCTATGCCACGCCCTGTCCTGACCTTTTTTAATGTCATAAGACAAAGACTAATGTCATTATAAGACAATAGAAGAAATCACCAAACCAATTTAGTGATTGAACCAAACACAGAGTCACATTAGCACAGAAGCATAATAAATGATGTTACCTTAAGGAAGTTGCAAAGAGAAGACATTGCACACAACTGAACACTTTGCTGACGAGAGCCCTTGGTCTGTTTAATAGACTCCACCAACTGCTGCAATATCTGCGGTCTAACAATAAAGAGAAACATGTATCAATTAACTGAGGCATCCTAACATACAGAGTACTTAAATCTTGAATTCAAACAAACTCCTTTTTCTCATAACAGGGTGATTGCACCTATCCTACCCTCACCTTTGTGATTCGGGCATGTGTGCCAGAAGGGTGCCAAACAGTAAAGATGCAGCCTGAATGACTGTGAAGGCTGAAGGCAGAGGCTTAGGCACAGACTCCCCTTCTGAGGGCAATTCATAGATGGCATGAAGGTCGTATTCCAAAGAACCACCTGGAATCCCACTGCTGAGGAGAAGCTGAGCAGCAAGAAATAGAAAGACACTGCAAATATTGATCTACCTTCCTCTTTATGTACTGATCTGTTAAACATACTACACAAACATAATGAGAAAATGTCAGAAGAGCTATTATACTTTAAAACCTTTACAAGGACAACATGTAAGTGTATTAATACTTAAAGGAGAACTAAACCCTAAAAATGAATATGGCTAGACGTACCATATTTTATATAATGAACTTACTGAACCAGCCTAAAGGTTCAACATCTCTATAGTAGTAATAATCCAGTCCTTTAAAGTTGTCACAGGGGGTGGAAACACTGTATACTTATGTTAGAAGTATCTGCTAGTGATGTGCTCCCAACCCTAACCCTACCCGGCTTGTTCGCTCTATTTATAGACCTGCGCCCGACCTGCCCCACAATGGTGTCACAAAAGGGGAGGGGGGGTGTCAGGGGCGCATCTATAAATTATAGAGCCGGAAGAGGAAGCCGGCAGTGTTAGGTCACAGGAGAGCTCAACCGAAACTGCCTGCGACCTGCAGTTGATGTGCAGAAGTCCGAGGGTATTGGGCCGACCCGCATGTCACTATCACAAGCTCAGTGCGCTCTGATTAGCTGTTGAGAAGCTAAGCCTAAGGGTCGTTGGAAATTATCAAGCAAAGAAAATTATGTTTGTCGGTCATATAAGTTGATCCTAACAGGCTGATTATTAAAGTCTGATGCCTTATGTTGTGACATTTATATCCTATATATACAGTATATTGTGTGTCGGTCCCTAAGCTCAGTAACTGACAGCAGCACAGAGCATGTGCAGTGAATCAGCAAAACAGGAGCTGGGAAGCTACTGGGGCATCTTTGGGGGCTAAAGGGCTGTGGTTGGCTTGGGCTGGTACAGAAGCACAAAACATAATTTACAACATTTCTAGCCTACACCTTTAGTTAAGCTTTAGTTCTCCTTTAAGTACAGGTGAGGTAAGCTAACCAAACAGACCTGGCTGTAACAAGAAAAGTGGAAATGGCCTACAAAATGCAAAAGAACCAAAGAATAAATGGTGAAAGCAAACTGGTAATTTCTGTATGTTTCTGTTGTACCCTAGAGAATTTGTGGGGGACATTGTGGTGCTCTAGCATTAATCAGCATAATGAAGTGACCTTCTTGTACCACCACAGGATGCCACTAAAAATGTGGTGTAAACTGTATAAACATTGGTCTCTTTCACAATCAAACAGGGCATTTGACAGGGCATTTTGTGAACTATTCTGCTTTCCATTCTCCATTTTTATTATCGTGAGCACTAGCAATACTTTAACCCTCGCTTATATGCACACATTATAGCTATGATCCAAAATGTAGCCAAAATTAGAAGCAATCTGCTTTGCCTTTAAACTCACGCCAGGAGCCTTACACCAAAAGCTACATTTCTATCAGTTAGTGCTGTCCAGCTTGTGGCCTGCCGCCCCCCACCTGTCTGGCTGCTGTGACTGCTTATCTTTGTGTAAGCTTCAAGTGGTATCTTTACTGTGATTAACTGGCCTCTGCATTGTTCCCACCTCAAATTCATGTTGTAAGCCCCTTCCCTGTTCACACTTATAGGTCCTTCCATTGTTCACACCTGAGATAATACTCTGCCTGCCCTATGCTGCCTGTGTGCCATACTCTGCATGCCCTATGCTACCTGTGTGTGCCATACCCTGCCTGCCCTATACTGCCTGTGTGTGACCATACCCTGCCTGCCCTATACTGCCTGTGTGTGCCATACGCTGCCTGCCCTGACCATATAAGTTACACTTCTAACATGCACACACAGTTCAGCATATTTTAGGGTTTACAGTTTTTTATTTTCAGAAAACATGTCCTAATAGGCTATGTTTTAATCCTTTTATCTTGCCACTATTTTACCTCCTCTTCTGTTGCCCTTTGGTCACATTCCTGAAAGGAGGGACCCAAAAGCACCAGGTCATCTGGATGACAAACGGAAGAAAGCAGGAATGCAGCGCCCCCAGGAGAGTAATCAGGGGAGGTCAGATCAGCAACCAGCTCCTTCATGACAGCACAGAAGCTTTCTAAGGAATAAATCTAGTCAGCCATGTGATGTTCAACCTTTTTGCTTCATGTCCAAAACACTGGCACTAAAACTAAGAGGTGCAAACATTTCCAGGTAAGACTACCGCCTATATATGCCATTATTTAATACCTTCATAAGTCTTGGGAGGCAGCAAAACTAACAGCTGGTAAAGCCTCTGTCTGTACAGAACCGAGCAAGCCTTCAGGGAATTCCCATAAAGTTTCTGTAGTGATGGAAGTCTGGTAACAGGAACAAGCACAAGGTGATATAATAAAAAGGCAAAATTTTGTATGTTTTTTAACAACACTAAACTCAGTACTGCTACACTGAGAACAGGTCTGAGATGGAAATAATTAGACTTAAGGGAAATTAATGCACATAAACATATATTCAAGTAGTACATTAGAAGAGATATAAATAAAGATGATTATTGCCAGCAAAGTGACTGTGTGAATATATACACTATTCCTACCATCCCTAATGAAGAAAGTAGATGAATCTAGATAAACAATTATGTCTCCTATGTTATAAGGGAGTTTAGAGGCAGCTGAAAATATCCCAGCCTATAGTTCTGCTTTATCTTATATGAACAAAAAGAAATGTTTACTTAGTTGTTACAGTATTGATCAACACGTTATAGTTTACCTTTCCCATTGTTAATAGTGGATGATGAAGCAAAACGTTATTACAACAGGTGTGTGAAATGTCACTGTAGGTTTGTGAGGAGGCAAGCTTACATGCTGCTAAGCCACACACCCTTTACCCCCTTAACCCTAGAAATACTCACAGTGTAAGCAAAGCTATGGCACAGGGAAGGGGCGGCAGCAGCCTTTGCAAAACCTCCTCGGACATAAGCTCGCCACAGTGGGAAACAAAGCTCCGCATAGCTGTGGGAAAAAAAGAGGCAGCCTTACTAGGATCTGATTGAGGGGAGGTAGTTTGTCTAAACCAGTAAAATAATGTTTGTCATCTTATTTACCACCCAGTGCTCCTGCACGTCCTTCTAAAGTCACCTGCCAGGTGAAAGCATCTCCCCTTCTCCGCTCAGTGTCTAGATCTTTGGGGGTGACAGGGAACACACTGCGCCAAAGAAGTAGGAGACAGCCCAGCTGAGACTGAACCACTGCTGGACCTAGTGAAGGAGGAGAAGCAAGGGTGCATAATTTAGTCTGAAGTCCATTAAATAAGTTTATCCTTTTACAGAAGGGTGTAAATTAAAGAAATTACTGCCAAAAAATAGATGAACATAATGTGAAGCTATTTACCTACGCTTATTCTAAGGAAATTGAGCAACGTGCTAGTAAATCCTTAGCTGTGTGCACAATCTGCCCTACAAAGAATTGTACTTACCCAAAGTCATGAGTGAGGCTATAAGCAGCCACCCTGCCTGTGTCCTTTGCAGGGAAAAGCGACTGTTCTGGGAGGCAGTGCACAGCAGGTCCTTCGCCAAACTCATCACAACCTAAACATATACACAATATTGCTCAAAGAGAATGCCATAGAATCAACTGCAATAACTGCAATATATTATCACATTAAAGTGAAAGGACATTGTCTGCAAGTATTATCATGTATTTGTTTGTTTGTGTGTATCTGTGTTTTATCATGTATTTCAATAAACTGATTTTTGTAAAAATAAACTCATTATATTAGTGTATGGAATAAAGTACTTCAAATAAACAAATATAAGAACAATAATAAAGATGGGAATAAAAACATAAAGCATGTGGATATGGGTAAGAATATATAAGTAAGCGGGCTACTAGCCCATAAACATTTCCTGTTTAACTGGGCATAATACAGGGTGCCGGCACAGTTTTGTGGCATGTCCCTGTGCACAGGCTATGAGAAAACCCAGGGATTTGTCCCTGCTATGACTAATTCTATGTATGGCCCTTATTCGACTGGTCATTCTACCAGACACTAAAATGAAAATACTAAATTAAAAAAGTTGCTAACATACTAAAAAGGTAACTTAAAGGAGAACTACCCCCTTAAAATATATGTGTGGGTCATACAAAAGACAGTATAGGCTTAGGAAAAAAGCCATATCTGCTAATTAAAGAGACCAATGATCTGCTGTTAAGATACCATAACAGGATGTCAATGACCACTGCTTTAATTCATGATTTCCCACTCATTGCAGCAAGCTGGAAATTCCTACCTTCCCTTTACCATGTGGAACACCGAGAGGGCACAGCCTGATGGATCCAAGCAGCACTGCTGCAGTTAGGCTATAGCCACTCACTGCTTCTGGAGAAGATTTCAGGGCTGTTAGCCGCTCAACACACCTGTCTAGTACAGGGGCAGCAAGTGAGGGCAAAGACACAATCACAGAGCGAAGACACCATGCAGCAGCCAAGCGGGCACTAAGGCTAGGATGAAGAGACACAGAAAGTACAGTGTCCAGGACTCCTACAGGATGAAAGGGCAGAGAAAAACAGTTAGTCTGGTCTACCACTACGGAGATGAAGCAGGTCTATACAGAAAATTCAAGCAGGTTACCAGCACTGGAGTCTTTAAGCAGGGGAGCCAGAATAGTACCCAGTCCAAGGAAAAGGTCACCAAGCTCCTGTAGGGCACAGACTAAAACATGCTGACTGGCAGAGATGTCAGTGGTACAGAAACGTGTCTCCAAGTTACTGTCGCTCAGCACAGCATCTAGTGAAAAAAAGACATATAGAGGAGATAAGAGTACAGTATTGTCCATCAAAATAGACCATAGGTTCCCAAATGTACAGCTTCCTTTCTTCCCTTTTGGCTAGTGGCACATGTGGCCTTTTTCGTTGCCTGCACCCAGAACACTTTCTTCAGCCAGGGAGAAGGCACACATGGCAGATTTTGGTGCAGAAATGTATACTTGTATGCCTGCATTTTTTTTCAGGCTGAGAATCTGCCCCATGTGGCATTAGCCTAATATTTATTTAAAAAAAAGGACAGCCTATTTATGGCTGATTCAGCTCTGCCCACCAACTCAGCTTACCTAATAGTGTGCAAAGCTACACTGCAAATTCAAACCACAGGAGGGATCTATATTATTCTTAACTTCCCTTTAACACTAAAAAAGAAGCAAAATCTTTTGCATTTTACATGGCATTTTGCTGAATACAATCTCCCACTCAGGCTGAAAGCTGACAGGAAATGGATAGGAAATTAAGGAATAAACCTATAAATGTGCAGATTATACATGAGCAGATTACAGCCCCTTCAATTTTTTTGTGCTCCTTCCATAAAAAGAGTGACAGAATAAGAATATTTATATGGTAACTGTGCCTGCTTACTTACATTGGCAGTGGCAAAGCCAAGAGGAAATGTTTATGGGGGATGCTTTTAAAAGGCACAAAATATTGAAATTCCCAATAAAATATAATAATGTAAACACAGACATTTTCTAGGACACAATGAACCATGCACCCATGATTTAATGTATATAATTCTGTTCCTACCCAATCCACTTTGATTGCTGCAGATTGCTTGCTGCGTCTTCATCAGCTAGTGTTGTACTACACCCTTAACAACTTACTTCTACCATTCTGATGTCAATTTGTAGTGAAGCCCCCTGGCCATAACACCCTCTAGGCACTCATACTGTGGCCTACTTTTGGAACAGAGCATTCTGAGACCTATATGTTTATTTCACAAGATTCAGAAGACAGAAGTCCCAAGTTTAATAGGATATGAAATAATATACAGGTATGGGACCTTTTATCCAGAATGCTTTCCAAAATTTAGATCCCCATACCTTAAGACTACTAAAAAATAATTTACTCACTAAAAAATAATTTTAAAATATTAAATAAACACAATAGGATTGTTTCACCTCCAATAAAGATAAATTATATCTTAGTTGGGATCTAGTACAATGTATTGTTTTATTATTACAGAGAAAAATAAAATAATTTTTAATGCTTAAAATGGAATCTATGGGCTTCCTGTAATTCGGATCTTTCTGGATAACTGAATTTCTGGAAAATGGATGCCATACCTTTATATTTTTGTTTGTTTTAGAAAACATTGCTAGAAAATCGCTGTTGTTATCTACAGAGCTACTAGTTGCAGCTACTCTTTACAGCTACTAAAATAGACAATGCTAATCATTTACTGATGATTGTCTCTATGTGTGTTTTACCAGAGGCAATTTTCAGTATGGTCTATGGCAGGGTATTTTCTGGCATTTAGTAGCTTGTGAAAGTAGCTACTATTAAGTAGCTCATTGTGTCTTTACCATAACTGTTCAGACATTATTCTCTGCTTAATTGACAATGGTTCAGACATTATCCTCTGATTAAAGGACATGTGAAATGTAAACTACATTTTTTTATTCAAAGGCATCTTTCCATCCACACCAAAACTCTCAGTTGCGCAAATAACAGAATTAAGGTTAATTAAACCCAGTTTTGTGAAGAAGAGTAACCACTGAAGCACAACCTCAGCATTCACACAGACCCACATACCTTCAAGTACTCATATACGTACCTACTGTTTTCATAAGCTTTCTTATGACCTCACAGATCTCACGGGCAGCTTCTAGCTGAGCCTTCTCTCCCAGGAGTTCTCCTACTGTGGCTCGCAGAATGTAGGAGATGCAGCAGCGGGAACAGGCAGCATCTGTTGGATTTTGAATGGCTTTTGGGTTGGATATCAGTTCCAAACTGTGTGACAGAAGAACAGGAACATTCCTAGCAAGCCAGTGTCCCCCTAGTGTTCTGATAAACACAATGTAGGCCTAAAGAAAACACAGAAAGCACAGGACATAAAATATTGCAGACACAAAATAATTGCATTCTATATTTAATACTATACTTAATTACATATCCACACCTACAGTACCCACCTGTGTTGCTCCCAATCGGACATGGCGTGTAGTCACACTTGTGCCTCCTAGCATGTCTCCTCCCCCTCGCAGGAAGCCAGAGTTGCCCCGCAGGAAGCCAGTTGACAGCAAGCCAAGGACCTCCTGCAGTGACAGCTTACGGGCATTTTGCCTTGGTGATGCTAAACACAGAAGCATACTGATTGGTTGTGCAGTAGTACTATATGGCAGACCTACCAGCAAGCAAAAGTATCTAAATGACTAAACTTTGATCAATATGATAACCATGGTTTTCATTTCAGCACTTGCTGTGTGTGTATTATGTGCCTTGGACAATTAATTCTCACTTAAATCCAGAAATTTTGGTTATTTAATGGAATGGACATTTAAAGGTATTTTAAAATTAAGTAATATACATTAGTGCTCCTATTACACGCCAACATGCCCCCAACTTTTAAACTTACTGGCTCCCTGCATGGCTCTTGCCAGCACTTTTCCAAGCAGCCTAGCTACCGCAAGCCGTACTTCATAACTGCTGCCTTCGAAAGCCTTGAAGCAAATGGAAGCCAGGCTCTCGAGATCAGAGCCCCACATAAAAGATGCCTCCTTCTGTAGAGCCAGGAGACACTGAAGACAAAAATAAAAGTCAAAAGTTGAGTTAAAACACGGTGCACTCTGCAAAAAATGAATTTCTAACACCTGCTTTTATAATACCCTTAATCCTTTCCCTTGAAAGATAGGCTGGGGATAAAGTCATCATGGAAATAAACCAAGATCTACTAGAAGGATGGATTCTTAATTGCAAAAGTTAACTGTGTGTTACCTTCCATGTTGGGCCTACATATCTACCCATCTGATTTATACGTTCAAAGGTCATCAAAAGTAAAAGAAACTAACCATTTAAAAGCCGCTACTACCCAGCTACTTTAGGGAATACTAGAGCTGAATGACTGAGGGCAGTAATTTATTCACATCAAGTATCATTCAAGGCAAGATTGAGGATACAAGAAAAAATCCAAAAATATTTAAGTGTAATTAAGGGTAATATGGGCAAACTATACAACAATGCAACTTAAAATTGTGTTTTCCAAGATGGGTACCTGTGCAGCAGAGCAGCGCACTGACATTGAACGGTCAGTCAAGCAGGAACGAGCTGCCTTGTAGATGTCCCGGTGGCAAGGAATAGCTGCAGATCCCAAGCCTTTGAGTATTCGTTCAAGGCTTAACATGATCTCTGAACGTCCTTGGGACTATATAATGATAGCAACAGAGAAGCACCATTAGCAGAAAGTGGATAACTTGATACATGAACCTTCTTATTTTACACTTTATTACTTATTATGTTTATGAATGTATTTATGAACATGCTCATGTTAAAGGAAAACTAAAGTCTAAAAAAAGTCTATATACTGAACCAGCAGTAGGGGCCAGCACCTCTATAACAGTAACAAAGTGCTCAGGGCAGCTGTTGACAATCTAAGCTTAGGGGTTGTTAGAAATTGTCAAGCAGAAAATGAGGTTCTTTAGTCATATAAGCTGATGCTGCATGGCTGATTATTAACTTCTAAAGCAAAATGCACTAATTTATTATAGGTAATGTAAATCTGATTTAATTATGAATTAGCCTGACATATATAAGTGTTGAATTTCTACCCTACTATTTTATTTAGCTTTAGTTCTCCTTTAATCATATATTATGCAAATGTTAAAAGATATATAAACCCTCACCTCAAAACAGATTAATGTGAAATTGCTTAGATTGCTCTTCTATGCACTTCATCAATTCACCTTTATTCAGTCCAAGATACTAGCCATTTGTACACTGCTAATATTATAATTTTGTGAACAATAGCACCACCCTGCTGGTCACGATGACCCACTCATTTGGCGCTGCTTAAAACTATATAAAGAAATATAAGATGACCCTTCTGGCTTACATTTAACACAGGAACATCCGAACATGTTTCTTTTCTTAGACTTATTTTTGTTCCTGACAGTGGTATAAAACAGGTGGTGCTGTTGTTACAAATTCATTATATTAGTCATTGAAAAACAGCCAAATCTTGAAAACAAAAATAAAATGAATGTAAATTGCTTAGAAGAGTGCATTAAGCAACTCTACATTCATCTCGAGGGTTTGTATATCCTTTAAATTAACAAGTTTCTACTTAAAGGGACAGTAGACACTCCTCTTCAACAAAAGCTCAGTAAATAGGGCTTGTGCTGAAAAAAGTTTTGGTCTAGTCTCTTAATTTAAAGAAATATATATGTTTTTAATATTTCTGGCACTAAGCAAGAAAATCAAAGCAGTTGCACTTCCTGTAACTTCAGGGTCCTGCAGAAAACAGGAGAAGCTGATAAAACTAATTACCAGTCCACGGAGAAGCCCCTGATAATGAGCTGCTCAAAGGCTGCTGCTTAGAGAAGGGGTTTGTGTGTTCAAAGATAGATAGGAAACTCTGAACAAATAGGCCAGGTTATAAGGGAAGATGGGTAGGAAGCTCAGTAAAAACACCAATCTTTATTTAAGTGTTTAAGAACAGCAAAACTATTAGAAAAATAAGGAATTTTTATTTGAAGAATAGGTAGAATACCTTTTCAACACAAGCCTTTTTTAGCAAAGTTGTTCTTCTAAATGGGGAGTGTTGTATATTGATTGTTGTCACAAAACCTCCTTAAAAATAACAGCAGCCCTACCATTCTTTAGGGTGAAGATACACAGGGCTACTTAGTAGCAGCTACTTGTCACTACTACTAAAAGGCAGAAAATCCCCTGCCATAGACAATACTGAGAATTACCTCTGCTAAAACACACATAGAGACAATTATCAGTAAATGATCAGCATTGTCTAATTCTGTAGCCGTGCCAAGTAGCTGCTACTAGTAATTCCGCATGTTTTCACCCTTAGGTTTGTAGTTTTAACATAGCGGTAAATCATTATAGTCTCAGATTAAAAGCAGCACAAAGACACCAATGTTTTTCCTAAGGCAAAATGCATACCAAGCAGTGTTTTACTTACAGTGTGTTTGTAATGACAGATAAAAGACTTGCATATGATACTGTTATCACTGACACAATAAAATCCCAACAGTCTCTGCTCAAATGAATACAGTATATACATTATGGGCAGAGGCACCTTAGGAAGCATATCCCCTGTTTATATCCCTTGCTTCTGACAGCTTCACTTTACCACACATCTAGGCTCAGCCTGTAATATGCATTTCTATTATAATAAAACAGTAGGACATCTGCATTACTTCACCTCAGCACTCCGCAGTACTTTCAGCAGGTTGGACACGGTGTCACTGAAAGTGCTTCCTAAAAGGCGGCCCAACTTTTGGTACAGTGCTCCAAGACAGGCAACAGCGGCACTGAAAAGAAGCCAAAAAGACGGATGTATCTTCATAAAGCAATAAAACTACATATGAGCATGCCTAATTCAAAGGACATAAAAAAAGAGGAGAGGCCACTATCTTATGATATATAGAGAGCATGTTTCTGTCAGTCAGTACCACCGAGGTATGATGGGTCAAGGGGATTTTCCTGAGAGATGGGCAGTGGCATTTTGGTTTCTAAGCTTGTGTACATTATAATGCAAAAGGTATTATACACACATCCATCCAGCCATCAATCAATCAGATGGGAAAAGGTGACAATCTGATATCATCTTTTGGTTAAAATGTGGTTTTGGACTTTTTACCCGCACCCCCCTCTCTGACCACCAACATCTAGGCAAGGCATAGATTACCCCTTAACAAAAGTTAAAAATACATGAAATTGTTGTATTAATCATCATCCTAGTCTTAAAGAAGAAGGAAAGGCTGAGTCAAAGGGGGGTGACAAAATGTTAGGCACCCCCCAGTGACTTTAATCGCTTACCTTTTACCCCCAGGGTACCTGCGAGAGAGCGAGCGAGCATCTCCTCTTTCTTCTGCAGTCTTGGCGTGCTTGCGCAGTAGAGAGAAAAGCCAAACTTAAACAAAAAAGTCAGCTTTTTCATCTACTGCACATGTGCCGGCCCAGGGATTCCGAAGACAGAAGAAATAAGGAAAGACTCGCTGCAGCTACCCCGGGCTGGTGCAGTTTTCTCCTAACAGGGGCACCAGCCTGGGGTAAAAGGTAAGCAATTAAAGTCACTGGGGGTGCCTAACATTTTGACACCTCCTTCTCCATTAAGAATACTGAGTTTTGTAATTATGAATTCACCCAAAACCCACTCTAATTAGCCTTTAGACTGGGATTAGAAATAAGAATTAAACCTAAATCTCAGCTTAATTAACCTTTAGGTTGCCCTTTCCCCCTACCTTAAAGGGGAAGGAAAGGCAAAGTCACTTGGGGGTGCCAAAATGTTAAGCACCCCCAAGTGACTTTAACCGCTTACCTTGTACCCCGGGCTGGTGCCCCTGTTAGGAGAAAATAGCACCAGCCCGGGGCACCTGGAGCGCAGCACTTCCTCCTTCCGCCTTCCACTTCCTAAACTGCCGGTGGCCGGGCATGCACAGTAGAGCGAAAAAGCCGACTTAAATGTTTAAGTTCGGCTTTTCACTCTACTGCGCATGCGCGCGCAGCGAAGCCGGAATGAGGAAGCGCCGGCAGCTACCCCGGGCTGGTGCTGTTTTCTCCTGACAGCGGCACCAGCCCGGGGTAAAAGGTAGGTGGTTAAAGTCACTTGGGGGTGCCTAACATTTTGGCACCCCCAAGTGACTTTACCTTTCTTTTTCCTTTAATGAATACACATGGAGCTACTTAGTAGCAGCTACTTGACATAGCTACTAAACACCAGAAAATCCATATGCCATAGACAGTACTGAGAATGCACAGATTTGTGTGTGGTGTGATGTTCTGTAACCCTATAAAGTAGGAGAAACACTCACAGTTTACTTGGGAGGTAGCTGGGAGAATCATCCTTACTGCGAATAACATCATTACATCGATCGATAGTCTCATATACTGAAAAGGTATCTCCAGAGCTGTACACAAAAGCCATATTATAAGCCAAGAGGCGACGAGCTGGTGGCCCAGGAAAGCCCATCATTACAAGCAACAACTGCTCAACCAACTGCTTCTGGTTCTCCTTTATTTCGGCCTGGAAATGACATAAACAAGCATTATATACTGGATAACTCATAGCCTCAATATGAGCACTTTCCTTGGAAATAAAAGACATTGAATGATATCCCTCGGAAAAGATGGCATCTGTATAATACCACCTACAAATTTTCTAGAATTCGGAGTTTCCAACAGTATAACTCTGTAAGAATCTTTAAGTTGCAATTGGCTACAAAAATACAGCATGATTACAGTAATAAGATATTGTAGAGATGGATATGAAGCTTTTGCATATTGCATATTATTCTACAATTAATATATAGTAACATTTTACTGCAATATTTAGCCAGAACAAACAGATAAATACTGATATGTAATACTTTTAGGCTGGATTATAGCACTTTTCCAAGTGACAGACGGGTAATACCCAGTAGACTCTGAAACTAAACTATCTATTCTGCAGTCAATGCAGTGGCACTGGGGCACAGAAGCTCTTTTGGGCACCCTGGGCCTTTCTTTTTATTGAGTGGGTGGGGACTTAAAACAGTTTTCCCGTAGGGCCCAACATGTATTTCTTTTTGCACCACAGTTCTTTACAGGTTTGAAAGGTAGTATTTATAAATTCTCTAACACTTTTCTAGAATGGCCAGTACCCTAACTACTGTGTGCGCTGATATGTGGTTCAGCACATGTTTTTCGATTTAAGCTTTAAAAAAATGATAAATAAAATTCTGTAGTGCTGGTTGGACTCTTCTGAAACAGACTTACAGAGATGCAGCACGGTGGGTATCATTCACCTGATCCAAAATCTGTAATGTTATGCCAGAGACCAAATCCCAGATAGGTACCATGCTTTCTATCAAGATCTGTATCATCTTGAGCATCACTTCTTTCTGCAGCACCATACACCATATCCCTCACTTCTAAGATCATGGGCAATAAACCCCCAATAGCAGAACTGCAGCATCATGAGAATCACTCCCCCATCAAAGATATGTATTATCATGAACATTTCTGCCCCCATTCCAGATCTATCTATCATCTATGAACACTGTTCTCGCTATCATATCTGTAGTATGATATCTGTAGTATCATGAGCAACAACCCCCGCCCAAAGCCAGTCAGAGGAAACATCACTTTCACCATGCAGACCTGCAGCATCATGCACATCTAATAAAATAAACCATTACCTCATATCTCCTCCTCCAGCTAAGGATGAAGACACACTGAGCTTCTAGTAGCAGCTACTTGCCACGGTTACTAAATGCCAGAAAATACCCTGCCATAGACAATACTGAGAACTGTCTCTGCTAAAACACACGTAGAGACAATTATCAGTAAATGATCAGTATTATCTATTTTAGTAGCCTTGGCAAGTAGCTGTTACTAGTAGCTCTGTGTGTCTTCACCCTAAAGGTGCCCCTTTGAGTCTGGGTGCCAGGGCACAATCCCTACCCACACCCAGCCTTGGCATCATGAGTACCCTTCCCACAGCCTACCAACCTAGAAGCACCCCCCCCCCAGCAGCCCAAGTTCTACCCCTGTATAATCACACTCCAGGCAACTTCCTTGACACGAAAGTTCTAAATCCAGTGGACAGAACCCTCACACACCTCCCGTACAGCTTCCCTGTTGCATTTAAACCTCCTGAACCGACACAGTGGATCCCCTTTCCCATTTGTAGGACTGTACCCGCGTAATAACGGGGAGCACTCTCCGCAGGTGCCGCAGCCATTCCAGCACACGGAGCCCACGCTGAGGCTCCTCCAGTTCCGCCACATCAAGCAGCTGTAGGCCCCTCTCTTCCAGCTCCATTCTGTTTCTAACAACTGGAGCTTTTTTAATAAACTACCAGGGCGGCCCCGTTGTATCGGCGCTCATCTGTCAGGTCTGCGGAAGCCGCTCTCTGCTCTCACTCTCCAGCCTGCAGAGTGCAGATGTCATGGATCCTAACCAGATCCGTGTCTGGCTGATACCTGTCACTTGGGATTTTCCTTCTCAGCCAACAGGAAGCTCTGATTGGGGATGACGTAGAGGAGCAGCATCATTTGTATGTGGCTAGTGATACCGAGACACAGACAACGGGTTTCTAAGCAAGTTCCAATTTTATACAAGTAATTTGTAATTACACATGATTTTTACAGGTCTGTTACCAGCTGGCTTCTGCTACATGTTTTACCTGTATCTATGAATATATATATATATATATGTAATGCTCCTTATGTATGTACACAGCGCTGTTACATACCTCCCAACATTTTGAAAGAGGGAAAAATAGATGCTGTGCACAGCGCAGCAATTTTTTTGACCACGCCCATTTTTGCAACCTCACCCCCTAAATACCACTCCCATTTGACTAAATTTGGCAGGTTATTTAACATTTTGACACATTTCTGGGGGGTTGGGGGTCCTGTTTTATGTGTTATTACAGTTTTGTTAAAAAAAAGCTGAAATTGCCATTTAAGGTGGCCACACATGTGGCGATCTGACCGATGGTCACACGAAACATCATCAGATCCGCCACACACCGTCAGGGCTGAAACAGCACATAAGGAGGTAGAAACAATAAGATTTCCACCTCCTTCTGCCGATTCAGCCGTGACGGCACATTTTGGTCAGGCGCCTTCTATGGCGCCCGATCAAAATTTTAACCTGGCCGATCGGCGAGTCGTCCGATATCAGCAGCTTCCTGCGACTCGCCAACATGCCATACACGCACCGAATATCGTACGAAACGAGGTTTCGTACGATAGTATCGGTGCGTGTATGGCCAGCTTTAGGCTGCAAGTCTCAGTTCCCCCTAGAGACCTATTTAGCTTATTAGTTCCAATTGTAGCTCAGTGCAAGTGTGGCTTGTAAACTTTCTGGGCTCTCTACCAAAAGCTAATTTTTAATTAAATGTAAGAAACAATGTCTCTAAGTGCAGGTGAAGGTTGTTAAGATTTCTGGGCTCTCTGCCAAAAGCTACTTTTAAATACATTTGTATCATTTTTAGCTTTCAGCACAGGAGATCAAAGGGAAATAAAGGACTTTTCAGTTAGTTGCCACAGGTTGTCATAGAGGCAAGTTTTGATTGCATAAAAACCAGGTGTACTGAAACGAGAGCCTTCTGTAGGCTGCCAGTCCACATAGGGGCTACCAAATAGCCAATTATAGCTTTTATTGGCACCCCCAGGAACCTTTTTCATGCTTGTGTTGCCCCCCCCAACACTTTTTACATTTAAATGTGGCTCATGAGTATAAAAGGTTGGGGATCCCTGATCTAGGCATTTAAATCCAGGAATGAACCCTCTGTGGGAGAAAGGAAGCTTGGCAGAAAAAAAACGCTTGTGATTCAGTTTTCTGTCCAGCTTTCTCAGCCTTGGGAATTGTTCACAAAGAAGCACTGAGGCAGAAAGCCTTTCTTTACTTAGCCTAGCTTTTGGTTTGTTCTCATGCTATTTTTTCCATAAAAAAACCTTTTTTATTTAGTCCCAGCTGAAATATTGTGTTTAATTAAACAAAAACATGTGTTACAGGTGCCCTTGCTTTAAAACACGGTTCACTTGCTCTGAGCAGTCCCATTCTCTCTCTCTCTATCTTTCTATATAAATATGTAATGTAAAAGCATAGCTAGTGAAATATATCCTTATAATACACGCAAGTGATAAAAATATTCCACAGTGCACTGTGAGATAATTTGTGTCACATGACACATTAAAACTTTTATATTTTAAGAAATAATGCATCCCCTACTTTAAAATATTAAGATATCCCAAATCACTTGGACTTTCATGGCCATAAACAAAACTGGGGCTGAAAAAGCCTGTGCCTGTCTGTGGAGCTATACAGAGCTACAGATGACAGCAGATCTACTTTTCTCAGCCTGTAAAGAAAAATTTCTATCCAAGCTGAGAAAATTGGATCATCCCTAATGGTTATGGAACTTTTCTCTGTGGTTACTAATAAAAGTCACAATAATGTTAATGAAGAAGGATCCTAAATGGCCAGTCAAAAAACAGCCACGGGATACAGCCCCCAGATTAAAGGGCAATCAAAGTGGTGACTTTTATTAGTAACAAAAAGTATCCCAAACTCAAACGCAAACTTAAATTTAATATGGATATTTGAATAAAAGTTTTTTTTAAACTGCAATTTTGCACTGAGTTTGGGATACTTTTTGTTACTAATAACAGTCACCTTGGAGTCCATGACTTGTAAAACAGCACTTGGCCTGTTGCTTCATGTTTAATATGGTCACAGAATTCATTGGTAACTTATGCTATAAATATATGTTGCATTAGGGGTTGTACGATTCCTTATATAAAAACACAGACTCCTCTTTTATCGCATTGCTTGTCATCTGTAACTACTGCCTTTGTTCCTACCTATGGTACATAATCATATCTGAAAACAAAGGCCGCACCCTTTAAAAATGTATCACTAACTGTGTACCAGTCACCTGGTGATAAGTCATTTGTATACCAATATAGGACTTTCACCTCCTTACTTACTCAGACTCTCCCTAACAACTGCAAGGCACCTTATAAATAATCATTACTTAACTTAACCCATTAGGTTGATTATACTGTACCAAAGCCTGCAGTATAACTCAGAGCTCTGTAGCCACCAACAGCTTAAGGAATATGTAAATTAAATTACTGACTCTATAATTAGGGATGCATCAAACCCACTTTTTTGGGTTCGGCCGAATCCTGAACCAAATCCGAAGTACGTAGTCACCCAGTGACTGACTGTGCAAAGTTTGGGAACCCTGGCATTAAACCAATAAAATTCAATAGGTGAAATCTGATTGGCTGTTGGTGGCTCCACCCTCTTTTTCAAAACTAAAACTGCAGTCCCCTAGTGACCAACTGTGGGGACACTGGTGTTAATACAGGTATCGGACCCCTTATCCGGAAACCCGTTATCCAGAAAGCTCCGAATTACGGAAAGCCCATCTCCCATAGACTCCATTTTAATCAAATAATTCAGAATTTTAAAACTGATTTCCTTTTTCTCTGTAGTAAGAAAACAGTACCTTGTAATTGATCCCAATTAAGATATAATTAATCCTTATTGGATGCAAAACAATCCTGTTGGGTTTAATTAATGTTTTATTGATTTTTTAGTAGACTTAAGGTATGAAGATCCAAATTACGGAAAGACCCCTTATCCGGAATACCCTTGGTCCAGAGCATTCTGGATAATAGGTCCTATACCTGTACTGTGAGAATGGCAGCAGGTTGAATTTCCCCATTGACAGTCAATAAGTAAAATCTGATTGGCTGTTGGTGGAAAATCTTCCCTGTCAAAGTCAATGGGAAATTTGGGGTGTTCAGAGTGGCGCCACAAAAAGACGGGGGATCGCTTAAAAACACAAGCAATCTGCTCCACTATGGGGCGAAAAAATGTGGAAAGTTTGGGTGTTGTACCCTTAAACTGTAGGAGGAGTAGCATTTAGAAAATGGGGGGGGCGCTAAGAAGAAGAAGAAAAAGCGGAAGAATAAGTCGAAGAACAGTCTGTGGGGTTTTTCAACCCAACATAATAAAACCCCTGGTATTGAACATAAAGCAATAAATAAGATGACAATTGGCTAAATGACAGGGACACTCTGTGGTGTGTAGCAAACGTTCCCTCTGCAGTTGTGTAAGGTGTAATCAGGTTGTGTCATTAGGAGTCCCTGATGGTCAAAGATAGAGCAATGCGCCTAAACTGGGTCTCATCAGCTGAATAGAATCTAAATCCTATGTAAAAATATCAGTAGAGTTAAACCTGCAGCCAGTAGTGATGCTGCGCCCCCCCCCCCCCCCCAAATTAAGTAAACTCTTAATCAGCATTCTTGACTTGTTTCACAATCCTATTCAGCTGCTTATGCAAAAAACAACCTGCTACAGCTGCCCCACAGACAAAGGACAGCCATCTTTCTTTATTAACAACTCTAGAGACCTATATAGGAAAAAGGCACACTATTTATACACTTTATTAAGCACACCAATAAATACAATTCACTAAATCTAAGCAACACTCATTGGGGCGTAACATAAGGCCTGCTTATTGACAACTGTCACAACTACTAGGAATCCTTCATGCTCAAAAATAGGATAATAGCATCCACAAACTGGCGGGTTTTTGATGCGCCTGTGCAGTAGGTAGCAGAGAACAGCCCCAAGGTACAAGATACAATCAAAAAGTGCTGTGTTCTGGCCAGCGGGTAAGAGGATAACATCAGCAGGAGATAAAAAAAACTTTTGCAGGGTGAGCAGAAGCGTTGCAGAGCCTGCAGGGAACTCCCCATGCTCGTGGCTCAAATGGGTGCTTCACCTTTTGCTATGTTACAGAATGTCCTATTCCTTGGAACTTTGCAATTGCTAATTTTTTTTTCTTTTTTTAATAGTTTCTGAACTAAGCCTTCTTTTTTGGACTATTTTCAGCTTTCAAATGGGAGTCACTTACTGACCCCCAACAACCAAAAAATTGATTGTTCTTGTTAATTTTTGTTACAAACTTTTAATTTTTATTCATTACCTCACCTATTTTTTTTATATATATATATATATACACACACACAGTGGCTTGCAAAAGTATTCAGCCCCCTTGAACTTTTCCACTTTTGTCACATTACAGCCATAAACAATTTTATTGGAATTCCACGTGAAAGACCAATACAAAGTGGTGTACACGTGAGAAGTGGAACAAAAATCATACATGATTCCAAACATTTTTTTACAAATAAATAACTGCAAAGTGGGGTGTGCGTAATTATTCAGCCCCCTGAGTCAATACTTTGTAGAACCAACTTTTGCTGCAATTACAGCTGCCAGTCTTTTAGGGTATGTCTCTAACAGCTTTGCACATCTAGAGACTGAAATCCTTGCCCATTCTTCTTTGCAAAACAGCTCCAGCTCAGTCAGATTACATGGATAGCGTTTGTGAACAGCAGTTTTCAGATCTTGCCACAGATTCTCAATTGGATTTAGATCTGGACTTTGACTGGGCCATTCTAACACATGGATATGTTTTGTTTTAAACCATTCCATTGTTGCCCTGGCTTTATGTTTAGGGTCGTTGCCCTGTATTTGGCTCCATCCATCTTCCCATCAACTCTGACCAGCTTCCCTGTCCCTGCTGAAGAGAAGCACCCCCAGAGCATGATGCTGCCACCACCATATGTGACAGTGGGGATGGTGTGTTCAGAGTGATGTGCAGTGTTAGTTTTCCGCCACACATAGCGTTTTGCATTTTGGCCAAAAAGTTCCATTTTGGTCTCATCTGACCAGAGCACCTTCTTCCACATGTTTGCTGTGTCCCCCACATGGTTTGTGGCAAACTGCAAACAGGACTTCTTATGGTTTTCTGTTAACAATGGCTTTCTTTTTGCCACTCTTCCATAAAGGCCAACTTTGTGCAGTGCACGACTAATAGTTGTCCTATGGACAGATTCCCTCACCTGAGCTGTAGATCTCTGCAGCTCCCCCAGAGTCACCATGGGCCTCTTGGCTGCATTTCTGATCAGCGCTCTCCTTGTTCAGCCTGTGAGTTTAGGTGGACGGCCTTATCTTGGTAGGTTTACAGTTGTGCCATACTCCTTCCATTTCTGAATGATCGCTTGAACAGTGCTCCGTGGGATGTTCAAGGCTTTGGAAATCTTTTTGTAGCCTAAGCCTGCTTTAAATTTCTCAATAACTTTATCCCTGACCTGTCTGGTGTGTTCTTTGGACTTCATGGTGTTGTTGCTCCCAATTTTCCCTTAGACAACCTCTGAGGCCGTCACAGAGCAGCTGTATTTGTACTGACATTAGATTACACACAAGTGCACTCTATTTAGTCATTAGCACTCATCAGGCAATGTCTATGGGCAACTGACTGCACTCAGACCAAAGGGGGCTGAATAATTACGCACACCCCACTTTGCAGTTATTTATTTGTAAAAAATGTTTGGAATCATGTATGATTTTCATTCCACTTCTCACGTGTACACCACTTTGTATTGGTCTTTCACGTGGAATTCCAATAAAATTGATTCATGTTTGTGGCTGTAATGTGACAAAATGTGGAAAAGTTCAAGGGGGCCGAATACTTTTGCAAGCCACTGTATGTATATATATATATCTTTGCAAAAATCGGCACTCACCAGTCCAAAGGGCAACGGCTGGGTGCTGACCCACAAAATCCATCCAATCTATAGAAAGCACTCACGGCATAGGTGTCCAAAAAATCATTTATTTAAACATACTGTCTACGCGTTTCAATCCACACGGGATCGTCATCAGGGTAGTGAACAGGAAGTGAGGTGTAGAGTTAAATACAAAAAACATCCAATCAGTGCAAAACAGAAACCTAAATAAATGAAAAAATAAAATAAATGAAGACCAATTCCAAATTGTCTCAGAATTTCTATGTCTACACCAAACAGGCAGATTCAGTACATTCGCTACAACATGACACAGCCAGTGGAAGCAGGAAAACATTGAGGGGGCCTATTTATTACGCTGTGGAAAAAAAATGGTGACAAAGTGCATCACTTTGAAAAATAAGGTGCACTTATGAAGCAGTAAAATGATTTTCAGTGATCGTGATGGGTGGTATTAGGCTGATGGCAGATGAGGCGTAGGGCGGATAAAAAAATCTATTCTACCCTGCCCCAATAATTGCCCTATCCTACAAACCATTTATTATTTTGAATGCTGTAGTACAAAAAGGTCAAAAAGTTGGCTTCCGGTCATTTGAAGAAAGGCGATACGACGATGCAGGTGAAGTATCAGGGGAAGCAGCCACTATGCGGCAACCGATTGATCGAGCCTAGCCTGACTCCCTCCTATACAGAAGGAAGGCTAGGCTCGATCAATCGATCGCCGCATAGTCAACGCTTCCCATGATACTTCACTTGCATCGCCTTTCTTCAAATGACCGGAAGCCAACTTTTAACAGGTTTTTTGTGCTACAGCATTCAAAATAATAAATGGTTTGTAGGATAGGGCAATTATCGGGGCAGGGTAGAATAGATTTTTTAGTTAAAGAACGGCAGCAATTTAAATTTAAACCAATAAAAGTCAATGGATAAAATTTGAGGCTGTTGTTGGCCCCTCCCACTTTGGGTAATTAACAAATGTAGCTGTTTCATTTGGGTGACCCCATAATTATGTTATTTAAGTTTGGGGGGTGTAGCTTCAAAGCTGTAAGAGTGGCAGCAGTTTGAAAATCTTCCCTGTCAAAATCAATGGGAATTTTTGGGTGTTCAGAGCGGCGCCACAAAAAGACGGGGGGGCGGGATCGCTTAGAAAAGCACAAGCAACCTGCTCCACTATAGGGCGAAGAACTGTGGAGAGTTTGGATGCTGTACCCCTAAAACTGTAGGAGGAGTAGTGTTTAGAAAATGGGGGGCGCTAAGAAGAAGAAAAAGCAGAAGAATAAGTTGAAGAACAGTCTGTTGGGTTTTTTAACCCAACATAATAAAGAAGATTTATAGTTACATTATAGGTATTTTATAGGTAATGTGAAAAGAAAGATAGAGGTAATTTATTGATGTTCCACATTTGTAACAGAGGGACTAAATTTGAGCCAATTTTATCACCAAAGGAATGATCCAAATGATTACTGTCTGCCTACAAGGATAGCATTAAACTATGGATCTTGAATTAATAGAAAACTAAAATTCAACAAAGAACAAAGCTGGCCATACATTATACACCAACACGTCTACCATGAGGTAGGCAATATCAGGCTAATCCGATTGTTTGGCCTTTAGTCCTGTTATTAAAAATGATGGGTAATTGCCATAATTGGCTTTTACTTCCTTTGATCATTCATTGTCAGTTCTCTGGCCATAGAAAGATCAAAACATTTGTTTCACGTAAACATTAAACATTTTTTAACAGCCTCTTTAATAAGAAATAATCTTTTTTAAAGATTAGGACACTGAACATGACAAAATGATTGGTAACTAACAGAAATGAGTGAGCACAATATCGTGGACTAACTGGTTTAGTTCATTTTCTTTAAACTCCTTGCAAGGATGGACTGAGTGTGGGTCAGAACTCCAGCAGGTGGGTATATGGTCCATTAGTGTCAAGATTCAGAACTTGTCTGTTTCCATATGTTCCATGCTTCAATACAGCTCCTGATTCTGCCCATTTTGAGTGAGCCTGAAGCTCCTCCTTACACTGAGCAATGAGACTGGAGTATAACTCCATGGCTAGCTTCTTGTCTGCATTTGAATGATACTGCATGCAGCGGCCTTTTGCCTTTCCACCTAGTGTTGCCTGAGGAACAATGAGGACATCACCAGGTAGGTCAAGAATGGAGACTCGTTTTCCATTGTCAGACTCACTCAGCTTGACGCTCAGTAGAGAACTCACTGTGAGACAATAAAACAGAAACATTATTTTGCTGGAATATATTTTGTTGCAGTGTAAAAGATGTTATTTGTTCTTTAGTTCTTTAGTTTAGTTGTTCCTAAACTGTTATTTTAATAAGGACCCATATACTGCTGAGTGCTCAACTCACATGAAAGGAGACATGCCAATACAAATTACTGGTAAATCTATTCATGTGTGGAAAAAGTGCAGAACTAAATACCCAAAGAAGAACAGTTCTACTATATGTTGCACAGGAGGCCTTGCATGCCAACCAATCACACTTAATAGCAGTAACATCTTTAGTGCTGCAGGCAGTCCAATAATGATGTAAGGATTTATAGTGCTTTTAAGTTCGCATTTTTGTGGGAATCATTTGCAAATATATAATTTTATTCTATATAATATTCTACCACTGAGATTGTTCCCCTGAATAGCTTCATCTTACTATACTTCCATTCATACCTATATATATGTAAGAAAAGGAAGTAGAGTATTCTTGTGAGATTGATAAAGTTGCCCATTGTGTCATAGTTGTCTGTTTTCATTGGTAGGGCATATTCGAGTGTCATCTGCCAAAGAACCCAGGTATCTGTCACCAGCAGTGTGTCAGATAAAGACCCTGATATGGCATTTGGTTTCAATAAACATTAAAGGCTGGTCAAAGCTCTCCTGTTCTTCTAAGATGGTGCAGAATCCCTATGTATGAAGCATATGATTTCTAATTCAATGATTAGTGGCACATTCTTCTCAAAATGCATTATATACAGTATTTTTATAAAATCAGAACATGGCCTCTTCTGTAGCCTCTGCTTTCCTCACAGGATTTGCTGCAAAATCACACTAGACTAGGAAGTATCTAAAATGAGCAGTTATGTTGCTTGTGATTTAAAAAGGAAACTGAATGCAGGGAGAAGGGGGGCTGTTTAAAGTCTTTTTAAGGGATTTTAAAATAAAAGGATTATTTATCCTTTAATGATAAAGTTAATAAACTGAATGCATCTGTTGCCAACTTCTTGTGCCTTAGATCCTGACAACGTCCACTAGACCAATGCTAATGCATTTGGTATTTATTACATGGTTAATAACATACTGCCATATCAGGTTGGTATAGGTTTCAGAAGATGCTATTAACAGCAGACAAGGTCACATGAAAGAAAACATCTCCAGTAATACATTAGGCTTATTGTAGTAATTCTGAACAGCAGCTAAAAGCAAAAACTAATATTGTTTGAATAAAGCTATGTTTTAAGGCAGGCCAGCTGCTAGAAACAATATTTTAGCAAAGAGCAAATGCACTGGCAATCTTTTGTTTTCATGGTAAATGACTGATATGATGAATTATATTTAACCCAATTCAGCTTCCACTCACCCATCTTTGCAATAACAGAAGATTCTGCTCCATTGAAAAAGCAAACATAGACGACCATGCCTTTTCTAATCTGCAGATATGAGAGAGGGTATTACAACAATGTTAAATGAAGAGTCTTAAAGGAACAGTAACACCAAAAAATGAAAGAGCTTTAAAGTAATAAATATATAATGCACTGTTGCCCTGCACTGGTAAAACTGGTGTGTTTGTTACAGTAACACTACTATAATTTATATAATAAGCTGCTGTGTAGCCACGGGGGCAGCCATTCAAGCTGGAAAAAAGGAGAAAAGGCACAGGTTACATAGCAGATAACAGATAAGTTCTGTAGAATACAATGATGTTTTATCTGTTATCTGCTATGTGCCTGTGCCTTTTCTCCTTTGAATGGCTGCCCCCATGGCTACATAGCAGCTTATTTATATAAATTATAGTAGACTTTCTGAAGTAAACACACAACTTTTACCAGTGCAGGGCAGCAGCACATTATATTTTAGTTACTTTTATACACTTTCATTTTTTGGTGTTACTGTTCCTTTAAAGGAGAAGAACAGTTAAAAACCAAGTAAGCTTTATCTGAAAGACCTATGTAAGTACAGCCATAAGCACTCACAGAAACACAGGATTTCTTTTCTCCTTTTGTGTACACATGTTCTATATCAGACTTCCTTCTCTCAGAAAAATCCTTCAGGGCACGGGCACAAGTCTGCTCTGTTTGCTCCTCTTTCCCTCTCCCCCTCCCTCATCCAAGCTACTGAGACCAAGCTAAAATGGCAGCTTCTATCTTAAAGGAATACTATCATGGCCTCAGCCATGTGACCTGTGCTCTGATAAACTTCAGTCACACTTTACTGCTGTGCTGCAAGTTGGAGTGGTATCGCCTCCTCCCAGCAGCCAATCAGCAGAACAATGGGAAAATATAAGTAGATATCAGAAAAACGCTCAATAGTAAGAAATCCAAGTCCAGCTTGGGATTCCTCCAGTTACATGGGAGTAGGAGAAACAATACGTTATCTGAAAGCAGTTCTAATGTGTAGGGCTGGCTCCTTCTGAAAGCTCAAACTCAGGCCCAATGCACCTACACCGATATTAAAGCTAAAAAAATACATTTGTTGGTTCAAAAATAAAAGTTTAAATGGCAGAGTGAATTATTTGCAAATAAAAAGTAAATTTAGAAATAAAAAGTATACCATAAAAATCATGACAGTATCCCTTTAAACAAACACAGGGATCTTCTAGGGCTGTTTACTTGGTCGAGCATTCTGCATAATAAATATAGCATTCTAGCTTGCACTAATGTGGCTAATCACTTGGCAGTAAATGCAGCATAACGCCAAAAAGATAGGGGGAAGTTACTAATAATTTAGCACTAATATAAAGCAATATTCTGATTTTAATCAGAATGACCATGTATTGAGAGCAATGTGTTTTATACAAAAGGTGACTTTAAGGCTCCCTGTCTGTTTGGAGCGAGACCAGAAGAGACAGAGGGAACAAGAGGCCTTGTGAGTATGTGCACTGCCTGCTGATCATAAAGTAGGGGACTTCATTAAGCTGTGTGCAGCCAGTTTGTTACAACAGAGCTGCACACCAGTGACAGACTTTTTGGTATGCCAGTCTATATCTGTGCTTGTGTGCCAGTCTGATTCTGAGAACACTGCGTAATGAATATGGCATGAGCATCAAGCGAAGAAGTGTAGCAACTGGACAGTAAGGACAGTTATGGGCATGAAAAGTAGAACAAGGATTTAATGAATTAATTGGAATTAATCAAAAGAAATACATGTGTGGGTTGAGTGGGGCACTGGACAGATCTAAGAAGAGCTCACAGCTATATAAAGGAGTCTATAAAGGAGAAGTTAACTTTAAATTAACCATTACTGTGAGTATGATACTGATAGTGGTACTAAAAAACAGTGTATAGATGCCCTTCTTTTATAGTTTGATGTTTTATTAATAATAAAAACCATCCTTCACTATACTATTTACTGCAGTGTCGATTATTTTAATCACCTTCCATAAATCAAATCCTGCTGACATATTTTTGCCCTATCTCAGTCATCCTTTCAAAGATTTGTTTTCTTTTTGAAAATTATAAAACATATTCAAAATAAGTTACCTCAACCCATTCAGCCTCTGAGTCCTGATCTGGAGGTTTGACTTGCAGCTTGGCATATAAACATTGCTGAAGAACAATCCGGCCAGTCACTTCCCTGCCTACCTCTGCCATTTGCAGTCAAAGGCAGCACTGATAGAGACACAAAAAATGGAATGTAAAAAATTTCAATGCGACTAGTCCAACCATGATCAATCAGTTCAGCTATAAGTGATATGTACTAATGTATATATTGCCTAGCAGTCATGTGACAACTTGAGGTGAATGAATAGGGCTTGTGCCGAACATACTTTTGCCTGTTGTTTTAATGAAGAAATATCTATGGCTTCTGTCATCTCTAGCACTAAACAGGAATATGAAGCCAGTTTCACTGTAGTACTTTCTGTCACTTCCTGATACAGCAAAACCTTATAGGAGCTTAAAAAAAAACTAATTACCAGTCCACTGATAAGCCCTTGATAATGATCTGCTCAGTGCTGGTGCTTATAGAAAGGAAAACTGCCCTGTTTATAAATGAAAAGATTAAAATAGACAGAATGTCATTTCAACACACTTTCTACTTAATTTGCTTATTTTTAGCAAAGATAATGATCTGGGTATTTTTGAGACATTATTTCATTTTGCCATTTATAGGATAGAGGAATTAGTTATAAAAAATTCAAGGACATGATTACTGTAATGTAATAGTGGGCATCACAGCACTCAGGCTACCATAGAAGTGAACAAGGAACTGCATAGCACATTGGCATAAGGTGGTTTGCCATTAAAGAGGTGCACCGTTAAGTTAAATTTTTTTTTTTTTGCATTATTTGCCTTCCTCTTCTACATCTTTCCAGCTTTCAAATGGGGGTCACTGACCCCAGTAGCCAAAAAACTATTGTTCTGTGAGCTTACAATTTTATTACTATTATTAATTTATAATCCTTTTCTTTCTGCTCAGTCCCCCTCATTCAAACCATTGCCTGGTTGCTAAGGTAAACAATACCCTAGCAATCAGATAGTTGCTGAAATTCCAAACTGGAGAGCTGCTGACAAAAAGCTTAATAACTGAAAAACCACAAAAAATAAAAAAACTGAAACCCATAAACCCTTAAATACTAAAATTTAATTTAAAGAGGAACAACCCCTTTAGTGCCAGGTAGCACAAGCAGTGACCAGCACACCAACTGCTACAGCTTGGGGCAGTGTAGGGAATTACCTATTACTTCTATCTGTACACTGAATCGTTTCTCTGCTTGTATTCCCTCCAAAGGACTCCTATTAGTATCCCTGTATGCTTTTAAGCAACTTACTATGGAAATGTCTCTCTCCCACGTTGTATTAGTTCCCAGCTGTATCTCTCTCCTTCATGCACCCATTGGTATCTTGCTTCCCTTCCGCACATGTGACTTTTCTTCTGGTGCCTGCAGGGTCCTAATGCTACCTCAAGCTCATGTGTATTGCCTTCAGGAAACGCGTTAGGTTGTGTTCATGAGTCTTACATGTAAGTCTGGATTTTTATGTTTGTGTTGAATTGATTAAAATTCTCATCTGTGCATTTTGATTCCTTGTGCTATTTTGGGTGGCTGTTAGTGAATGCTGCCAGTGGAGTGAGTGTAGCGGAGAGCATTAGGACCCTGCAGGCATGGGGAGGAAAGTCACATGGGCGGAAGGGAAGCAAGATGCAAAGCTGTGCATGAAGGAGATTGATACAACTATTACCTTATAGAGGTGGTAATAGGGCATTCCCATACTGAAAGTAAGTTGCTTAATGGCATAGCATGCAGGGGTGGTAGTAATCTGCTACGATATGAGCTCTGATTTAGTTTTGGAGGATGTACAAGCAGAGGAACAGAACTTGCTCATACACCACTGCACTTATAGTTTGGGGTCATCTGGAAGTGAAAACCAATAGGCTGTTTATTTCATACACATCAATGGCACAAGGCCCAAACATTTATCAAGAGGATATGCAAACCTGTGATTTCAGATAAGGCAGGTGCAATCACTTTTAAGACAATATAAAACTTGCACTCCTACATACATAAGTGATTATCAAACTGGGATGTGGCCCCTCAAGGGAGTCCCAGACTGGGGTGTGTTCTGTTCAGTTAAAATGATATTAAAAACAATCCACTTCTGCAAAAATTTTCCATTTTTTAATAGATATTCGGTGGGCTTAGTGCTAATAGTGTAATTTCACTGTCATTGCTAGTATTTCTATCCCCCTGACCCTATTCAAGCACAGGAGACATATGGGCAAGGGGGTGGAATTGGGTTAGCCTCCTCAGGTGGAGCAGAGCCACAGCTGTACAGCTGAATGGCTAATAGAGAAATGTTTTATATCGCTGCAGCCTTAAGGCTGATGCCAGACGTGGCATTTTTATGCTGCATATTTTCTAATTCTCTCGGCGGCTGAAAAACGCACAATATCATCATCCATAGAAATAACTTAAACAGTCTCGATGGAAAACACACTATGCGTAAATACGTTAGAAAACGTGTTACCACGGACTTTTCATGCTTTTGCTGAAATACGCTGTTATTTGCACAGCAACCTATTCCTATGTATACACAAAGGCAGCTGCCAGACCTTGCGGAAATACACAGCGTTTTTTACTATTTTGCACTATTAGCACCATGGAAACGGGATTTGCTACGTCACCAGTACTAGGAAAAACACCATAGTCAGGGGCTGTGTGGGTTGTGCGGCGTTTTTAGGCGGAGAAAATACACAGCGTAAAAACGCCCTGTCTGGCATCAGCCTAAGTGCAGTAATTCTGTATTACATACTAGAATTGGTAGAATAATCACCTGGGATTGGACTCAAAATAGAAAAATAATAATTTGTCCCAGAAACTTAATTACCAGCTCAGGTAAATACAGCATACAGGTATGTCATTCAATTATGCAAGATCAGGCCTAATCCAACAGAATACTGTGAGAATAAAATTAAATGTACAATCCTTGTAATGTCTTTAACCTGTTGATATAATAATTCACACACCTTTCTGTTTATCATTTTATTCAAGTACTGCCAACAAGCTCCTTGGAAAAGACAGAACGATGCCTGAAACGCACACTTCCGCAGTATGGTGAAACGCATGTTTCCGCCTAACATAATTTTAAACCCATGAGTAGGCCTAATTTAAGTAATTTAATAACTCCAGGTTGCTAAGCAATGGCATTCAGAGCATGCCTAGGAATGTGTAGGATTGAGTCGCTTCAGACCAGGTTTCTTTCGCTGCTGGGACAGCAACTTCCAGTCTGTGCTGCATTTATGAGCTCGGTAAGTGCAAGAGGCTGCTGTCAATATTAAGCAAATTCTATGTCTAAAAACTTGAGCTTACAGAGCCCTTTTAGGGCATTAGGGTGACTTTCAGCGAAGGCTGTTTTCTGGTTGGCACCATTATGCTTTTTTCTTAGATAGATATATAGATAGATAGGAGAAGGAGTACAAGTCAATACCTTGCAACTCAGTCAAAACCATGGAACCTTCATATATGCAGAAAAGTTATGCTGTCTTGCACCAGGGGCCCCATTGCAGGATCCATTATGTTCATCTTCATGCTCCCAAACAGGGGCTATGGAAGAGACAGTATTCTAAGCAGAGCAGTTACTCCCTATGTTGGCAGCACAATGTGAGAACTGTGGCTCTGCTGAATATCTGTTTGAAACATTCCATTAACCAGCAAAAGAAAATTCTAGTTATACTCCTGGTCAGCTGCACAAAAATTTACTATAGACAATAAAAACATGGTGACTACATGTTGTCGTTATGGTTTTTTTCTTTTCTTTATTTCTATCCTTAACTTTTTATCTTCCCCTCTGCCCACCTTTCATTACTATCTTCTTCCCTTCCCTTCCCCCCCCTTTCTAGAGAAAGAGAAAATTCTAGAAGGAGACAACATATGTAATTTATAGGTCATGCATACTGTATATCAGTGATCCCCAGCCAGTGGCTCGTGAGCAACATGTTGCTCGCCAACCCTTTGGATGCTGCTCCCAGTGGCCTCAAAGGAAGTGCTTATTTTTGAATTTCTGGTTGATTGCATAAAAACCCAGTGTAATTGCCAAACAGAGCCTTCTGTAGGCTACCAATCAACATAGGGGCTATCAAATAGCCAATTACAGCTCTCATTGGCACCTCCCAGAACTTTTTTCATGTTTGTGTTGCTTTCCAAAACTTTTTCCATTTGAATGTGGCTCACGGGTATAAAAGGCTGGGGATCCCTGCTGTATATTAACCAAACTATACTATTTCTCATTTGTAGTCCTCAGCGTTTCAAGAAGAAAAACTAAGAATAAGACAGGCCCAGCTTATGTCTCGTGGGTTACCAAAACAGAAACCAATTCCTGGTGTGAAGCATGTAGTGGTAGTAGCATCTGGCAAAGGAGGGGTTGGCAAATCAACAACTGCAGGTAGTCCTTTTTCTATGAAGCCAATTAATTGTAGGTGTCGCTGACCCTTGAATGGTCTCCACAGTAATATTGCCTCACTTTAATTTTTTCTTTCTGTTATTTTTTGTTTGACAGTAAATCTGGCACTGGGTATTGCTGCAAGTGACCAGGTGAGTGCATTCCTATTTTGCTCCTAATTATCCATGAGCATGGGCACAAGTTACTGCTGACATTAGCCCACCAGTACAAGAAAAAGTAACTACTTCTTCTATATCAGGAGAAATTTCAGGGATCCTGTTTGCTGATTGGAGCCCTTTAGAAAAAGATGTAAGCAGAGGCTCAAGGGTTTCTGCCCAGACACCTAGGACAGTACCATATAATGCACCATGTCTTTAGCAAGCTATCCACTTGCACTTTGACTAAAAGCTATTGTGTACATCAGCAGTATAAATGCTGGATTTATCAAATGTCATGTCCAATTTTTGTTGTTAGTCTAGTGAAGTGTGAAGACATTCCCACCCATTCACACTCTCAAAAGCAGGATTACGGTATATTAATAATGTAAACAGTATAACACTTTACCAGTATATTTGACTTGTGGTAAATAGAAGGCTATACTGACATTTTGACTCTCTAGGTTAAAGCTGTGGGCTTGCTGGATGCTGATGTGTACGGACCCTCTATACCACGAATGATGAACCTAAAGGGAAACCCAGAGGTATCCAACAGTAAGTTGTATTGCACTAACCACCGGCACAAGGCAATCCCAGCATACCATTGCTCGCAGCACTTAAAGCAGTGTTAGTATGAGATTCATTTAGTGCAAAAGAAATTATTTTATTGGGCTTTTTTTTTATTTTCCTAGAAAATCTGATGATCCCTCTGTTCAACTATGGCATAAGATGGTAAGAAATTCTGACTGCTCCTGTTGTAAGATGCCCATGCCAAATCTGCAGCATTGTCAAACATCACAAAAAGTTAATTCTGGAACAGTGCATGGAGTCCAAAACAGCAATGTTACATGCATATTTCAGAGAGTAAGGCAGTGAGCAAAAAAATAATAGCAGTTTGCCCCCATGTTTTGCACTTTGCATTCTTTTTTCCATAGGTAAGTTACCCCTTTGAATTTGTTTATATTTCATTCTTGCTTATGCAACTGTAGCTACAGTCCTGCATGAGAAACATAAGCATGTTAAAGAAAGTGTCAGATGGAGAGCATCTATAACATATATATAGGGGGGGGGGGGGGGAATCCCAGTGGAGCCAAAAATAGGGCAACCATTTGGGGAGTTTAACCTTGAAAGCAAGTAAATTGCAAGTAAAACTTTGTTTTAATGTTTTGCACATTTTACTGTTCTCAGTAAAAATAGAGGTTTCAACAAAAAGCCACCATGATGTTGCAAGTCACACATTGTTTCTAAAAATAGAGTGTGCATTGTAGCCAGGCCCTATGGGGAGGTCAAAATTTGAGTGACTTTTCTGTTAATGTCTGTAGGAAAGCCCTAATATAACACTGATTTACTGTTTAGGAACTAAGAATATTTCCTTGTTGTGGTATATGTTCAGAGACCACATTGCTGAGAAAAGAATTCTTGCTTTTACATAAATGCAGTTATAGATTGGAATGAGTCATGAAAATCACACATTGTCTCAGTGTGTAGTAAAAGCACAAAGCAATGTAATGATTCAGAAACATTCCCACACATTTACTGAGCAGACACAAACACAAATGCAGAATATGATCCAGTTCCAAATGGAAACATACACACAATATGAGTCAGGGACTTTCTGAATGCAAGCACAAAGAATGGCTCAGACTGGCACAATATCGTACTGTGTGATTCAGTGACTGCTGAGAGGTGGACACTGTGTGACTATGATCTTTTGTGCTTGTCCGTGTTAGCATGTCAATGGGCTTCCTTGTGGAGGAGACTGCACCCATTGTGTGGCGAGGTTTGATGGTCATGTCTGCAATCGAAAAGTTGCTAAGGCAGGTGAGAATCACAGATTTGTAGCTGAGATGTACAAAGACCCATTAACCAAACTAAATAAATTCACTGCCTGAAAAAGGGGACAGCATGAGCTCTTACATACTGATGTAATCTCTACTCATCACTATTTCTGTATTCTGCTTCTCCTGTTTGTAACCACCACCCCACCTTTCTTACTAGAGATGTTACAATGTCAGAAAAATTACTAGCTTCATATATGTTCAGCAAAATTGATCCAAAGTATGTGTTTTTACTGGCGTGGTCATTAAAATGCCAGGTGGCAAGTCTATTTTTGACTGTGGATAGGATGTCTGGCTTTAGGTCAGTGATCCAGATTAGACCCACACATACCTTGTACATCCCATTAACTTAATGGAGTCCCTTTCCTGCATATATTGCAATGCCAGGACTGAGCAGCAACAAGTTACTCTTGATTTGACAAACTGGATATTGCCTAATCTTTGTAGTAGCTAGCAGGGAGTGCATTTCATAGGCCATAATGGTTATAATTGGAAGCCACTTTTTTCTTCCTGTTACAGGTAGAGTGGGGAGAGTTGGATTACCTGGTGATTGACATGCCCCCAGGAACAGGGGATGTGCAGCTATCTATCTCTCAGAACATCCCCATCTCTGGTAAAATTTACTCTTCATTGACCATTCTGTTGTCTTGTTGTGATGTAACATCTAATTGTGATTTAGGCAGATCATATTTTGGTTATAATATGTGTGTGACCATTCATGGGTGTTTTTTTTTCTTTCCATTCTACTTTTTGTCAGGGCTCTCCTGCCAGGGGCCCTGGTGATTGGGTAATAATTGGACCCTCTAAGAAAAGAGGGCCCTGGTAAGTTTGTAGTATGGGGCCCCATGATTACTGATGGCAAACACGTGTTTCATGAGACTTTAAACAGGGAAGCCGCTGCAGGTACAGGGGGTAAAATTGTATTTATTAAAGAATTGCAATCCTCCTCGAAAATTAATGGTCTATAGTGAGATAGGTAGTAAATGCTCTGCACGAAAAAGCTTGCTGAGAAGCAAAAATAATCCCTTTCTCGGGCCCGGGGGGGGGGGGGGGTAAAATCTCTAGTGGCCCAAAATATAGGTTCTTTTATAGGAGAAGACAAGGTTTCATTCTGCACAACGATGAGAAAGGAGCTTAGTTATTGACTGATTACTCTTTACAGGGGCAGTGATTGTCTCAACTCCCCAGGACATTGCTTTGGTGGATGCTCGCAGAGGAGCTGAAATGTTCCAGAAAGTCAACGTGCCAGTAAGCTCCAGTCTTTATTATCCTAACAATCCCTTACAATTTGCAAGTAACTCAATGCATTTTGTGTACTGTTAGAGGATTAATTTCTTAATGTGAATATAATCGAGCAAATACTATTTATAAGCCCACTTGATACCATGAATCCAGCATCTACACAAGTCAATTGAAGGAGCTCTCAGTCACTGCATTTGTGCTGACATTGCATCTTAGTGATGCTAAACTTTCAGCCACAGTCTAAATTGTCTCTGTTTCTGTTGACAGGTACTAGGATTCGTTCAGAACATGAGTATATTTCAGTGTCCAAAATGCAATCATGAGACACACATTTTTGGAGAGGAAGGAGCCCGGAGATTAGCAGAATCTTTAGGATTTGATATTTTAGGTATGTGGAGGCAAACACTATTTTTCTTTTTATTTTAGGAATACTGTCATGGGAAAACAGAGCTTCTCTAGTATTCTCCTGCATTAAAATCTGTCTTTCTAAGGCACAAACAGATTTTGTTATATTTAATTTTGAAATTTCACATGGGTCTAGCTATATTCTTCATTTCTTCTTCAGTCACACTCTACTGCTGAGCTGCAAGTTGGAGTGATATTACGCCCCTCCCTTTCTCCCCCAGCGGCCAGTCAGTAGAAAAATGGGAATGTAGCAAGATAGCAGCTACCTGACAGCTGTATTGCTAAGGGCTGTGACACACGGGAAGTTTAGTCGCAGGTGACTTATCTCCCCGAAATGCCATCCCACTGGCTAGAATGTAAAACGCCGGTGGGATGTCAAACGTGGCGCCGCGATTTGCCGAAGTCGCCGAAGTTTCCTCTCAAGGCAACTTCGGCAAATTGCGGTGCCCTGTATGCCATCTCACCAGTGATTTACATTCTAGCCGGTCGGATGGCATTTCAGGGAGATTAGTCGCCCGCGACAAGGAATATTTGTGGCGTGGCGACTGATCTTTCTGTGTGTCACAGCCCTTAAAGTGGTAGATATGGGAATAGCGCTCAGTGGTAAAAAATCCAAGTCCGGCTTGGGACTCCTCCGGTTACATGAGAGTAGGAGAAACAATAGGTTACCTGAAAGCAAGAATAAAATTGTGTAAACAGTGTAATTTAGAAATAAAAAGTACACCATAAAAATCATGACAGTATCCTTTATTTAGATTTAGTGGCTAGCCATTGTTCTCTCATAATAGAAGAATCAGAAGGCCTGCACTGATTTCTGCCCTCACTAGACAATAAAAGCTAACAGACATACTGATCACTTCCCAGCTATGGCCATACATAATGAATGAACCTATTACATTGCATTCTTTAACAGGATCTTATCACTGGGATTATGTAACTTTATCTCATTACTCCTGGTGTGCTTACAGCTCTATAGCTTTGACAGCTATTTTCCTCTTTCCTTATATTTATAGGGTTTGGGCAACTTTAAAATAACTTTTGGTATGATGGGGACAGTGAGAATTTAGACAATTTGCATTTGGTCTTCATATGTTTATATAAAAAAAACTTGGATTGGCCAGCACTTACATCAAAAGACAAACATGCTGCCTGGGTGTCTTATCAAAATTGAATGAAGTAGAACCGCACTCACAGGTCTTACAGAAAAAACATGTGTTTATTCAAAAAAATGGACTAACTTTTCAGGTAGCAATCTAGCCTTTCTCAAAGTGACAAATGTTCAACAAGCAAAGCCAAATAAATCCAAAGTGGTGGGAAAGGAAGTGACATCATTGAGGCATCACTTCAGTGAGATAAAACTTACATCATGGTATACAAACATATCACCCAAAGAAATAAACAAAAAATATATATATATCAATTTGAAGAGAAATGGCACGCACTCCTTAGTGGACCAAGGAGTGCGTGCCACACGTGTCGCTTATATTCCCCACTGTATATATAACTGTAATAAAAAGTAACAGTAGCAATAAACTTGTAGCTCACAGAGCAATTATTTTTGGGCTGTTGAGGTCAGTGACCCCCTACAACCAGATAGCAGAAAAGTAAAGCAAAGAATTAAAAAATAAATAAAAATAAAACCAACTGGAAGTTTACCAGTGTAGATAAATCCATGCATAATAGACTCTTTGACAGGGGCGGGCCAAGCTGACCGGGCGCCCTAGGCAACCCGGTCAGCAACCTCGCTGATTCCCCCCGTGCGTGCTTTAGCGCGAATGCGCAGTCGCGGGGGGGGGGCAGTTCGCGATGCGCTAGCGGCTAGATCATTGCCCCCACCGCGTAATGACAAGCGGTGGGGGCAATGACTAAAGTGAGCGGGCTAGGGGTAGGAAGGAGAGGCTGCCTGGCGTCCCCCAATCGTTGTGCCCTAGGCAGCTGCCTCTTCTGCCTACCCCTAGTTCCGGCACTGCTCTTTGAAGATGTAAGAACCAAACATGAAGTCAGCGTTTTAATTGTATTCTAGAGAAATTTACATTTTGTTTTAATTGTTGTGGTCTTATTCTCTAAAAATAGCAAAGGCCTTTTTAGTGCATGGGTTTATGTTTCATTTAATTTGTATAACATTGTTAAATATGGCATCTTTTGTCACTCTAGGAGACATTCCTCTGCATATCAACATCAGAGAGACCAGTGACCAGGGTAGGCCAGTGGTGGTGTCAGACCCTCAGAGCAGTGAAGTATGGCTCACTAGGTTTGCATACATGTTATATCCCAGCTGTGTTGGAATACATAGATTTCTGCTAATAAATGTATGTTTGCAGGCCAAGGCTTACCTGAAGATTGCCAGTGAGGTGCTCAGAAGAATTTCCAAAACTGAGTTGTAGTCTGATCAGAAATGCACAACCTGACACAAACCCTCTCCTAGACTGCGTGTCGGCCAGTCATACAGAGAGTAGGATGAGGCAGTATGTGGAGTTAGTATGGTATCGGGGGCATCGTCCACTGCCGCTGCCAAGCCTCTATTAAACTTGGGAGTTCTGGATACCCGTATTGCCTGTGGGGCACTGAATATCAACGAATCAGTGGCCTGTGAAGCAGCTGCATATTCTGTTTTTTATGGACACAACAGCAGCTGCATATTCTGTTTTTTATGGACACAACAGCAGCTGCATATTCTGTTTTTTATGGACACAACAGAAATCTTTTATGTACAATCTAAAGTACTTAAAGGACTACTTTTTGCATGATAAAAGCAAATGGAATTCTAAGCAATTTTACAATGCTGAACTCTTTTATTGGTATTTAGTAAGCAGTATCTGTCTCTTTATAGGTATGTGTATTTATGCATATAAAATGTTTATGTACATTTGAATGCAAAGGTTTGGGGATATTACCAAATGTCATCTTTTTGATGAAGTAAAAGGTAGTACAGGTATGGGACCTGTTATCCAGAATGCTTGGGACCTGGGGTTTCCGGATAAGGTATCTTTCCGTAATTTGGATCTCTATCACTTAAAGTGGACCTGTCACCCAGACATGAGAAGCTGTATAATAAAAGTCCTTTTCAAATTAAACCGGAAACCAAAATTCATTTTTATATTAACTCATTCAAACCCCTTATAAATGCATTTAAAAATCCCAGCTGTCAATCATATATTGCCTTAGGCATAGAGGTGGGGCAGACAATCACTTAAAATTTCCATTCAGCATTCACTTCCTACCTTCTCACCATCAAATTGTGTAGCCAGTGCATGGGCAAGGGCATCAGGTCCCCCATTCTGGCACATACACAAGATTTTTGGGTGATACAAAGCTTGCCTTAATAACAGTGTCCACAAAATGGCAGCTGCCTGCTTGCTTTGATTGTATATTCCCAAGGCTGAAGGAAACAAGATTTAAATAATTTATATAGTATGTGAAGCTAATTTTGCTTAAAAACACAACAGAAAAGAAATTGGAATTATTTCTTTGGGTGACAGGTCCTCTTTAAGTCTGCTATAAATCATTTAAACATTAAATAAACCCAATAGGCTTGTTTTGCCTCCAATAAGGATTATTTATATCTTAGTTGAGATCAAGTACAGGTACTGTTTTATTATTAGAGAAAAAAAGGAAATCAGTTTTAAAAATTAGAATTATTTGCTTATAAAGGAGTCTATGGGCAATGGCCTTTCCGTAATTCAGAACTTTCTGGATAACGGGTTCCGGATAAGGGACCCCATACCTGTAATTGGTCTGTTAAAAATAAAGACGTATTTTCATGAACGTTTACATCTTCACAAACTTGGCCAGTCCGTTACATTCAATGGTAGCAGCTGCAAGTACCTCTTTCATATGCAGAGACAGCAGCACCCAGAGTAATTTTAAGCAGATCTGTGCATGTGTTTAATTCACAGCAGGGTTTTGCACAAGACAAGGCACAACAAACTAACTAACTGTTGAAACCAGAACAATATGGTTCACTGATTTACATTCTCGCCGGTGGGATGGCATTTTGGGGAGATTAGTTGCCCGCGACAAGGGAGATTTGTCTCGGGCGACTAGTCTCCCCGTGTGCCAGAGCCCTTAGCCACTATTGGGGGCAACTCAGTCGATTAAAAAAAATATTAGATTCCCAGCTCACAGATAATCTTCCTGAATAATAGATTTCTGCTTATCTGTAAGACAACACAGTGATTGAAGAGAGGTGGATATTTTCTGATAATGTAATGACCTTGCTTGCAAGAAGGAAGCATAGAGTAGCTTCAGTTTCCCTGTTTGTATTGTTTAGCTCAAAATTTTCATCATTAAACCAAAATGCATTGCACTCATGCTGAACCAGGGTTTATAGTGTCCCTTTAGGGCAGGGGTCTCAAACTCGCGGCCCGCGGGCCATTTGCGGCCCTCGGTACAGTATTTTGTGGCCCGCACCAACGCCTTCTCAAAAGCAATGAATGGATCGCGATTTTTATTGCGATTCAAGGGATAATGCAAGGCAGGGCGGGCGGGAGCTGCTGATTGCGGAAATGACGTTATGCCATCATAACAGTTATTATGGGAAGACGTTCTGTGTGCAGAAATTAGCTCCTTAGCAGCTAATTGTGCACACAGAACGTCTTCCCATAATAACTGTTATGATGGCATAACGTCATTTCCGCAATCAGCAGCTCCCGCCCGTCGTGCCTTGCATTATCCCTTGAAAGCCAATTTTTTGTGAAATCCCTTATGCGGCCCAGCCTCATCCTGACTTTGCCTCCTGCGGCCCCCAGGTAAATTGAGTTTGAGCCCCCTGGTTTAGGGGGTGGTCACTTCCAACTAAGTTTAAAAAAAAAAAAAAAAAATCCCTAAATAGATCCTGTCTGGTCGCACCCAGATATGGCTACACCCTGCCCATTGTGGGTTAACCTAGCCCCTGTTGTTGCCCCCCCCGACCTTGCTCCTTGAATCATCAGCACATATCTGCAGAAACTGAATGTTACTTCTGGTGTATTTTTAGAGAGAAAAAAATCATAATGGGCAAAATGCCTCAAACCACTCCACATGTCCTTGACTTTTAGATATATATCTATATAAATATACAGTATATATAGAGAGAGAGAGAGAGAGAGAGAGAGAACGATATAACAAAATAAATATCCCTATAACTACTGTGTTCTGGGTTGGCCAGAAGGTGGAGCAAGCTTTGTGTTGTTGCCGACCACAGAATACATAAACACCATTATAACAGTATATCATTTTAAATAGCATTAGTTTCCCATGTCTTTTCTTGGTTTTGTGTATTTAGACCTAGGTGTTTGATAGCACCATGGGCAGGTATGCTCATAATTGGCCCCCAATGCGTCTGGGAGTGCACCCCTCAATAACATATTATTGCCCTTCAATAGCAAGTGATTCAGAGCTGTTTTCACCCACTAAGCCAATCCAAATATTGCAACCAGTCCAGAGGTTGTCATTATTAACATGTATTTATATAGCACCAACATAATCCATGGCACGGTACAATAGATGGGTCTAGGCATGAAACACAGTTTACATACAAATTCTGATGGATATAGGAGGTAGAGGGCCATGCTCATTAGAATTTACAAACTAAAAAAATTCACTCAATCCTTAATGTGCAATGTATCATTAATGTAAATGCAAATGAATGATTTTCATCTTCAGTCGTTTAGATACAGTAATCATATATATGGCTTTCATTCTCCTCTCTACTCCAGTCCCAAATGTATGCACTCGGCTGAAGCTTTGATCTTTTACACCAGTCCTGTTTTAATCTTAAACTTTAGTCTTTGGCAGCAGTCAAGCCCCAGTTGTGCAATATAAGGAAAATATCAGCCATATTTGCCTTATTACTCGGGTCATCCATAATTTAGCTGTTCTGGAATACATCTACAGTAGTAGCTTGTTCTGTTTATAGCCAGCAGTGCACACAGTCAGACTCTTAATTAGCTTTCACTAATAACTTACTGACGTCAGTTGAAGTGCTGTTATTGTGTTATCCCAGACAATATCACCACTATTACTCTTTGTACTATAAACAAGTCTAGTTAATTTAAAGGGGTACAAGCCCAGACTGGCAATCTGTGGATTCTGGCAAATGCCAGAGGGGCTGCTCTAAGATGCCACAGGCACTCACTATTTGGGGGTCCAAATGGACAGGGCCTATTCTGAATCCCAGTCTGGACCTGAAGGGGTAGTTCACCTTTAAGTCAATTGTTCCTGTTTTTTGCAACTTTTCTTTTGGTCTTCATTTTTATTATAGTGTTTGTATTATTTGCCTTTTTCCTTTTCAAATGGAGGTGTCTAACCCTGGCAGCCAAAAACTATTGTTCTGAAAGGGCTCTGGCACACAGGGAGATTAGTCGCCCACGACAAATCTCCCTGTTCGCAGGCGACTATCCCACCAGCGAAAATGTAAATCGCTGGTGGGATGTCACTGAAATTGCGCTGCCACGTATGCCATCCCACCGGTGATTTACAATTTCGCCGGTGGGATGGCATTTTGGGGAGATTAGTCGCAGGCGACTAATCTCCCTGTGTGCTAGAGCCCTAAGGCTACAATATAACCTTATCTTTCTATTCAGGCTCTTTCTAGGCTCCTTATAATCCTTATCTTTCTAGTCAGCCCCTTTTCTGTTCATAGTCCAGTATCCAATGGAAACCACTGCTGTACCTGCAGTGTCGAACTGCAACGTGCAATTGGTCTTCTTTTTTTGTATTTTGTAAAGGAGACTTGTAAAAAAACAAATGTGCCTGTGCATTATGCTTATTTAAAGGAAAAGTAACACTAAACATTTTTAACTAAAAAAATCTATTCTACCCTCCCCCAATAATTGCCCTATCCTGAAAACCATTTGTTATTTTGAATGCTTTAGTAGAAAATACCTAAATGCTAATTTATTGATAATTTCTGCAAAAACTCTACTAGTCCTGCCCATCTATTCTGCTTCCAGCTGCCTCCTTTCCCAGGGTGCGCAGGGGAGCCGACGGCACTCAGTACACTGCACTGTAGGATAGGAATCAATCAACAACTAGACTGACCTGATAGGGAACTGATGCCTGTCCAAGGGCGATTCTTATCCCCCCCGTCATCCTGAGGCAGCTCTCACCTTGCTTCATGGCAGGAGCACCCCTGAGCCTGACTTTGCTTGTGTGAATGCAGTGCTGTGTATAGGGAGCTCCATTAAATGGGTCATTTTTAAAGATAAAGATTATTTTTGCCCAGAAAAAAACAAGCCCCATATAATATCCATTATTGCCTATAACGTATAGGGAGGGGGGTGCACTTACACTGTATGTCTCATTTAATTATTTAGCTTTTTGTTCATTGGTGTGGGACTGGAGACATAAGGGTCACCAGAGGACCTGACCTCCAGGGCCACACTCTTACCAACCATCCTGTCCCGTCTGTGTTGCCTCTTGCCCCACCCCTGGAAACCACTGCCTGCTGCACAGACCTGGAATGGTGGAGCACACTGGGTTTTCTTCTGGTGTCCCAAAGTGCCTCGCAACTCCAGGTCTGTGTGGCAAGCTGAGGATGGCAGCAGGGGTCACTGGCAGGGGGGGGCGGTCAGTGGCAGGGGGGCCCGGGGGTTTCAGGTCCTTGGGTCTTAAGTCCAGGGGCTTTCTGGCCCAAGCCACCTTGAGGCGACTCCTGTGCCGCGCCCCCCCACCCTTGTTCCCCAGCACTTACCTTAACTTGTGCCGGGGGGGCACATCACTAATGTAGAAAGTTTAAAAAAATGGGAATTGGAAAGATGATTTTAAAAAATGGAAATTCAGCTCTTAAAGTTACCTGGAGCTGCTTTTTGCTGCCCCTGCTAAATTTGAGGTTGCTGCTGCCAAAAGTTGGGAAACTTGCTTAAGCCCTGCCTAGTTGCTAGGGTAAATTGGACCCTAGCAACCAGATGCTAAACAAAAAGCTAAATAACAGTAAAAAAAAATATTCAACTGACCAGTTGCAAATTGCCTTACTATATCACAGTCAACATAATACCAAAACTAAATTTAAACGTGAACTACTCCTTTAAAAAGTTTTGTATTTGGTTAGAAGGCTGGCAGTTTACAGGGATCCCTTATGGGCCGAGGAGAAATAAAGCCAGCAGCTGAATAGGTGGGGGGCCTCTGCAAAGACAAATGCCGAGGGGGGATTCTTGGTGAGCAAGTTAAAAGAAATGCAGTTTCTCCCACAGCAACAGTTCCTTGGCAGCAGTAAATGTCAGTGTGCAGCTCTCTGCACAGGAGTGTGAGGACTGAGCTGACCTGCAAACTCTGATGGTATTTTTATACTGAGACCTACGGATCAGACTGGTCTCTGGGTCTTAGTGCCCTGAGGGCTGCTGAATTATTTCTCATGACAGCCCTGGAGTCTTTCTGACAGGGTCTCTGCTCCCCACGGAAACCTCACAAGTACAATACTCCTTTTACAGAGAGAATTTTGTCAGGTTGAGAACATTCTGTCAGTGCCTAATGGGAGATGTATCAGCCACAAACTGCCTTTTTCTGTTCTGCCCTACATCCTTTAGCTACTGAGAAATAGAACACTGACATAGAAAGAAAAATGCAGGGCCTTTGAAACGGTACAGATTTTTTTTTACCTGTAAATGTCAGGAACCTTCCTTCATCTGAAAAGATTCTGCTGCCAACAAAAACGATCATGTCCAGAATCCTGCATTGAGAGAGTGGTGCTCGGCTCCTCAGGCATTATGGAGGTATTCCTGCAAAGTCACCTCACATTTATGTGTATTTATTCATTAGAGATCTGGCAAAGTGGGTAAAAAAAATGTGCTATGTGAGGTGAGTCTGCATTTCATATCTTGGGCTTTACAGCTCTCTGGAAGATGAGCAGCCTTTGTTTTCAGTGTCTGATTGGGGAACCTTGGGCCCATTGAAGGACCTGACCGTAAGGGTCCCTGCTGCCATGCACTGCAGTTGTAGCTACCACTGTATGGACTCCCGCTGCTGCCTCTTCTTGGCCCATGATGCCACCCACCACTGCAAACCCTCCCCACACACAACTTCACCCTCCTTGCCAGGGCCCACCAGGACTTTTCCCAGTACTTGGCAGGCCAGTCTGACCCTGTCTGTTTTTAATAAAAGGGAACTTTAGTGAAAATAAAAGTTTTATCTATGCAGATTTCATAGAAATAGACTTTGAGTCATTTAGATCTAATAAGACAGTTAGCTACTGTAACCCTATCTTGGCTAGTATTTTGCCAATGTCCCACTAGACGGTATGAGCCCGGGCACACATGACACGCAGGAAGGGCCTTCACAAAGGGGAAGAAATGCACGTATGAGATGTTGTAGAACTGCAACTCACCACTGCCAAAGGTGTATATGATGGAATTAGGACACCAGAGGTTCTTTGCAAATAACTAGAACTTGGTTTATTTATGCAATACAAAGCATATGCAGGGTGAATACTCACAGCAATGAGGTATGGTAGCAAATTATCAGGTGCAGTTGGAATTATAGCAGAGTGTTGTAGCTCCACTGTGGAGACTGATGTGGGAAAGTAGACTGAAGTCCCAAGTGTGTCCACCTTTAATGGCCCGGATCCCTACAGCCGATGGTGGTTCAGGTATAAGAACTAACTGGACACCTGTGCCTTAACCGCTGCTCTTGCTACATAATACCGCACTCCTAGAGCGTGCTCTTACAGAGGTCTAACCTGCAACCCTCATTCACGGGGTCCCTGCTCCATGACCTAGATCGCTAGAAGGGTGCCTTCCTCTAGGGCTCACAGCTTCTGGGCCTAGTTGGTCCAGGCTCCCTGGAACACCACCTTCTGCTGATAAGAGGAAGGCCAAAGAGGAAGTGCCCATGCCCTACATATCACTATATTACAGTGTGCAGGAAGTGGTCATCCTATTAAGGGCCAATAAATGCACAGATGCAAATATCAAAAGTGGTAACATACCATTCTGCAAGGTAACAGCAAACTAGGAAGTGTAGGGGATTAGGCCATAGGGCCCCCCATGGGTCCCTACACTATAATAAATTGACTGTGCATATGGGGCATTGGCCAATGATGGATATACAGGTAACTGTCCATCAAAACTCCTGAATCCTACATGAAAAGAGACAGATAGCGGAGAGTGTGATTTCTAATTTCTAAGAGAGTAATTTCATGATAGATACCCTTTCAGTGGATTGATGCACTCTAGCCTCATTAATCATTGCATTCTTTTTTTGTGTGGCAGTATAGCCTTTTTGCACATCAGCTTAGTGCATAGGGCACATGAAGCTGAAACCACATTCACTTTCTCACTTCCTGGCTCTGACTGGTCACTGTTAGCGGAGGAACAGGTAGTAAAACTACATTTCAGCCCAGTGAAATCTGAGCTTTGTTTTTACAGAGCTTAATTGTTCAATTAAAACAATAGGCAGCGATTTTCAACACAAGTCCTATTTATTGTGTTCATGTTGAGCACAGGTGTATCACAGCATACTGTATATGGCATATTACTATTATTATTATTATTATTAACATTTACTTATAAAGCGCCAACATATTCCCATTATTAAACACTCTCGGATGCATTGTGTCATATGATGAGTGCAATATAAATAGAGGACAATAATAAAACCAATAAGGTTTTCTAGAATGATGACCATATTTAACTCCTTCACATTTTTTCTAATGTTTAGGAGAATAAAGGCTCACAGTGACCTTGCTCAGCTGTTCAGAGGACAAAAGAGACTCCAGGATACAATGTTTAAGAATCAGGTAAGAGACAGATTTCTTAGGTGACACTGGGGATTCCTCTACAGCAGTGTTTCCCAACCAGTGGCTCAGGAGCAACATGTTGCTCACCAACCCCTTGGATGTTGCTTCCAGTGGCCTCAAAGCAGGTGCTTATTTATTCATTCATGGCTTGGAGGCAAGTTTTAGTTGCATAAAAAAAAGATGTACTGCCAAACAGAGGCTCCTGTAGGCTTCCAGTCCATATAGGGGCTAACAAACAGCCAATAACAATCTTTATTTGGCACCCTCAGCAACATGTTTCATGCTTGTGTTGCTCCCCAACTCTTTTTATATGTGGCTCATGGGTAAAAAAGGTTGGGGATCCCTTCTCTACAGTAATCAGGCCAAAACTTTGTTCTGTTGAAAGTGTACTGTTACCTGGTTTAAAAAAAAACAAAATCCTGAAAATTGCCTCTCAGGGTAGGAACGCATGGCTTAGCAGTGATCACATACTTTGAAAGATGCTAATGGAGAATAAGCCAGTATTGATCTCTTGTCCTACTGCAAAACCATTAATGGCAAAAATTCGTTTAGAACTACCGGTTTGGCTTGTTTTAATCACTATGCTTAATAATAGGGAAAAATTCACAACATCTAGGGGAATCATGGCGATCTGCTTTAGTCTACCAAATGATAGGGTAAAATCTCTGACTCCCAGTAAATGTATCCTATTATTATTCAGGTCCATTCTCATCCAATTTTATCCTCTATTGTTACCTTATTGAGGACTAGCTAGAATATAGAAAGAACCAACCTGGAAACAAATATTATGTGGGGGATAGAGCATCCTTTCCAGGAAAAGCAACAAAGAGAAGCCTTTTTGGGACCTTACTGTATTGTCTGCTAAAGACAAGTTATCTTTGTCTATGGAAAGTTCTCCCATGAGTTCATCAATAGCAGCTACTCCCTAAAATGCATATGCCGTCCTCAGATTAACCACAGGCAATACGTCTGCCATGATGACAAAACACACCTTGTAGTAGAAGCACCTTTACAAGATATATTAGTCCTACTCACTTATAGACCCTTATTTGAAACAAGCCATTGGGCGATGGTAGTAGGTACAATTCAACCCCAATTTAATAAACAGTACACAAAAGCAAGGTTGTTGAGGCCCAGGCCTTTATTTTAGGGAGTTTCTTGCCATATTACTGAAGCTGGTTTTCTCTGTAGAGGCTGTGTGCTTATTTATAGCTGCTGTTACTGTCCCTAGGCAATAACACTGTACTGCTTCACTGTGCTTTTCTCTTCTATAAATTTTAATTTCTACATCAGTGCACACTAGATAACTCGCACAGGCTAGAAGCCTTTAGCTTGATAGCTAGATAGCCTGGAATTAGGACACTGATCTGCTCTGCTGCTTCCCATGGCCAGAAGCCCTCTTAACAGAAGCCTTCTTAACAGCTTGTTATGAAACCCCCAATTATCTTCTAGTTACCTTCAGTGTCTCCCTCTTCCCCCAAACCAGTAGATACTGAGTGCTCCAAGCATACTCTATGACAGAGCTGTCCAACTGGAGGCAAATTGGAAGCCTGTGGGCTGGATGTGGCCCTCCAGAGGGCATTTATGGCCCCAAGTGTGTTCATAAGTTCCATAGATTGTATAATAACAATCTGGCCCTTGAACACAGTGTATGATAAATAATTGGTTCATTACATGTAATGAGCACTGCTCTATGATATTACTGAATGTTTATTAAAATGGTTTCTAACTGCATTCCTTCTTATTCCTGTGTAGCATAAACCATGGACTAGTACTTCCTTATGTATCATTAGCTGCTTTGAACTAATTTCCCAATGTCCCTTCTAAGGAAAAGGGAGGCAATAGATGCTGGTAATTTAAATCTGAAACTCTGTGTTCTAGGAACTACTCTAGAGTTTCTTCCCCTTTATGTTACAGTTGAGCAAATTGTTAAGCAACTGCCTGTTTTAGTATGCTATTATCAACAAAGGGGTCTGGGGAACTTATTCTTTTAATCCAAAGAGGTGTAGCTTGAAACATTAATGGTTTCATATTCCAAATTTTGCAAATTTCTGAGTGTAGTCTTGACCACTCCAGGTAAAAGCTGACATATAAGGCTACATGGGAAGAGCCAAATTAGCTTTGAAAGATAAGGGTCTTCTAATGAAACCAGTTCCCAGATTTTCCCTTACAGCATTGGAGGGATCATAGAGGAAGTTCTTCCCAAGGGAACACTCACAATAATCAGAAATAATATTTACCAGTGAATCAATTCAGGACAAGATACATGTTTAAGACTTTCTACTAAATTACTATGTGTCCATCCTAATTTAAAAATATTCTAGACTGAATTGCTATTGTAATGTATAATAACTGCACTGTTTCCATTTAATTGTTGCAGGTAAAAATAAACAAACTACCTCCAGTGAAGGAATGCTATGTTTTCACTTTGTCCCTGACCTATTCCTGTCTATATTAACAGCTTAGTATATTGGATGTGACAGAAACCAGCTTAGCACAAATCCCTTACAGCATTAATGAACCTTCTTTGACTGAGCTGTCTTAAATAAGAACAAAAGAGAGAGAGTGGAAATTTCTTAGGCACCCCCCCAGTAATTCCTGTCACTTACTTCCTGGTGCTCATCTTCTTTAAAAAAAATCACTGGCCCAGGGTACTTTTCTTCTAAGCGCCACACTTCCATGTTGTTCTGGTTTCCCAAGGATCCCCAGCCTAACAAGATTACTTTAATACCTGAGAGAAACATTATTACTGTGGGGGCATTTGAGTCTATCAATGACATTATACACCACGTGTATAAAAATAAAGAGGTCATGCAAAGACATTTAAGAAGCCCTTGAACACCGCGGGGAGATATCATAAAGAATTTTTTGGAAGAGCAGATCAAGACTATGTGCCTCCTGTTGAACAGCCCTGCAATAACTAATCAGAGCAATTAGTATAAACACAAGCATGCAAAGGATTAAGTTACTATATGTTTGGCTATAGAAAGAGACCTCCTCCCCATAAATACACAGCCAGTCACACACAACTCTACTTAAATACATACACACCACCCACCCTGCTTACACAAACTGAAAAAACAACTCGTATACCAATGGCATTTCCCATAACAATAGTAAAAAAAAAATTATACCCCCAAACAATGTAGGTCTCTAGAAAAATATATTGCATAACACAGCTCATGTGAATTCCTGCTTCATCTAAATAAACCATTTTTATTAAAATATACTTTTTTAGTAGTATGCCCACTGGGATCATATGATTCACAGTGCACACAAACAAAACAAGGGCATGCATACATGTTAGGTCGCATCAGCCACTACCTTTAAAGGGAATGTTGACCTTTTGCAAAGTCCTTACCAACTTTGCAAAATAATACCTTTTCCAAATACAGGTACATTAATATATCAAAAATGGATCCTTTGAAATGATGGAACAATTAAAGCCCATGCTAACCCTAGAATGCCTCTGTGCCCTGGATCGCCGACCACATCCTCCACCATGTAAATGCAGAAATCGGTAGTGGGTAAGAATCATCCTCTGTAATGACAGCAAGGCAGCAAGTGCTACTGTACCTGTTCAGCCTCTAAGTCATGTAAGTAACATGTTGCTCCCCAACCCTTTGGCTGTTGCTCCCAGTGGCCTCAAAGCAGGTGCTCATTTTTTAATTCTTAGCTTGGCAGCAAGTTTTGGTTGTATAAAATCCATGTGTACTGCCAAACAGTGCCTTCTTTAGGTTGCCAGTCCACATAGGGGCTACCAATAGCCAATTACAGCCCATAATTAGCACCTCCAGGATTTTATTTTTGATTGTGGCTCACAGGTCAAAAAAATTGGGGATTACTGCTTTATGTCAATGCTTGGCAGCCAATAGGATTGCCACTGTTTGAGTGAACACCCCAGGTCTATGGGTAGAGGAATGCCCTTTGGATCATCATAAATGCTGGGCACATGTAATAAAAGTACATAGAAATCCCTTGCTGCTCAAATCATACGCAGCTTAAGTACTTCATATTTTCTCACAGATAATACTAATTTCTTCCATGTGGCTGTTAAATGTTATATATATGGTCTGGCCCAGGCAGGGCCTTCTTTCTATATAGGCATCTATGGGCAAGGGCCTAGGGAGGCAGCTTCAGGGGGGTGACGCACAGCTTTTATTTTACTTTTTTTTTTTATTTTATTTTCTGCCACCCCCTCACTTGCAGGAAAAAACTTGCAGAAAAAAATTGTAGTAGCTGAGCAGAGTTGCTCTTCTCCTCCCCCCTTAGCACAAAAGCAATACATTTCTCTTATAAGCATATGTCAATCCAGAGGCAACAAGAAGGGGGGGGTCACTTCTCTTTTGCCTAAGGCAATGCATGCACAAACACAGAAATGACCTGTGGGTGGATTCTGAACCATGAGGAGGCTGTTCCATATTGTCAGTAATAAAATTAAATAGCTGTTGAAGAGTAATAGCTGTTGAAAAAGAAACTTCCCTTTTGAAAAATGGAAAGCGCAGCAATGGGAAAACAGTGAAGCAAACACAGAAGACCAAAAAGAAAAATAGATAAGATGCAAATATAAAGCATTAAAATGTGGAAGTGGGTATGGAAAGGCTCAGTTACTTACACTTTCCCGGAGCTTTGTTTTACTGTCAGTACTGTTATTAGTACTACTACTGTTATTGTAAGTTAGGAGAACTTACATGGCATATTTTTTCTTTTGGATGTGTCACAGTTTTGTTGCATAATAAATGGGGTCACATTTTGCTCCACAACAAAATCATATTTTTGCTTTCAAAAATGACAAATCCTGAAAGAAAGACCCCCTTTAGTATATACAAAGAATATGAGCAGCTTCAGGAAGCAGTAGAAACCCATGTTTGAAAAATCCACTTGCCTGTGCAAATGTTGCATAGAGTGGTGGCCTTTACTGCCACCGGTAGCCACAGGACCGATAGGTCAGACAGGTTTTGGGTCACAAAGTGGGATTACTGGTGCAATTTCAGGTGGATTCAGTTATTGGAGTTAAAAGACCTGCTACCTTGACTTTAAACCTTTAATTGTTACCTTCAATGTTATTTTCCACTAAGCCCTCCCTGCGGTGATGTTATTGGCAGGCCCCTACCCCTACATCACCAGCAGGTTCAGGTTGACTTTAAGGGTGTGCATGCTAGAGTGGGTGCAAGTCCCCTAGGGGCAGGTTAGGGCTGGGTGTGAGGCATAGTTTCTGTCACCCACATATCAGTTAGGGTGTTACAGGGTTTGAACACCCATAATATGACTACTGGGGTTCTAGGAAGTCTCTCAGAAACTAGCTGTATTTGTAAAACTAGTTAAAAGAAGCAATTCAGTTTACATATGAAACTGGGTAAAATAGAAAGACTGTGCAAAATAAAAAAATGTTTTCAATATAGTTAGTTAGCCAAAAATGTAATCTGTAAAGGCTGGAGTGGGCAGATGTCTAACATAATGGCCAGAACACTACTTCCTCCTTTACCGTTCTCTAAGCTGTTAGCAGTCAGTAACCAATAAGAGACTTGAAGGGGTGGGGCATATGGGACATAACTGCTCAGTTAGTTTGCTTTTAAATCTGACATGTGTGCTTACAAACTAGTTGAACAGTTATGTCCCATGTGCCCCCCTTAAAGGAACAGTAACACCAAAAAATTAAAGTGTATAAAAGTAACTAAAATATAATGTGCTGCTGCCCTGCACTGGTAAAAGATGTGTGTTTACTTTAGAAAGTCTACTATAATTTATATAAATAAGCTGCTATGTAGCCACATAGCAGATAACAAATAAAACAGAACTTCTCTGTTATCTGCTATGTAACCTGTGCCTTTTCTCCTTTTTTCCAGCTTGAATGGCTGCCCCCGTGGCTACACAGCAGCTTATTATATAAATTATAGTAGTGTTACTGTAGCAAACACACCAGTTTTACCAGTGCAGGGCAACAGTACATTATATTTTTATTACTTTAAAGCTCTTTCATTTTTTAGTGTTACTGTTCCTTTAAATTCACTGACTAACTAAGAGGTAAGAGAGTTGAAAGCAGGAAGTAGAGTTCTGGTTATTATGTTAGACAACTGCTCTCTCCAGCCTTTATAGATTAGGCTATATTGCAAATATTTTTATTTTGCACAGACTATCCATTTTACCCAGTTTTATTTTTACACTGAACTGTTCCTGTAAGGTTTCTACAAATCAGACCAAATATCAGAAGAAAATATGTGTAATAATGCCTGAAACACACCAACAAGAATCTTGGTTAGGCACTCACTCATTTACGTTCCTTTACTTAACTTAGACAGGACTATTTATCATATTCAGGTTCTTTCCATCACCTAAGTAAGCACATTAGCAGCAAATAAATAAAGGAAATAAATTACCCGCAGGATGTAGCACGTACCTATACACTTAATACTTGCACTCTATGGTGCTGTTTACTAAGCTCTATGAACATAAGCACTTTCAGTGCTCAGCAAGTGTTAATTATGATTCAGAGCATTTTTGCTTTAAAGTCTAATCAATAAACAAATAACCAAAGTTCTAATAAATTCAAAATATATACAAAATCTGGGTATTCCTTTGTCATTAATTCACATACATGCACCTTCAGCATTATTCTAGGAATAAAATGCTTAACATCCAAGATTCTATAATGAATGGAAATGGGATGAATGCTTCTGGGCATTGAAAAGCTCCGATAAAACCCACAGCCAATTTGCACGTAATAGATTTATGTTCTACGTATCCTTTCTTTGTTCTGTTTAAGTGCAGCTTCCTCGTATCGGTTTCTCTTCTTGTCCCAGTGTTGCCTGTGCCAAAGAATGGTTCCGATTTTTTCACTTAAAAGTGTTTCACTTCCCTTTCAATGTGGTTATAATGCAAGAATTAAAAAAAAATACCCACATGCAAACACATAACACAACAATGTTTAATACTGTATGTTGTAATAATGACTAGATCTTGTCCTAGTTTTACTATCTTAATATTAAGCGGCCAGTATACCCCCTGTTCAATGTGAGTTCAATGAATAGAGCTTGTCCTCTATATTTGTTTCTACAGTTTTAATTAAGAAAAAGTAATGTAACTCTAATTTGGCTGACATTCTAGCTAGGTGGTACACATGGCTCTAACACACAGGATGGGCCTTTGCAAAGAAAAAGACTGAGGTGGGAAAGCAGACTGAAGCCCCAAGGGTTTGCACCTTAAATGGTCTAGATCAGTGCAGTCCAACTGGCGGTCCACTGCCCCCCTGTGTGGCCCCCCCACCTGTCTGGCTGCTGTGTCTGATTACCTGTGTAAAACATGTAATCCCATGTACTGTTCACACCTTTTAGTCCCTGTATTGTTTACCCCCCGCATTGTTTACACCTCAGGCTCAGACTGTATGCTGCCTATGTGTGCCATGCTCTGCCTTCCCTATGCTGCCTGTGTGTGCCATACTCTGCCTGCCCTATGCTGCCTGTGTGTGCCATACGCTGCCTGCCCTATGCTGCTTGTGTGTGCCATACTCTGCCTGCCCTATGCTGCCTGTGTGTACCATACTCTGCCTACCCTATGCTGCCTGTGTGTACCATACTCTGTCTGCCCTACCCTGCCTGTGTGTGCCAAACTCTGCCTGCCCTATGCTGCCTGTGTGTGCCATACTCTGCCTGCCCTATGCTGCCTGTGTGTGCCATACTCTGCCTGCCCTATGCTGCCTGTGTGTGCCATACTTTGCCTGCCCTATGCTGCCTGTGTGTGCCATACTCTGCCTGCCCTATGCTGCCTGTGTGTGCCATAATCTGCCTGCCCTTCCCTGCCTGTGTGTGCCATACTCTGCCCGCCCTATGCTGCCTGTGTGTGCCATACTCTGCCTGCCCTATGGTGCCTGTCTGTGCCATACTCTGCCTGTCCTATTGACTGTGTGTGCCATACTCTGCCTGTCCTATTTCCTGTGTGTGCCATACTCTGCCCTATGCTGTCTGTGTGTGCCATACCCTTTCTGCCCTATGCTGCCTATGTGCCTTAGTCTGCCTGCCCTATGCTGCCTGTAGGAGGTGAACCTAGCAGGGAGTTTGTTAGCATTTGGAAATAGTCATTATATGGTCCCCAAGGTGTGTAATTATGTGCTGGGGGTTGCTGTGCTCCACAGGGGAGGACATATGTATTTAAGAGATTTATGGATTTAAGGGTATTTCTTAATATGACAAAATATAATTCTTTCACATATGAAGGACGGGTGATATCCCTACAGTGAGCACCAACCATTTGGGTTTTTTCTGCGCTACCACCATTAATGTGGGTATGGTCTTAAAAGCTCTTGTGGTAACATGGGTGTGATTTGAAGTGGGTGCAGATAAAAAAAGGGAAGTAGTCAAAACTGGCTTCCATTATCGGCCCTCCACCATGTAGGCCATAAAAATTCCAGGCCTAGGTACCACAGAAGATGGACAGCACTGGTCTAGATCCCTACAGTCGACTTTGATCAGGGAGCCTAGCTACAGTATACCTGAATTCCCTGTCATTACTGTGGTCCCTTCACTAAGGCAGCAGAGACTTGGGAGTACTAAGCCTGCTAATTACTCCTAGTTGGAGCACACAACTGCTCTTTCTAAATAATCCTGAACTAACTCACTTTTCAACAACGTGGTCTCACAAAACCTGCAACTGACTTACCCTCATTCATGGGGGCCCCTGCTCCCCTACTTATATCTCTAGAGGTTGCTTCCTCTAGGGCTCAAGGCTTCTGGGCCTAGTTATTCCAGGCTCCCTGGAACACAACCTTCTGCTGGAAAGAGGAAGCACCTGCCCCCTGCCTGACACTATATTACAGTGTGCAGGAATAGTAGATAACAGTACTAGATAATAGTAGGCAACCGGGAGCAACATCCAAGGGATTGGTGAGCAACATGTTGAGAGTGCTATTTTGAGACAATTTGCATTTGGTCTTCATTTTTTATTATTTGCTATCTGGTTGCTAGGGTCTTATTATACCTAGGAACCAGGCAGTAGGTTGCAAGAGAGACAGGGATTTGACCAGAGAAGGGCCTAAATAGAAAGATAAGTAATAAAAAGTAACAATAATAATAAAGTTGTAGCCTCAAAATAGTTTTTTGGCTTTAGGGTTTGGGGACCCCCATGTGAAAGTTGTAAAGATTTAAAAGAAGAAGGCAAGTAATTCTAAAACCATAAAAAATGAAGATCAATTAAAAAGTTGCCAGGAATAGGCCATTCTATAACATTATAAAAGTTAAACTGAAGGTGAACCACCCCTTTAAGCACCAAGAGAAGGAGATAATTAATTGCAAGACTTGAGCTGGCAGCCTACTTTATTGCCAAACACTTAGGTTTAAGTCTTCTCTCAGTCATATCATTTCCATTGCAGAGTCATGTAGACAACCTCTAGGTGCAACCATTACTGCCAGATCCAACTTGTTTATCTTTTATGGATAAAAGATAAGATTTTCTGTTTGAAACATGAAGGCTGTTTGTAAAGGGCCTAAATATTAATGTTTCAAGAGACCCCGACATCAGAAGCCCAAGGTTTTTTTCATGAAGCAATATGGTATGTTTCTTTTTAAGCCCAGTATAAACCACTCAGGACTGTTCAGAGGAGGCACATGATCATAGGCGCCAACTTATTCTGCAGTGCTGTACAACAGATGGGTGTATAAAAGAAAAGGGATTACATACAAAAATACAATTGATAACTGATAAAGTAAAGATGCCACTGCTTAAAAGAGCTCAGATTTTAAAACACAAAAGGAGCCCTTTAGGGATTAATTAGGTGATTCTGGTCAGCTGCCAGGCAGCCAGTGGCTGTTAGGGCAAGACTAAATAGCAAGTTTAGCCAGTAATACTTTCACAGAGGCTCTGGGAAATAAGAAATACATTATTCTCTGCTCATATTATTTCTTTTAGGCAAATCCATCAGAAAAAATACAATTTTAAGACAGAATTGCCCTTTATGCTATGTCAGAAAGGTGTGTCCAGAGCATCCTTGGGCTGGTAACGCAATGGGTTGCAGGTGACGATTTTAAATCCAGCTCTGACTAAAAACCTACGTAGACTTGATAACATTTATACAATATGCCATGCAGTTTTGGTCTCCAGTGCTCAAACGGGACATTATTGCATTAAAGAGGGCCCAGAGAAGGGCAACTAAGCTGGTAAAGGGTAGGGAAAGTCTCAGTTATGAAAAAAGACTGGCCAAAGACTGGTCTGTTTACACTGGAGAAGAGGCACTTAAGGGGTGATACGCTAACTATGTTTAAAGGAGAAGGAAAGGTAAAAACTAAGTAAGCATTATCAAAAAGGTCTATGTAAATACAGCCATAAGCACTTACAGAAAAGCTGCACTGAGTCCTTTATCAAAAGAAACACAGAATTTCTTATCTTCTTTTCTGTACACATGTTCTTCGGTATCAGACTTCCTCTCTCAGAAAAATCCTCCATTCCTGGGGCCGATTTGCGCAGCTCTCTCCCTTCTCCTGCCCCCCCCCCCCATAAGAATTCATAAGAATTCACTCCCCTTCCCATAAGAATGTGTGATCTGAGCTCCCCAAAATTCCATCCCACTGGCGAGAATGTAAATGGCTGGTGGGATGGCATACACAGCGCTGCGATCGATGTCGCAATTGCGGCAAATCACCATGCCGCGTATGTTTCGGGGAGATTAGTCGCCCGCAACAAGGGAGATTTGTCACGTGCGACTAAACTCTCCGTGTGCCACAGCCCTAAAGCTTTCTGCAGCGGCTTCAGAATGGGTTGTTTTTTTGCCTTCCTCTACACTTAGCAGTTCAGCAAGTTATTTATAGGCATAAAAGGTTAAACTTGATGGACATGTGTTTTTCAACCTAAATTATGTTACTATGTTAGTATATAATAGTATATAATATCAGTATCCTATTGGTAGGTGCCTGATGGTTCAGATCCAGTCATCTTGAGAATTCTGTTACTAAGAAACCAACAGAATGTAAGGACAGGGGTATGTATTTTTCCAAGGGTTTGCTTGCCTGCCAGACACTGCAGGTAGAACTAAGGAATAGGGAGAAGATGGAGAAAGATGGAGTCAGGCTGAGGCTAAGGTCAAGGGCATAAAAGCCAGTATTGATAAACCAGGAAAGATATCATGGCAGGTACATAAATCAGTAAAACTGTGAATGTATAGGGAGACAGCATAGCAGACTGGTCAAGTTTGGGTTGTTTAAACTGGAGAAGAGGTGCTAGGGGTGATAAGCTAATTATGTTTAAATATGTAAGGGGGGTCATATAACAATTTCTCTAATGCTTTATCAGTAGGTCCTTCCAGCAGACACAAGGGCATCCATTCCATTTGGAAGAAAGGAGGTTTCATATGAATATTCAGAAAGGGTTTTTTACGCTAAGAGATGTGACGTTGTGGAATTCTCTCCCTGAATCAGTCGTGCTGGCTGATACATTAGATAGCTTCAAGAAGGGGTTGGATGGCTTTTTAGCAAGTAAGGGAATACAAGGTTATGGGAGATAGCTCTCAGTACAAGTGAGGGAATACAGGGTTTTTATGTGGTTTTATTAAAACTTAACAAAAGAGAATTAACAGAACTCAGACCGACATGCCGGCCAATAATTACAAGTTACGGGTAGGGGAGATAGCTCTTAGTACAAGTGAGGGAATACAGGGGTATGGGAGATAGCTCTCAGTACAAGTAAGGGAATACAAGGTTATGGGAGATAGCTCTTAGTAGAAGTTGATCCAGGGAATGGTCCGATTGCCATCTTGAAGTCAGGAAGGAATTTTTTCCCCCTTTGCGGCAAGCTAGAGAGGCTTCAGAAGGGATTTTTTTTGCTTTCCTCTGGATAAACTAGCAGTTAGGCAGGTTGTATATAGGCATATACGTTTGAACTTGATGGGCATGTGTCTTTTTTCAACTTAACTTACTTTGTTACTATGTTATCACTCACAGGTTGCCCTGTCTCAAGTGATGATAGTAATAGCTATCTCTGCTTAGTAGCTTGCTACTTCAAGTCTTATCTCCAGTGTCACGGGGAAGCAATAATGAAATGGGGGTCTCAATTGGGTATGAACTGAATCATAAATAGCTATAAAATATTCTTATGAAAATGTCTCATTCCTAAAGATGAAGGGACCCTAAATGACTTTTCCGTGAGACCCTGTATCCTCTAGTTACATCACTTCCTAGTGCTGAAGACATGGATAAACACAGCTGGGCACCTTTGTCTAAAGCCAGCCTAAAGAGACAATATTGTAAATGCCCTCAGCATTAATGGCAACAAATAAAAATTATAATGTATATTATATAATGTAAGTAGCATCCTTACACTACAGTCAGTCCTCTGGCTGAGCTCCAGAAGGCGCAGAGCATTAGAGTAAACTGGATGCCAAGATACAAGAGATACAAAATGTAGGACCCTAGACATAATAAGGCTAGAATTGAATCTATATGGACAACACAATAGCCTGCAATATCACTGCAGTACTCCAGTGAAAAAAGTTTTGTCTTAATAATGGTGATCAACCAAGTCAGCCAATCACATGCTAACGGGGCACACTTCTTAACATAATTATGTTTGCTTACATAAATACACACATCAATAGTTTCTAAAGCTATCCATATGTGGTAAGATTCACTTATTTGGTGAACTTATAAAACAATTTTATTTTTACCTAATTTGGCCTCCAACATATTGTGACAAATAGGGGTGATCTGACTGTTTGGTCTCACACCAATTATCAGATTAATAAGCCCAATTGCCCCCCTCTTTATTACTACTGTATTCCAGGCAGAACAGAATCAACAAGGGTACTGTAAGGGTGAAGACAAATGGAGCTGCTAGAAGCAATCATGTAGAGACAATTATCAGTGAATGATTAGCACTGTCTATTTTAGTAGCCACGACAAGTAGAGAGTTGGGCTATTTTCTCTGAACTCACCCCCCAGTCTTTATAAACAGGGCAATTCGTTCAGAGTTACATATCTATCTTTGAACAAACAAACCCCTCCCATATTTAAGCTGCAGCCTTTGGGCAGTTTATTATCCGGGGCTTCTCGGTGGACTGGCAATTAGTTGTATCAACTCCTTTGATGTTTGTTGGGATCAGGAAGTGAAAGGAGGTGCTAAAGTGAAACTGGCTCCATATTCTTGTTTAGTGTAAAAAATAACAGAAACCATAGATAATTCTTAATTAAAACAACAGGCAAAAAGTATGTTCAGCACAAGACCTTTTCATTAAAAAAGGGGTGTATACTCTCCCTCTAAATTAAAAATATACACCTATTTTTAACTTAAGTCAAAAAAGGGAGTTATTATTTTAAAATAATTTTCTGTATTATTTTTTCATAACCTGCTAATGAATGATTGGTTTGTTTTTACCCCACTACCTATTCCATGGCAAGACAAAGACCTCCGTATAATAAGTCCTGTTTTCCCCTATTTGCTTCCTGTGTATCAGGCTTCCATAAAGGGTTAGGGTAATTAACCCTAGTGACCAGGAAGTTGTTGAAATGACAGACCAGTATGAACAGAAGATGAATGGGGAGGGCCTCAGTAGTTAAAACAAGTGTGCCAATATAACAGCAATAATAAAAATCCATTTGCAACCAATTAACTTTTGTTTCATATACTGTAATAATTAATAAAAACATTAAAATAATACAGCTCTTCATATTATGTTGACATCATATATGGTTGCTCTATTAGTTTATTTTAATGGTTATTGTGTTTATCTCAGTTATATAACTATTGCTAACAAGCTTGTCAGTTCTGGGTAAACACTGATGTTTTCTGTTTTTTTTGTATTATATCCTATTTTTTCACATGAAGTATTTTATTCCAAACTAAGAAATCCTAACTTTTTTATTTCTATAGTACTACATATCCCCCCCTCATTTCTGGATGTGAATAGGTTAAATCTCCTAATGACAGAGGGGGCTGCCTTCATTCTGTGAGAGCAAGGATCTGCCTGAAACCTGCCAGAGAATCCTTTCTTGTCCAGACATGAAGCTGGGCGGGGTCTGACTGCAATGGAAGCCCTGGCTGAAATTCCTGGAATTCTTTTCGCTAGTTCTGTGTGGGTTGAGCTGTGAGGTCGGCTGCAGTTTCAGACCCCCCCTCCTTCATTTATGCCAAGCTTGCAAAATAAAAGAAATTGCACTTTTTTTAAATGTAATTAACCCAAATGATTGCTTATTATGTTAAATAGATCATGCACAGAAGAACAAAACTGGTACTAGTTTGTATGAAAGAATTAGAAACCTAAAGGGCATCTCATAATGTTATATGCAATTGCGTTATTCAAGGAACCTTATACACATTTGTGAAGAATCATTTACTCATATTAGGGCCTAATTGTAACTCTGGCAACACTGTTACTAAGCTGCTGGGTGGCTATGCCTGGCTACATGGCATTGTCATCCTTCAAAAACCAATCAGATAATATTATACTGTATATACTATATATATACTGTAACAACCAGATTGTTAGTGAGCAACATATGAGAAAGACCAAGACAAATTAATAAAACTGTACACCCCTGGCCATGTATCATCACCATTAATGTGACCAAATGTGACCTATGGAAAATCTGCATTAGCAAATGTAACAGAAAAATTGATCTGTTCTACAGACAAGGGTGCTTTAGGGCACAATGCATTGACTTGTGTTTTGATTATTCATTATTGGGATTCTCACTACATTGAGAAATTCCTACAGAGCTGCTCAGGTCCTAGTTGACTTTCCAGTGAGCATACTTTGAACTGTAGAAACAAATGTTGGACCCCCAGAAATACATGCTGCTTCTCGGGGTACTTCAAGATGTCATTGCATTTATGTATCCTGTACGTGAGCATGGGCACCAGGTGCCAGATTGTAGAGCATAAATAAGATTTTCGAATGATGCAAAGCTTGTCATAATAACTGCTTACAAAATGGCAGCTGCCTGCTTGCTGTGATTGTGTATTTGCAAGACTAAGGAAAACAAGATTTATATAATTTATGTTGTGTAGGTAAAGTTTATTTTGCTCAACCAACATTATAAGAAAAAGTATTCTGAATTATATCTTAAGGTGACAGTTCCCCTTTAAAGTTCAGTCAGGGTAAGATTTGGGGTGAAAGTGTCATTTATTACCTAGATATTATTGGAATTATGACTGAATGACTGATATGGCAATATTTACCTCTATATATAACCGATATAATGCAAGTGGGCTGTGAGGAGAAAGGTGTGTTAAAGGGTTTCTGTCACTCTGGCAGGGGGGTTTTAGGGCCTCTGTGTACTTCAAATGCCAGGGCCTATTTTAAATCGCTGTTTGTATGTTCTCCCCTAGGAGTGTATTCTGGTTTGGTGCTGGCCTAGGTATCGGACCAGTTAGCACCCATCAGTTCACATGCAACGACATCACAGTGCAACGTGTGTGATGTCACTTTCAGTCAAGCGTCATTAAGAACCCCCTAGCTCGTGCCTCTGCTGCTGGATTTGATAGGAAAGTATCTGGCAGCAGGGGATAGGTCATTTTTTTGCCTATATGGTAAATGTACCGCTGTTCTCCCCATGTTTGCATGGGTATCCTTCCACATTCCAAAAATATACAGGCAGGTTATTTGTCTTCTCATGAAATTGTCCTCAGTGTTATGTGAATGTGATCGAGAATTTAGACCAGGGGTCCCCAAACTTTTTTACCTATGAGCCACATTCAAATATAAAGAGAGTTGGAGAGCAACACAAGCATGAAAAATGTTCCTGGGGTACCAAATAAGGGCTTTGATTGGCTATTTGGTAGCTCCAATGTGGACTGGCAGCCTACAGGAGGTTCTGTTTGCAACTAAAACTTCCCTCCAAGCCAGGAATTTAAAAATAATCACCTGCTTTGCGGCCACTGGGAGCAACATCCAGGGGTTGGTGAGCGACATGTTGCTCATGAGCCACTGGTTGGGGATCACTGATTTAGACTGTAAGCTCCACTGTGGCTGGAACTGATGTAACTGATGAATAATCTCTATAAAGTTATCCGGAATATAGCAAAGCATAATAAAAAAAATAAATATATATATATGAAGTGAAAGCCCAAGTCTGACAATATATGGTGAGCATACCAGCAGTGAGTAGGGAAACCTGATAGAGGATGAAGGGAATAAAAGAAAAAAACAGTGTATATAAATCAAAAGCAGAGTCTGGGGCAGTTCAGAATCAGAGAAGGTGGTCTAGACCCATAGGAAATGGTAAAGACCATGAGAGAGAAGCCAAACTAACTCCAGCACAGCTAAAAGCAGGGACTGAATAGAAGTGACTATAAACAGCCCAGGTAGGCAAGAATTTCTCGTTTGTACAGTCACCTTATTACTGTAACAGCACCTGGCGAGACTAATTGGATAACACCTGGTCTTAATGGAAAGCGGATGAAGTAGGAAAATGAGCAGGCTTGCCTGAGTGGGAGAATTCAGGGTCCTAAAACATCCTTAGCACAAATCATGATTAAAACTGACCATTAACTGGCACTGTGCTTCTGTTACACAAGACATTACCCTAGCAACTCCTCAGTATGTCCAAGTGGACTATAACATTTTTTTGAGTTTTTCCACCAGTAGTCACTATAGTTTGATACTGGTTGTTATTGAGCACAAAAGAATCCTTTTAAAAGATGTTGATCATGTGCAGAAATTTACAATAGGAACTCCATCCTTTCTTTATGAGGATGATCCTCCATCAGTTCCTAAATGGTGACTTTACATAAAGTAGTTCTATGATCACTGCAAGACTGGACTTCTTATGCCCATGTACTAATGTTAATATGATGTTCTTCCCCGATTGTATAATATTGTTTACTAATGTAAGGTGCAAAATACTAATTTACAGGAGCACCCAATTGCTTACATTTATTATTTTACAGAAGAGAAGGGCTGCCATAGCCTAGGTACCTGCCTCCTCAGGCCCAAGCTTTTACTGTCCTTGCACATCTAGATGACTCCACAATGGCCTCTAAATGATCCTTATTGATTACATTTAAAGCCATACCTTCTTAGGGATAAAAATGTCATCCAGTGTTATTCTGTACCTTCTATTCGCAGGGTGATTTCCAGCCTAGCAGGCAGCTGGCAAATGGATTATGGGTGAAATTGTAGAATATCTAATAGGTACTCAGAAACTTTGCAGCCAGCATTTCCAGGCCACTATCACTTAGCTTGAGTCCATGTGATTACCTCTGAAATGAATGGGGTACTGTGTTTTTTTTGTTGCCCACCAAATTGAAAATTGATTGTTCATCAAAACACCCAAAATTGTCCCATGGCCATTGCCATAAATCTTTAGTTCACTGTACCATTTCCTTTTCTAGATAATACACTTTCACTAGCTGACCCCATTCTATTGTGTGATCCAGTGTAGTAGGAAGTGTGAAGCAGATCAAATGACAAAGTCATGCACAAAGACCTGATGCCACCCCACCACCTTAATTACTTCTAGTGTGAGCGGTTGCTAAAGTAGAGAACTGAAGTGCATTTTATTCAGTGGTAACTAAATTGTAATTTAGACCATTGATTTCAGTGCCAGCAACTAGATATTTTCTCTTAGAGGAAATCAAATAATAAACAGAATAAGGTTGAAGTCATGCATGCTCATTAATAAATCTGTCAGGCTAAACTGCAGCTACATGTACCCTAAGGAAAATGATTTACTAGAAATGAATGCAAATGAATGCACAATAAAGTCACACGTTGTGTGAGTTTATTGTGTTGCATAGGTAGCATGTGTACCTCCCCTGGCTTGATACAAAGGAAGTGTGCCAGAGATGTGGGACCCAGTTCTTTGCAGTAAGGCTGGAGTCAAAATCTAAGGAAAAAATATGTATGCAATCCGCTGATGCAATTCTAAGGAAGTCAACCCATGCCCCCCTAATCATCGCCAGACTTTTCCATTGCACGTCTGACCAAAGATCTACTAACTAACCAATGTGATGTGTGCCATAGGCTTTGCTGTACTAGGTAGTTCCCTGTAAAACCTTTTATACCAAATGGACTCAACTCCCTCTCACCTCTCTTTAGGCAGTGCATTTTTTAGGGTAGTCAGGCTGAGGCACTTAGCTCCCAATCATCCTTGGGTCCACCCTGACATGCAGATTTATAACCAAAAAATGAATTGCATTAGTGAAGTGACCCACATTAATAACCAATCAGATCAGTGCTTTCTAGTTTTGACTTGGTGTAGACAGATTAAGGGGCACATTCATTTAAGTACAACAGGTCTGAATACGGTTTTTGCGTATTTTCTGAGATATTTTCGTTACCTAGTGCAACTTTTTCGTACTTTTTGCGTGACAAAATTTCGTGACAAAATTGTATTTGTCGCAACGAGTACGAAAGTTTCAGATTCATTCAAGATACGTTATCGTGAAGGTTTTCCTGCTGTTTACGAAAATTTTGAAACGGTTGTTTCAATATGAAAATTTCAGATTGTAAGTACAAAATCTTTATATTCAAATGAACAGAATTTTCGTGACTTTTGCAAACATCAGAAACTATCGGATTTCCTGATTCGGATTTGTACTTTAATTAATCTGACCCTAAGATTTGGCAGCTAATCAGGCCATGTTTTGGCACTAATGGCGGGCCTGCCCGAACGATATCTGGCCTGAAATCGCCCAGATATTGATCGGGCACGTTAAAAAATTTAGTCAGATCGGGGACCGCATTGGCTCCTTGATGCGGTCACCGATCCAACTTCGCCTATACCCGTCATGGCCACCTTAAGACTAAAGGTGGCCATACACGGGCAGATCCGCTCGCTTGGCGATGTCGCCATCGGGGATATCGGGGAGGCATGTCGGTGAATTCGATCGTTTGGCCCTGGGGCCAAATTAGCGAATTCTGCAAGCGGCAATGGGGCAGTCGGTTCGGGGACCGCATCAACGAGCCGATGCGGTCCCCGATCCGACGGGATTTTCTAACCTGGCCGACCGATATCTGGCCAATTTCAGGCCAGATATCGGTCGGCCAGTCCGATGGTTTCTGCCCCTACACAGGCCGATAAGCTGCCGAGTCGGTCCAAGGGACCGATATCAGCAGCTTCTATCGGCCCATGTATGGGGACCTTTACTAGCAATTGGTCCAAACTGATAATTGCAATTTAACCCCAAAGGCAATACACGATTTTTTTCCTTCTCTGTTGCCACAAAGGAGAAATCTGGGAATACAGCAGCCTTTGCGCATGAGATGGAGACGGGGCTGCGTAACATGCGCTATTAGAAGTTGTGCTGCTAGACACATTTTCATAATCTAAACGTTCCACTGTGTGTAAAAACTAAACTTTACAAACAACAATAACTAGTTCGCAAGCGAACGGGGGAAACACTACAACTCCCGTGATGCTTTGGTGTGTGAATGAGATGGGTGTGCGTCTGTAAGAATTCGCAGCCTGGGAAGGGCGGGAACACGCCCCCGATGCTGGCGCTGACGTCACCACTTTCTGGCTCCTCTGCCCGGAGCCGCGGGAGCGCGCTGGGCCCGAAGTCTGTGTGTTTGGCCGAAAGGGAGTAGCGAGCCTAGGCGCGCTTCCGAGGCAGTCGCCATTACTGATTAGGGGGAAAAAAAGCTGTGAGGAAGCGAAGAGGTACCGGAGCCGGGAAAGGGAGAGGCCCGGAGGCTAGGCGGTTGCGACACAGAAGAAAGAAGGCAGAGAGGGTTCTTAGAGAAAGGAGTGCGTGATGAGGCAGCGGAAGGCGATGAAATCGTGAGACAGGTGAGAATAGGAACTGCGCCCGGGGGGCGGAGGGATCCAGGCCGAGGCTCAGGCTACCGGCTGTGAGGGAAGTGGGCTGAATAGAGAAAGGAACATCATTCCCGGCTGTTCGGCGCGTAGTACTGCTGCTCCATGTCAGGTAATAAGGCGGCCCCTGTATCCCATGTGGGATTCACCTATACCGCAACTGTGCTGCTTGGGCTCCCCCGATATTCCCGTATCTCATATTTAACCCCATAGTCTAATCAGCAGCATTTCCGGCATCTCTCGGGATTGAAACGTATCCCTTTCAGCGGAATGCTCGTCCGCCCACTCTCACACCTGTCATTCATGGAGCTGCTGTACCCTGGCATCTGTCACAGGGAGGCCCCACTTGTGCAGGGGCAGTTAGAGCATCCCAGTGACCCGCAGGGGTGGGCGGTAAATATGACAGTACAGTCCAGCTATTTGATATTTTCAATATATACACGTGGGAAGTGCAAGATCCTGCCCTCCAGTTGTTCAGCTGCAATCCCCCAGCTTGCCATCGAAAGTGAGGGTGAGTTGTAGTTCAGCAACATCAGGAGGTTTTATGAAATGCCCTCAAATGGGGGCCTCAGTCTTCCTCTCCCTTAATGTAAGGCCTGTACTTCTGGCTTAAACTGCTGTGTAAGGAGGAGTGTTGGAAGTTGAGGTCCCACAAGAGGTCAGAGAGACAAAAAAGGGGTCCCTACATTAAAATATATCATTATTGGGGGGACAGAGCAGCGTTGCGTCAGTGGCAGATTGGAATTTCTAAATGCCTGTTAGGTGACCACACCTCCTCCGAAAATCCTCCTGCTCCCATGTCTGCAGGGTTTGCAGTCATCTGTATTTAACTCTTCTGTCAGTTCCCATGAACTCGGTGCCACCAAGAGCTTTTCCGGTAGAACCCTTATCTGGTGACTAATTATCACCCGTAATCCAATGTCATGTTGTCTGTAATTATTTTCTTTCGCCACCCCGTTGTTTTCCAGGGAACAAATTCTTCTGATGATGGTCATCAGGCAAATAGTCTGTCTTTTTATGACTAAAGATCTGCAAAATGATGCCTCCCCCTCATGGGTCCATAATGCTATTGCCTCACACATCAGGTGGCAGTGTGCAGTGGCTCTCTGCTTGCCTGTGGTGGTCTGATGCAGGGCTCACCAGTGCCCACCAGTGCAATCCTGTGCGCCCCAGGCTGCTAAAGACCACCAGACACTTCTTTGTTTGACATTATCATATGTTAAAAAAATCAGTCTGTTATGGGCAATACTATGCAGAGGCATTTTATGCAGTCTCCTTCCTCCAAATTAGGGAACTTTGCAATGTTTTCATTTACCATGTTGGCTGGTGATCAGCAAGCTTCAAGGAGAAGTGAAATAGGACATAAGTAGTTGGGCTAAAGCACTCCATCAGGAAACAGCCTTGGCATGAATTAAGTCTCATAGATAAATGTGAGCATACAGAGACACTGCTTTTTTTGACCATTTTGGACACCTGACCATTCCCATTTGGGCATGTATGGTATCCTTCAAGAGGAAGGTTTCTACAGTAATACAAGCAGTAGGCAGTCTCATATAAGAAATATTCATTTGGTGCACAAAATGATCATAGATGTATCCAAAATGAAAAAAGATCAGCCATAGAGACAGAGTTTCCTCTGCTCCATGGTTTCTGAGCTCCATTCTTATAACGCAGTTCACGTCAGTGGACGCTCCGTCATCATCATATGTTTTGTGTGTGATACTTGCCTACTATTTGTATTACTGTATTGTTTATTTAGGGTCTAGGGCAATATTCACACATGTATCAGGTGTCTTAGAAAAGTTTCTGATGGTTTGACCTGTGAATGGATTGGTCAGGAAACAGGCAAAACTACCGAACGCTGCTCTAACCAACAGCTGGTGATCTGTGACAATGTTCTCTGTGCAAACAACCACTGGATATCTGCAAGCCCATTCTTTGTCCTCCCCCTTGAGGACCATTCTCTTTTTTTTCCTTAATGGTAGCCTGAATGCAGGATCATTCCCTGCTGCCCAGCCCCTAGTGGCTGGTGATCTGCAATATCTTGCAATATCAGTGTTGTCAAACTTTTACATTTAGTGGGCCACATGTTCCAGGGACAAATTTTATTCAAATTGACATATAAAGCCATCGATGGAGCACGTGAGCAGAAGACCACAGTTGCGCATGTTTTCCAATTAGAGAGTCCTATTCTAGACATTCCCCTCAATTTAAATTGTGTGCAGTCTACAAGGTTGTTCTCTGTCATCCTTCCTCTGAAAAGTGATGACCTACAAGAACATTTTTCAGCTTCCTGTTGGCTTGTGATCTACAAGAAATATTGTTTTGTTCTGACAACTGTTGTACAATTTGGGACCACTGGCACCACAAAAGATTGCTTTTAAAAGGAAGGTTGGTGAGAGTATTCGACTAGAATTTAATACATTTTACCTATGCCCACAAATACATTATCATTCAAATATTCTTCAAATTTTACTTTTGACCATATAGAGGCTGATTTTATGTACATAGTTGCTAGAAGCTATGAGCTTCCAAACAGCAATTTATTTTAAACAATTTACTGAAAGTTATGAAATAAAAGCAAAAATAAATAAAAATTGGCTATCACCAGCTGCACTTGTTCAAGTTAATACATGTGTTTGTAAATAAATCCTTCAAATTAGATCTTGGATTATGAAGGCCACGTAATCCTAGGTCACAAATAATCTGTTCCTTCCCAGGCATAGGGATAAATGTTATTGTGTGATTGCTCCATTATACATGGCATTTTCAACCAAGTTTGGGCTGTCAGTTTTTGGTTGCTCTTGGGGCATTGCCAAATTGATCTCTATTGGCTGCCATGGCAATTATTTAAAATTGTCATGATTGTTTCTTGGAAATGCTGACTGCCATGTTTCCTAGTGACAAATATGTGACAAGCGCTTGCACAGACAATTTTAGGAGCTTTCCATTGCAGCCAAAGGAGGGTAACTTGGCCCTTTGTGTTAGCTTTAGCTCAAAATAAAATAACTAAATTTTGCCTTGCCAAAGTAAGGGAAGATGATTAATATATAATGCCAAAGCTAGAAATGGAAAATATAATTTATATGCTTAAATGTGTCTGTGGCCAAATTATCATCGTTTTTAGGATACTAATCTATGACTTTGAAGATAGGATTCTCTCTGTCTGTCTGATTGTTTTGAAATTCATGAATACCAGATAAAAATGGTCTGTTTTCAGGAAAACTTCAGTTTTCACACATTATAAACAATGCTGCTTTCAGATCTGTCTTGTTGCCTTGCTGTATTTTGACACCTGTAATTGTTAAAAAGTTGATACTGCTGAATTTTACACTAATACTGTTCTCTAGGAATGCTGTTAATCGCTAAGCTCGTGTTTGACTAGTATATTCTGTTGATAGTAAACAGCAGATGAATGATGGAGAAGGCAATATTGGGATCTGGTAAATTTCAATAGAAGACATTTTGAATACCGTACTAAATTTGATGTAAGTTTGATACTTACAAAAGTTAAAATCAACTCAACTAAATATAATTATTTGAGAGCATGGAAAGCCAATCTTTGCGGGCTACTTTACCAGATCAGTTGATTGTGCCATACAAAGTAACCGCTCTATGTAATGCTGAGGTAAGCTACATGGCTGAGCTTTAACCTGGCAAAATACATAATAGACGTAAATATGAATATACCTTAAACCTCCTGCTCTAGGTTTTTCATTACCACTAGGAAAAATGTAACATTTGGCAAAAAAAATGATTTGTGATGCATGACTTGTGTCTGGTGAGAACCACATGTGGAAAAGTAATAGCACCTCACAATACTTTCTAGAAAGCCACTAAATTCTTTTAAGGTGGTCAACATGCTAGAATGGTTTATGTTAAGGGTAATGGCACACACAGGTGGCTTATATTATTCCAAGATATTAAAGAGACCATAAACATATCTTAAGGGTCACAGTAAAGCATTAAAGTTTTGAGTAGGAATGCATAGAATACATCATTTTGGAGGTTTGGTATATCAGAACCTCAACAAAAGACTGGGAAGAATACTGAGCTGATTCTGAGTTATTAATTTAAAGTCAGATTTGGTTTAATGAACACTAAGGTGCAGATTTCTCAAAATGTGAAATCAAGGCTCACCACATAAAAATTCACACCTTTTTATTTATTCCTGATATTTATCAGTCGAGTTCACCATTTGATAAACACGCTTCTAAAAGTCCCCTAGAAAGAAAGTGGGTGAATTTTTCTATGGTAAATTCTAATCACACATTTTGATAAATCTGCCCCAAGTATTTGGCCAAATCTTGAGTCATGGGGGGCTGTTCATTTTCTTTAGCAGTTTTTTTGGAAATTATCTCTAAATGTTTTTTGTCACTTGATAAAAATCTTTAAAAGAACAACTTTATGAACTCCATGTAGAGGGCTTTAAATTTGTGTCATGGAACTCAGAAATTACTTTTAATATCTTAATACATTTTAATAAGGAATACATTATCTTGTAAAAAGGAAAAAACCTGCAGTAGTTGGCAGGGTCATTCTTTGCTTACACAGCTTTTAGCGGTCACTGTCCTTCAATTGCTGGACAGGAAAATGATACTTAATGTGATGCCTCTAGCCTGGACCATCTGGCTAGGAGCGTTGTGTAGCTCAAGAAGTTTGGAGTTATGGGCATAATCCATAAATGCTTTTAAGTTTGTTTTTTTCAGTTATGAGGCCATTGTGCTTCTTGGTGTCTTTGTTTGTGTCTAGTTCTAATATGCTGGCAAAGACACTAGCGCTAGTGGAGTCAGAAACTTGGACCAACAAAATAAAAATGTTTGAGTGGGTAGAGTTTGCAGACCCTAGCAACCAATGAGTGTTTTAATTAAGATGCATGAAAGAGAAGCATAATGGTGCTGGTGTGTCATTTATATAAGATATATAGAAATGTCCTAGACCGCAGAAGACTTGCTGTGCATTGGATGGCTAGGGGCTCACTGGCACTTCTGATGAGGTCCAATTTCACTCTACTGAAATACATAAGTTGTTCTGTGTTTCTTGTGAAGCTGATAAAAACACTGATGTACCAGTTATATTAGCAGAGATGTGTAGCTCTAGTTGTAATTTTTGTAGCTTGCCTCAAATGGATTAGGCCTAAGTGTTGACTATAACAAGGGTTTAGGGAGTGCGTGAATAAAAATGTCAAGTTTTATGTAAGTAAAATTTCTTTGAGGTAAAATCCCCACTAGCAACCCGAAGTTTAAATTTCTATTGGAGTAAATAGGAAATTCTGCAGGTTGCCCTGCATGGGGAGAGTGGGCCGTGGCACTTAGAACAAGGGACTCTGTTCCATAAATATCTTTAGCTACATGTTTCTTTTTTTAAGTGAGTGTTGAGAATGCTGATTTCATGGTCACCTTCAACAAGACTTTTTTAATTAAAAAATTGACCAATCAGTTACAGATACCATGCGTGCTGAATATAAGCAGCCTCGGGCTCTAAGTTGCTCCTGATTTAATGCATTGCTGCTTTTAAGTGCTTTTCTTGCCACATGATTTTATGTATGCTAGTTTCCAGGTAAGAATGGGATTTGCAGCTATGTAAGAAAAAAAGGGTCACAGTTGTCAAGAATTGGCTGCAGTTTTTTTTTTTTTATAAAGCAAGGTATAACGTGATAATTATCTTTAAATATGGAAAAAAGCATATGTTTACGCATATGCAAGCAGACTCGCTCTGAATTGTGTTGTGTGTCCCTGCATTCGGGCAAACACAATGGCTCTGGGTGTAGGCACAACCAAAAGCTTTTTGAGCGTAGGGGCAGATTCATTCATTCATTCATCATTTGATTCCTTTACATTAGCTTCCTCCTTACTATGAGCTAGTTAAAAAACACCCCATTTTTGGCTGCCCTTATTTGATATTGCATTGTTTTGTTTCACAGATATTTGTAAATACTTAAAGGGGTAGTTCACGTTTAAGTTAACTTTTAGTATGTCATATAATGTCCTATTCTTAGCAACTTTGCAATTGGCCTTCATTATTTATAGTTTTTGAGTTATTTGCATTCTTCTACCTTTTTCTGGCTTTCAGATGGAGGTTAACTGGTCCCAGCAGCCAAGAAACTATTTCTCTGTGATTCTACAATTTTATTATTACTTTTTTTTAACTTCTATTTCTATTCATTGCCCTTTCTATATTTATTCCAGTCTCTTAAACATCTGCCTGGTTGCTAGGGAAATTAAGACCCTATCAAGCAGATAACTGATGAAATTTCAAACTGGGGAGCTGCTGAACAAATATCTAAATAACTAAAAAAAAAAAAAAATCCAAAAATTAAAGAAGAGCAATTGCAAATCACTGTCTACCTCATGCTGAAAGTTAATCTAAAGGTGAGCTGCTCCTTTAAAGGACAAGGAAAGGCAAAGTCACTTGGGGGTGCCAAAATGTTAGGCACCCCCAAGTGACTTTAATCGCTTACCTTGTACCCTGGGCTGGTGCCCCTGTTAGGAGAAAACAGCACCAGCCTGGGGTACCTGGGGCGATGTGCTTCCTGCTTCGTTAAGCTGTGACTGCGAGTTAGGCGCATGCACAGTAGAGTGAAAAGCCGACTTCTCTGTTAAAGTTCCATTATTCACTCTACTGCGCATGCGCGCGCAGCAATACAGGAAGAAGGAAGCACTTGCTGCGGGTACCCCGGGATGGTGCTGTTCTCTCTGTACAGGGGCATCAACCTGGGGTAAAAGGTAGGCGATTAAAGTCACTTGGGGGTGCCTAACATGGGCACCCCCAAGTGACTTTGCCTTTCCATGTCCTTTAAACAAATCATGAAATAGCATATCCATGATTTTTATCAAATATTCTAATGTAAATACTTGTATTTGCAGATTGTCTTCAAAATTATTGTATAAATACATATATTGAAACATTGAAAATTTGTATATTTTCTTCATTGAAAGTTGTTCAGAATTACTGTTCTTTTTATTTTGCAGAAGAAAATTGTTTTTTCAAGCCTTTGGCAAACAAATCTATGTGATGGGAAGTTCCAAGAAGGGGGATCTAGCTATATAATCTTTATAGAATTCATAATTAAAGTTATGCATAAAGTTGGTTCTTTTTGGGTTTTTTTTTTTCATTTTGTTGTATTTTTTTCTGTAAGCATTTCTCTGCTTAAACACAAATAGTCCACTTGTCAGGGTGATTGGCAAAGGAATAGAGCAAGGTTGGGTCTGACCAGTCATCTTTTTTCTTTCTGTAAAATGCTGGGGATATTTGTAAACAACTGGAGTGCTGAAGAGTAACTTTCTCATAGTGATTCATGTGTCTTACAGAGAAAATTCACTTTGCAGTTGAACTTTGGTTCTATATTTGGTTTATGAAATTATTTGACTCAATGAGACTGCAGTTCTATTGTTGTTACTTTGTATTACTTGTGTTTCTAATCACCTCCTCTCCTATTCATAGTCCAGTCTTCAAACAACTGCCTGGCTACTATGGTAAACTGCACCCTAGCAAGCAGACAGCTGCTGAACAAAAATAATTCCAAAACCACAAAAATAATTAATGAAGGACAATTGCAGATTTGTCTCCGAATTACCACCACCCATGTCATAGGAAAAGTTCATTTAAATGTAAACCACCCCTTATAACCTTTCTCTTCCTCTAACCCTGAATTTTGTAAAGCAAGTTATGTTACCTTTGTTGATTAAAATCCTGATGAAGACTTATCTTAAAGGAATATTAGGCTTAACAATTATCTTTATGGAAAAAAAATATTAAACTTAAACTGGAACTGGCCATACACACACCAGTAAAATAGTTCGGAGCAGTTTTATGTACAGAGATGTAATTTTCTGTGACACCATGCTGGCCAAGAGCTTTAGCTTCACTTCACTGCTTTTTTCAGCATGAAATGAATGTTAGGAGGGTGACCCCTTGTTCGCTGTCTGTCCGTTCCACCCATGGGCTGATTGGTCAGTTACAGTTTCTTTTAACTAATTAATCAGTACTGGTGCAAATTAATCTTAATGTTTAAAGAAGGACTATTCCCCCAGGCGCTAAAAGCCCCCTTAACTATCACTGCCTAGACCCCCCTCACCTCTCCCTTATCTCATAGTTTTGAAGTTTAAACGATGTCCCTATCGCTAACCCCTAGCTAAAAATGCAGAGTAGCGCAGCAACGTACTTGGCCGACATCATCTTACCAACTGAAAACACTTCGGGTCTCTCAACCGATACGAACCTGCATGCGCAGTTGGAGGTAGCAGGAAATCCGCTGCAACTGTACATGCGCAAGCAGGTTAGGTGTTGGCGGTGATAGCAGAAGAGTCATCAGTCGGTAAGAAGATGTTGGCGAGTTACACGGCTGCGCTTCTCTGCATTTTTAGCTAGGGGTTTGGGATAGGGACATTGTTTAATCTTCAAAACTATGCGATAAGGGAGAGGTGAGGGGGGTCTAGGCAGTGATAGTTAAAGGGGCTTTTAGCGCCTGGGGGTATAGCTCTCCTTTAACTAAATGAAAGGTACAGGTTTCCAGATAACAGGAAAACCCCAGGTCCCTGCATACCAAGTAGTCGGCCACTTACCTGTATATCACTGAAGATTAGTGCATCCGATGATCTTAAAGGAATACTTTCAAAAACACATCAGTTAATAGAGCTTCTCCAGCAGAATCCTGCATTTAAATCAGATTTTTTTAATACCTGTATTTAATTTTGACATTTCACATGGGGCTAGCCATATTCTTAATTTCTCAGGGTGCCACAGCCTTGTGACCTGTGCTCTGATAAACTTCAGTCACTCTTTACTTCTGCGCTGCAAGTTTGAGTGATATCACCCCCCTCCCAGCAGCCGATCAGCAGAACAATGGGAAGGAAGCAATATAGCTGCTCCCAGTAGGTATCAGAATAGCACTCAATAGTAAGAAATCCAAGTCCAACTTGGGACTCCTCCAGTTACATGGGAGTAGGATAAACAATAGGTTGCCTGAAAGCAGTTCTAATGTGTAGCGCTGGCTCTTTCTAAAAGCTCAGACAATGCACTGAGATGGCGCCTACACACCAATATTACAGCTTAAAAAAACATTTGTTGGTTAAAGAATGAAATTTTAAATGGCAGAGTGAATTATTTGCTATGTAAACAGTGTAATTAAGAAATAAAAACTACACCATAAAAAGCATGACCGTATCCCTCAGCTCTACATAAACCAGAGAGAGGGAATTTTAAGACATAACAACCACCAATAACTTTACAGCTAGCATTACGATTCCTTTTTTAAAGGACTTGTCAACCCCGCACCAATTTTTTTTTCGCCTAATAAAAGAAAACATAATTTTAAGCAACTTGTAGTGGTTTAAAAGTTATTTGTAAATGTAATTGCTATTGAAAGCAGCATTTGCTCCTGGTTATGACTTTTAAACAATGTTGCAAAAGCCAGTCTCCTCCAGCAAGACAGGTCTGTCAGTCTGCTGGTTTGTGTTACTTTCAGAGCCACCAGGGCAGAGAATAGAAAAAGACAGACACACACTGCTTTTTTAATAGCAGTTATATATACAAATACCGTAACTTTTAAACCATTAAAAATATGTAATGAACGTATATTGAAAAGATTAGAATAATATGTATGGGGCAAAAAAGAAAAAAAAATGGTGGGGTTTACATGTCCTTAAAGGAGACATATCCTATAAAAAAAATAAGAATGTACCAGTGAATTATACTCCCCTAGATATAGAAGGAATGTGCTTAAAAAAAGTTGTTTCAGACTGATTTATTGAGAAATTCCACCAAAACCCCACTAGTCCCGCCCATCCGTTCCACTTCCTGCTGGCTGAATTCTCTGGATGAGCTGGGGAGCCGGCGGCTCTCAGTACACTGTAGGATAGGAACCAATCAGTAGCTAGGCTGACCTGATAGGGAACTGAAGCCTGTCTTTGCTTGTGTGACTGCAGGGCTGTTGTTGGCTCTCCCCCTCCTACTGTGCTTGTGCCAGGGACTGTTAGGACACGCCCACCCTTCGTTTCAAACTTGGACAGAGAAGTGATAGGATCTATAGGGAGCTTCAGTAAAGGGGCTATTTTTACAGATAGGATTAATTTTTAGCCCAAAGTGAAACCAGCACCATATATTATTCATAACTGCCTACATAATTAGGGTTTTTCCCATTTATCCAATATGTCTCCTTTAAACATAATACAGCTTTAAATGTTACAGCTGTGTATATTAACATATTAAATGTGCGTATATAACCATGCTTTGAGGTTTTGCTGCTAGTTAGTAGATTTTAAAAATCTGGTCTTTGTGGATCTAAAATGTAATCTACTGCAAGTCTTTCAAATAACCTTTTTCCCTATTATACATTTAATGTAGTAAAAATTTGTGACCTGATACTTTATAGCCTTGCTGTCATAAAATACTTGTGCTGATATATTTTTATGGGCTATAAAGTTAATTTATTATCTCTTACAGCTCTGCAAACTTTATTAAGCTTTTGACATGCAGTCAAAAGAAAAATAGAAACCCTCCCTAAATTACACCATTGTTAGGAAAGAAGCTGTTATATTCTTATTCGTGAAAATGAGCAGCAATTAGTTATGAGCTAAATTTTTTGGCAGGTTTTTCTATAAAAAAAAACGGCCATAGATACCAATGTATTGGGCTCTGTAATAAAGTTGCTGTGGTTTGGAAAAGTCACAGCAAAAAAAGGCCCATTGGCTTCAAAGTGCTTTGTGGACTTTTTGGCAAAAGAAATAGTGACCTATGCAAAGGATATGCATAGAAGCAAATATTGTATTTTCCTTTATGTCTATGACATTGACCTGGGAGAGCATTCTTTTTAATAATGTGTGAAAGCTCCTCAACTTTTGTTAGTTGTGTAAGATTGCTGGATGTTTTTTTTTTATATGCAATAGTCCCAACTACGTTTTTTTTTTATGGACACCATATCACTGCTAACTCCCTCTCTGAATTATCATCTTAAAAGGATTCTATCATGATTTTTATTGTCTACTTTTTATTTCTAAATTACACTGTTTACATAGCAAATAATTCACTCTACCATTTAAAATGTTATTCTTTAACCAACAAATGTTGTCATAAACGCACCGAATATTGTACGAAGCAAGGTTTTGTACTATATCATAGGTGCGTGTATGGCCAGCTTAAAGTGTGACCGAGGTTTATCAGAGCACAAGTCACATGGCTGTGGAACCCTGGGAAATGAAGAATATGGCTATCCCCATGTGGAATTTCAAAAATAAATATAAAAAAAATCTGTTTATGCTTTTAAAAAATTGGATTTCAAAGCAGGATTGTGCTACCATGCCCTTCTAGGGCAAAGGTATGTGAACTTCAACTTGAGGAAGGTTAGAATGGGACAAGGGGGGCATACTTTAGCTCAACTATAGATGAATATATATCAAACCAAAGTAGCACCAACAAGGGGAAATCTGTCATGTCCTGATTATGATCAGCACCAAAAAAATTCAACTGTCAGCTATTCCTATTCAGAACCTAAAAAACAGTACTGGCATGGGATCCATTATTTGTAAACCCCTTATCCAGAACATTCTGAATTATGGGAAGGCCATCTCCAATAGACTCCATTATAAGCAAATAATTCACATTTTTAAAAATGATTTCCTTTTTGTAATAATAACACAGTACCTTGTATTTGATCCCAACAAAGATAAAATTAATCCTTATTGGAGGCAGAACAATTATACTGGGTTTAATTACTGTTTAAATCATTTTTTAGTAGACTTTAGTTATGGAGATCCAAATTACAGAAAGACCCCTTATCCAGAAAACCTGAAGTCCTGAGCATTCTGGATAACAGGTCCCATACCTGTATCTTTTAGTGCAGAATTACTTATTTTTGCATTGCAGTGGGCTTAGCTACTCCAGTCGGGTGCATAGACAAAACCAAGCTCAGATTGTCAACTGAGCCTTAAGCTGGGCTATAATTGCGCAGATTTGACTGGGGCAGGTATACCAGGTTGGGGGTTAAATTCAACCAATCATGTTGTGATCCTGTTGGATAACAGTTGCTTCAGCAGATGAGATTATCACAGTGCATTGGCAGATAGGGACATGAAGAGCTGCAGCTTTAGATACTAAATATTCATGATATATAAGTAAAACTATCCATTCTAGTACTTTTGCCTCCTATATACATTTATCAAAAATGTACTCACTGCCCATTGTTTGGTGTTGAAGGTTTAGTTCCAATTTGCCATTTTATCTCACATTTGGCCTCTGGTACCTAGATTGGTATTTTTTATCTTTTATCCATACTTCTCTTATTTAGCTCATAAGAACATTCCTGGGGCGTTTTCATTCAGTGCACTAGGTAGCTGATCCATTCCCTCATACGTGAAGCATTCTTCCCCAGGGAACCTATACTGCTTATAAAAACAGGGTGGAACTTTAACTATTTTCTTCTCTTTGTGGTAAAATACAAATCATAGGTATATACTGACTGACATGGCTGACAGACTTTCTCTAGTTATTGCCTTGTAAACTAAGCGGGCATTCTATAATTTCCCACAAAAACAGAAATACTCATTTCTGTTTTGTATTTTAAATGAGCACTTTGTTACAGAAAATTAGATTTTGTCATTGCAAAATAACTAGACTGACCTCTTACTTGTCATTGAAGTCATTTTGTCTGGTTACTCGACCTACAGAGTGTGTTTGTGACATTTATACTGGTGTTTTTGTTTGAAAAATAAAAGGGTCTTATGACAACAGTGATTCTTAACCTATGTGTCCCCATACTGTTTAAAGTGCATCTTCCTGATACGGAGTTTCTTCCTACAGTTCCCTAATATTACTTACTGGAAAACTATACCCCCATAATGAATACTTAACCAACAGATAGTGGTATTAAAGAATCTCGCCAAACTGGAATATATATACAGGTATAGGACCCATTATCCAGAATGCTCGGGACCAAGGGTATTCCGGATAAGGGGTCTTTCCGTAATTTGGATCTTCATGCCTTAAGTCTACTAAAAAATGAAAAAAACATTAATTAAATCCAATAGGATTGTTTTGCATCCAATAAGGATTAATTATATCTTAGTTGGCATCAAATACAAGGTACAGTTTTATTATTACAGAGAAAAAGGAAATCAATTTTAAAAATCCTAATTATTTGATTATAATGGAGTCAATGGGAGACAGGCTTTCCGTAATTCGGAGCTTTCTGGATAATGGGTTTCCGGATAAGGGGTCCGATACCTGTATCAGTAAATATTATCCTTTCCCTTGATCCACCATTTAGTGATGGGCTGTGTGCTCCCTTTAGAGATCACATGACATGAGAAACTATGCACAAACCACGGGCCCCCCTGACTGATATGGCCTTATATCGGCCAGATCTCAATTGGGCAAGTTTCATTTTTCCGTCTGATCAGGGGCCGATGCGGTCCCCAAACTTGATGGCGCCTCTGCCCACCATTTTTATTCGATCATTTGGCACTAGGGTCAAGGATCGAATTAGCTCTGGCTCACCTGTAGGTGGGCATATCAGGAGAAGATCTGCTCATTTGGCGACCTTCGATATTACAGTGTACCTTTAGTCTGCAGCTACTTTATAACCCAATGCCTTGCAGCACTCGCTATCTAAATGCAATCTTATATTGCACCTTGATCCTTCTGATTCACTTTGGCTGGTAGGGTGTGACTGCAGCTGCAGTAAAGTCTTCATATGTTTGGTATGCTGCGTGATTATAGCAATTGTCGCAACCAGATTTGGGAATCTTTTACATATTCTTCTATAAATTATCCCAAAAAGCTAGGATCCAAGAGAATATCTTCAGCCGCCGTAGATACTGGATATGAATGTTTTTCAGCCCTGTTTTAAAAGAGCAGGCAATCACTAATTGCTGTAATTAAGCTAGGCCAGAGCCATGCAGTGCTATCGGTATGGGTCACTAAAGTAGTCTGTATGTACTGCCGAGCTGAGTCTAGCTGAAAAAAGCACATTTGTAGTTGCTAGGCAGAGTTTGTGCTGCTGGTTAGAGACTGGCAGAAGCCTGTGTGTTTTGCTTAAAAGCCAGAATGAAAACCACAGACACCATCTAGGTTGGACTTGATTAGTCCAAAACAATCCACCTTTATTACGTTATTATTTATTAAACAGCCAATGTTACTATACAAAATGTAACATATATACATTAGAGACAAATATAAAAATTTATACTACTCGTATGTATGTATGTATGTGTGTATATCTGTATATGTGTATGTATATATATATATATATATATATATATATATGTGTGTATGTATACCCATTATTCATAATGCTCTGAAAACTGTAATTTGTTCTCTACCGTATATTGTTTTAAAAACAATAGTTTTGGAGGATAAAAAAATTACTGGTGGAAAAATTATTGGTATCATTTTCCCAAGTGGTGTAAATCATTTCCTGGTAAAAAGAAAGCCCTATTTTGCTTTAGACTAAATGCAGGTAAAGAATCTGCCCCTACATTTCTAACTGCTTTATGATGTGCCTGCATTTCTGCACCAAAATCAGCCACGTGTGGCACAAGCCTTAGGCTAATGTCAGACGAGAGGCATCTGGCGTATATTTTCGGCAAGCTGAAAATCACTTGCCGAAAATAGCGCCACCTGCCTGCACCCAAATTAATGAAATACGCTCGGGTGCAGGCACATGTAGCCAATATCCGCCGAAGATACGAAGTCTTGCGTTTTTTGGTGGATATCGGCTACATGTGCCTGCACCTGATCATATTCCATTCATTTGGGTGCAGGCACAGATGGGCGTTTTTCATCTTGCCCAAAATATATATGCCAGACGCCTTGTCTGACATTAGCCTTATGGGCAGGGATTAAGTGAAGAGATTGGAACCCCTGTCCGACAAGACAAGGCAGGATCAATCAGGGCAATGGCACACTTAGGGGCACATTTACTAAGACACGAATCTGAACCGAATTGGAAAAATTCCGATTTGAAAACGAACATTTTGCGATTTTTTCGGCGTCTTTACGACTTTTTCGTTACCAATATGATTTGCGCGAAAAAACGCAAGTTTTTCTTAGCCATTCCGAAAGTTGCGCAAAATCTGCCGATTTTTTTCGTAGCGTTAAAACTTAAAAGGTGCGACGTTTCGCGCAAGTTTTAACGCTACGAAAAAAGCGTAACTTTTTGCGCAAGTTTTAACGCTACGAAAAATCGCCAGATTTTGCGCAACTTTCAGAATGGCTACGAAAAACTCACGGTTTTTCGCACAAATCGTATTAGTAACGAAAAAGTCACAACATTTTTCCGAAAAAAATCGCAAAATACCGATCATTACAAAAAAAAACGCAATCGGACGCATTCGGCCCGTTCGTGGCTTAGTAAATGTGCCCCTTAGAGTTTCCCATTGTTTTGCCACCTGTGTGATTTCCAGCTCAGTGGGCGGGCAGCAAATGCTGGGAATTTCCCATCTCTTGACTTTAATAGTAATCAGTTACCAATTAAGTTATGTTAGCGCTAAAATTCTGGGAAACTCCCTGTGCGCCATTACCCCTTACCCTTTATCTAAATTACTCATTAGTATTTATTACACTGCTGCTTGAAATGCCTGTGGCTAATTTAAAGGGACTGAAACACCAAAAGATGCATTTTCTGTACACTTGATCTATGTCATAAGTTCTCACATACTTCATGTAAATGAACTCCGTACACATGGGGCCACTCAAGTTCCTATGGGACTGTAGGCTGCACATTTCCATAGAAGAAACACTTAAGGTAGAATACAGTGGAGATAATCAGGCATCTGCTGTCATTATAGGTTACAACATTTCTAATGTAAAATAAGGCTTGTATCCCATGAATATTAAAATCCCTTCTTCCAGGTACTGCTTCTCATGCACTTGCTGCCTTTGACAGACGCTTGGTAGGCACCTCTCTGGAAGAATGATGTTTGTTTTATGAAGTAATACGCAATATGGCAAAGCTAGTGGTTCCTGTAATTTTTGTAATGACTACCGATATTTTGGTATCCCTAATAATCTGTCCTGCTAACCCTGTGAATCATATAACATATCTGCCAAAAGTTTAAAGTTATCTGAATGCATAATTACCCGTACCTCTTTTTTTTTTTTTTTTTCTAAATGCAACTATGTTTGTGGTAATTCAGAACTTGATTCACTCTCGAGTAGTTTGCCTCTTAATTTTACTACATTGTGGGTAAATGTTTTTCTTTTTTGTAGGCATTTGACTATGCACTGTGCTAAATGGAAAAGACCGTGACAAAGAAGTGAAAGCTGATCTTCAGCGGGCATTCTGTCTGTCGTTCATGGTTACAGGCAGCAATGCTTTTTATTTTTGGGCATGTAATCTTCTTGGGACTGATGAGATTACTTGTTTTCTGCATCACAGCCTTAAATTAGTATGCCAGGCAACTGCCATACTTAATCTGTTGGCATTTAAGGACCAACAATTCTTTAAAAAAAAAAAAAAAAAAAAATATATATATATATATATATATATATATATATATGTAAACTTGCTTAAACAAGAGGGAGGAAATAATAGTCATCCCTTGCTGGGGAAGTTTCCCTCCACATTTTCACACAACATTTTAAATGTTTTGTTTGTTGTACATATGTTCTCACTGTGGAAAAACATAAATACTGACTGCTATCTATGCTGTTCATATATAAACACATTCATACATACATAATCAAAAAATCACTAGTTCTGCAGCAGCCAAAAACCCATAGACTAAATCATGCCTTTAACCTTTTCAGTGCTATACAAGATAAAGTTTATTAGTGATTTGACTGGCGATGCCATATAACTGTGAGCTGTTCTTTTTTTCTTTTGTGTGCATTCCTGATACTATACATACAGGGCAGAATTGGCGCTTTCTCCATCAGCCACCTGAGCCATGCCACATGTGTAATTTGTTTGTTTTTAACACATAACCTGACAACTGTAGCTCTGCATGCTGCCTTGTTTGTATTGTGCAAGTGCTGGGAGGCATTGTAAAATGCATTTTAATAACTCACACATAAGATTTATAGCAATACATTTGTGGATACTAAGGGACTTAAAGCTAGTGAAGTCTGTAGCTTTCATCTTTCTTGTTTTCTAATTAATCCTGCAGAATGTGGATTGCATATCATTATTAAAGGGGTGTTATAGCGATTCTATTAAAACCCAGCAAGACTGCTTATTAGTATGCACTGAATTTCTGCATATACATAAGGAGGTCTGCTTGTACCTGAATCAGTAGATAAGTAAGTGCAGCATGTAATTTTTAAATGTCTTAAAGGAACAGTAACAACAAAAAATTAAAGTGTAAAAAGATAATTACTATATTATATACTATTGCTCTGCACTGGTACAAGTTGTGTGTTTTCTTCATAAACCCTACTGCAGTTATATAAATACCCTGCTGTGTAGCCATGGGGGCAGCCATTTAAATTGAAAAAAGGAGAAAAGGCACAGGTTACTAAGCAGATAACAGATAAGTAGCATAGATACCCATTGTATTCTACACAGTTTATCTGGTATCTTCTTATGTAACCTGTGCCTTTTCTCCTTCTTTCAATTTAAATGGCTGCCCCCGGGGCTATTGGGGTGGGGGGGGGGAGAAGAAATCTCTATAATAATTATCTAGAATAGTTGCATAGATATCTTAGTGGGTGGGGGATGGCAACTTTTTTAATAATATTGCTCTAATAGCAATTTCTCCACCCGACCATTTGGATCATGGCCAATGAAGCCACTCACAGAAGATGCATGGGTAACTGTAGCCTCTGTTGCTGAACTTTTACTTCAATTTTTAATGGTTCACGAAAATCCATTTTGGTTTGCATATGGCATGATGGTAGGCAATTTCAGTAAAAGAGAATAACTGACATATTTTTTTATTCCCTGCTAGCTTACTGAATTGCATGTTTTTCAGTTTTATATTTGGATATATATAAATATCACAGAAAGTATGGATGTTATACCAGAAGTGTATTGCATTACCTAGATATTTTCTCTTTTCCAGTAATTGTATATTTTGTTTGGTTGTTTGAAAATATTTAACTTATTAAAAATCTCTTTATCTCTGTTTTTGCAGAGCCGTGGTCTTCTGTTACAACTGAAGAGAAATTTACTTTAGCAATGGAGGAAGTTGGAAAGCTATGAATACATTTCCTTGGTCTCTGACCCACCTTTTGAAAGATGATTGGAATCCAAAAAGAATGAAAAGTATGTCCAGCTATGTAAATGCACTTAGAAGGGTGAGAGGGGAGTGATGATGGCAAAAAATAAAGAGCCCCGTCCACCATCATATACCATTAGCGTTGTTGGATTGTCTGGTACTGAGAAGGATAAAGGCAATTGTGGAGTTGGAAAGTCTTGCTTGTGCAACAGATATGTTCGTCGAAAAGCTGATGATTTTTATTCAGAGCATACCTCTGTCCTCAGCACAATTGACTTTGGAGGGCGTGTTGTCAACAATGACCATTTTTTGTACTGGGGTGACGTAACAGAAGTTGGCGAGGATGGGGTTGATTGCAAGTCCAATATAATTGAGCAAACTGAGTTCATTGATGACCAGACCTTTCTTCCTCACCGGAGTACAAATCTTCAACCTTATATAAAAAGAGCAGCAAATACAAAGCTGCAGTCGGCAGAAAAACTAATGTATATCTGCACGGATCAACTTGGCCTGGAGCAGGATTTTGAGCAGAAACAAATGCCTGAAGGAAAACTGACTGTAGATGGATTTGTGCTATGCATTGATGTTAGCCAAGGATGCAACCGAAAGTTTGACGATCAGCTGAAGTTTGTCAATAACCTTTACACACATGTAGCAAAAACAAAAAAACCCATCATTATTGCAGCAACAAAATGTGATGAATGTGTGGACCATTACCTGAGGGAAGTACAGGGATTTGCCTCTAACAAGAAAAACCTACTTGTAGTAGAAACATCAGCACGGAATAATATAAATGTTGAAACATGTTTTGCAGCACTAATTCAAATGTTGGACAAAACAAGAAGTAAACCCAAAATCATTCCTTACTTGGAAGCCTTTAAAATACATAGGCAGATTGTCATCTCTGCTTCTGATAAGTTTGATAAGCTCATTGTACAAACTGTACGGGATTACCATGCAGTATGGAAAACAGTGAGTAATAAGTTGAAAAACCATTCTGATTATGAGGATTACATCAATTTGGAAGGAACTGTAAAGGCAAAAAAAACTTTCTCAAAACACATAGACCAGCTAAAGCAAGAACATATTCGGAAAAGAAAAGAAGAATATCTTAAGACACTACCTAGAACTCTTAACACATTATTGCCGAAGCTCGAAGATATTGAAAATTTAAGTTGGGCAGAAGCTATTCAAGTTTTAGAAAAGCGGCCTGATTTTAGCTTGTGGTTTGTGATGCTGGAAACGGTTCCTTGGGATCAAACGGATCATATTGACAAAGTAACAGACAGGCGCATTCCATTTGATCTTCTTTGTACTTTAGAAGCTGAAAAAGTCTATCAAAGCCATGTTCAGCATCTTGTCTCTGAAAAGAGAAGAGTAGAAATGAAAGAGAGATTCAAAAAGACCCTTGAGACAATACCGATCATTTCACCTGGTCAGCCATGGGAAGAATTAATATGTTTTCTTCTTGATGATGAAGCCTACAAGTTTATCAGTGAGTCTGACAGAGTGGATGTTTATCGCAAACACCAGAGAGAATTAATTGAAAAAGCCAAAGAAGAATTTCAGGAGATGCTATTTGAACACTCTGAGCTTTTCTATGATTTGGATCTCAATGCAACTCCCAGCACTGATAAAATGAGTGAAATTAATGCAGTTCTTGGGGAAGAGCCAAGGTACAAAGCTCTTCAGAAACTTGCAACTGAACGAGAATCCCTTCTCCTTAAACACATAGGATTTGTTTATCATCCTACTAAAGAAACCTGTCTTAGTGGTCAGAGCTGTATGGACATTAAAGTAGAGCAAGTTCTTGCTAACAGTCTTCTGCAGTCCAATCTTGGTCGTATGAACTTATATCAAGACAGTACTAACCTTGATCGGATTAACCTGCTCATTCTTGGCAAGGATGGACTTGCCCAAGAGATGACTAATGAGATAAGGACACAATCAACAGATGATGAGTTTGCATTGGATGGAAAAATATATGAATTAGACCTGAAAACAGTAGATGCAAATTCCCCATATCTTTTAAGCCAATTACGGACCTCTGGTTTTAAACCTCATGGTTGTTTCTGTGTTTTTAGCTCAATTGAGTCACTTAATTTTATTGGAGACTGTATTGGCAAGATAAGATGTGAAGCCCAGATAAGAAGAGAAAAGGATATTGCCAGCCTTCCATTTGCATTAATTCTTGCTAACCAGCGAGACAGTACCAGCAAAAACCTGCCAATTTTGAGGCATCAAGGACAGCAGTTAGCAAATAAGCTTCAGTGCCCATTTGTAGACATACCTGCTGGCACATACCCACGTAAATTTAATGAAACTCAAATAAAGCAAGCACTAAGGGGGGTACTGGAATCTGTAAAGCACAATTCTGATATTGCTAGTCCAGCTCCAACAATCAAAGAGCTCTCAGAAGCTGACTTGAGGATTGTGATGTGTGCCATGTGTGGAGATCCATTTAGTGTGGACCTCATTCTCTCTCCTTTTCTTGAGTCCCGCACTTGTAGTGCTGCTCAGCCTGGCCAAATCAACTCTCTGATGCTTGATAAAATTATTGGTGATAAGCGGAGAAGGATACAGATAACTATACTGTCTTACCATTCCTCCATCGGGGTAAGAAAAGATGAACTAGTTCATGGATATATTTTGGTTTATTCTGCTAGGAGGAAGGCATCTATGGGAATGCTACGAGCTTTCCTTTCCGAAGTACAAGACACAATACCAGTACAACTGGTAGCTGTCACAGATAGTCAAGCAGACTTCTTTGAGAATGAGGCCATTAAAGAGTTGATGACTGAGGGGGAGCACATTGCAACTGAGATTTCAGCAAAATTCACTGCTTTATATTCTTTATCTCAGTATCACCGTCAGACTGAGGTTTTTACACCATTCTTTTGTGATGTATTAGAAAAGAAAACCTCAATTGAAAACTCTTACCTGGCAGAAAGCACTAGGGAGGCCAGCCAACAATGTGAAGATGTTTTTACTCATTCATCGCGGGGGAACTCTCCAGCATACATCTGCTATCCAGATTCCGAAGATGATACTGAAGCACCACCACCTTATAGCCCAATCGGTGATGATGTTCAGCTTTTGCCAAAATGTCCATTGGACAATGAAGGGAATGAGTATCCCATACATAGCACTCCACTTAACTGTCATGACCACGAGCGCAACCATAAAGTGCCTCCTCCGATAAAACCTAAACCTGCTGTACCCAAGCCCAGAGTAAATAGACTGGACCCAAACCTGGTAAAAACCATTGAAGCTGGTATGGGCAAAAACCCAAGAAAGCAAGCTTTGCGCACTCATTTAACACATGGAGAGGATCTCGATGCTTCAGATAACTATGCGGAACCAGCAGACACAATACACAAACCCAAAGACTTTATCAATGACACATACGCAATTCCAGATGATAGTCAAAACCATAGCAGTAGATTACGCTGGTTTTTCACCCCACAAGGAGATGAAGAGAATGGCATTCCAGACAGAGTGCCAAGGGGCCAAGTAGAAAGAAGGCCTTCAAAATATAAGTATATGTCTAAAACTCTGTTTAGTAAGAGCAAATCGTACCGCTATCGCCGGGCACATTCTGATGCTAGTGATGAGGAGGCACTTACAGGAAAAGAACGCAAAAGGAAACCAAAGCACAGACCTAGTGAGGAGGATCCATTGCTCTCCCCCACTGTAGACAGCTGGAAAGGAGGAATAGATAACCCAGCCATCACTTCTGACCAAGAACAAGAGGAAAGAAAAACAAAGAAAAAAGCCACTAAAGTTAAAGAAGACAAGAAGGTGAGTGTTTTTTTTTTCCAGTAGAGACAGTATTGCTTTAGGTTACTTTTGCCTGATCTTTGGACAGTATTGTTTTGCTTGGTGATTCAAATGCATATATGTACTTGCACAAGATCTTAAAGGAACAGTAACACTAAAAAATGAAAGAGCTTTAAAGTAATAAAAATATAATGCACTGTTGCCCTGCACTGGTAAAACTGGTGTGTTTGCTACAGTAAAACTACTATAATGTATATGATAAGCTGCTGTGTAGCCCCGGGGGCAGCCATTCAAGCTGGAAAAAAGGAGAAAAGGCACAGGTTACATAGCAGATAACAGATAAGTTCTGTAGAATACAATAGTGTTTTATCTGATATCTGCTATGTGCCTGTGCCTTTTCTCCTTTGAATGGCTGCCTCCATGGCTACATAGCAGCTTATTTATATTAATTATAGTAGTCTTTCTGAAGTAAAAACACAACTTTTACCAGTGCAGGGCAGCAGCACATTATATTTTAGTTACTTTTATACACTTTCTTTTTTTGGTGTTACTGTTCCTTTAATTGGGTAATCTCCTCCTTTTAAATTAGCCAGGTTATGTGCTGTACTTCAATGCAGTGTTAATAGTTTAAGGGCAACTACAAAGATCTCATTAGTGACCCTTGTCAAATATGTGGCAGTACTTACCTCATCCTACTTAAAGGAATATTGTCTTGGGGAAAACATGTTTTTTTTTTCTTTTTCACAAAATGCATCAGTTAATATACGTAATTTTGAAATTTCACATGGGGTAGCCATATTCTTCATTTCCCAGGGTACCACAACCATGTCACCTGTGCTCTAATAAACGTAAGGCACACTGCTGCTGAGCTGAAAGTTTGAGTTATATAACGTCTATGAAGATTCTCATTCATCCAGGTCATGATATACAGTATCTAGTAGAATTAAGTCTAAAACAACTGGACTTTTCTGAGTTTTTCTTGAAAACGTTTCACCACTCATCCGAGTGGCTTCTTCAGTTCAAATGACTGGTAGGGAATTCCCCGGTATTTAAACTCTTGATGGTAGTAGAGTCACAGACATCCAATCACAATGGTTCCATTGAACTTGTTCAGTTAGGTGTTAGCTGAAACTGACAGGTGTAAGAAGGTATGATCCAATCACAATGGTACCAAGATTCTCATTGATGAAGGTGTTAATCCTTCAAAGTACATGACTGGAAGTGTGAACTGTTGTGAAACTGCCGGGGTAAGGATGTCAACGCGCCATTGTATGTTGGTGACAAGCGGTGTCTCAGGCCCCCTCCTCTGTTCAGGGATGGTTTTTCCAGGTTGGCATAAATGGCCTCTTTCACACCTCTTTCAAACCATCTGTCCTCTCGGTCCAAAATATGCACGTTACTGTCCTCAAAAGAGTGACCTTTTTCTTTGAGGTGTAGATAGACCGCTGAGTCTTGTCCTGAGGAGTTTGCCCGCCTATGTTGGGCCATTCTCTTACAGAGAGGTTGTTTTGTCTCCCCAATGTATAAGTCTGAGCACTCTTCACTACACTGGACAGCATAGACCACATTACTTTTCATGTGCTTGGGTGTTGGGTCTTTCGGGTGCACCAGCTTCTGTCTCAGGGTGTTGCTGGGTTTGAAAAACACAGGAATGCGATGTTTGTTGAAAATTCTCCTAAGTTTTTCTGATGTTCCAGCAACATATGGAATGACTATGTTGTTTCGCCTGCTGTGTTCCTCCCTTCTGTTTGTAGGTCTGGTCTTTCTGTTGGTCTTTGATTTGGTTTTGATGAAGGCCCAGTCTGGGTACCCACAAGTTTTCAGAGCTCCTTTTAGATGTTTATATTCTTTCTCCTTGGCCTCTGCATTGGATGCCACAGTTTCAGCCCGATGATGTAGAGTCCTAATTACAACCAGTTTATGTTCCAAAGGGTGGTGGGAATCAAACAGCAAGTACTGGTCTGTGTGGGTGGGTTTCCTGTATACTTCAATATCCAGGTCCCTCCCCTCTTTGATAACTATAGCACAGTCCAAAAAAGCCAGTTTGCTGTCTTTCACATCTTCCCTTGTGAACGTGATGTTTTTGTCCACCGAGTTTATGTGTTTGGTGAAGGCTGGAACCTCGCGTTCTTTAATTTTGACCCAGGTGTCATCCACATATCTGAACCAATGACTTGGTGTTGTTCCCTTGAAGGTGTCCAGGGCTTTCTTTTCCACTTCTTCCATGTAAAGGTTCGCTACAATTGGAGACACAGGCGAACCCATGGCACAGCCATGTTTTTGTCTATGAGACAGAAGCTGGTGCACCCGAAAGACCCAACACCCAAGCACATGAAAAGTAATGTGGTCTATGCTGTCCAGTGTAGTGAAGAGTGCTCAGACTTATACATTGGGGAGACAAAACAACCTCTCTGTAAGAGAATGGCCCAACATAGGCGGGCAAACTCCTCAGGACAAGACTCAGCGGTCTATCTACACCTCAAAGAAAAAGGTCACTCTTTTGAGGACAGTAACGTGCATATTTTGGACCGAGAGGACAGATGGTTTGAAAGAGGTGTGAAAGAGGCCATTTATGCCAACCTGGAAAAACCATCCCTGAACAGAGGAGGGGGCCTGAGACACCGCTTGTCACCAACATACAATGGCGCGTTGACATCCTTACCCCGGCAGTTTCACAACAGTTCACACTTCCAGTCATGTACTTTGAAGGATTAACACCTTCATCAATGAGAATCTTGGTACCATTGTGATTGGATCATACCTTCTTACACCTGTCAGTTTCAGCTAACACCTAACTGAACAAGTTCAATGGAACCATTGTGATTGGATGTCTGTGACTCTACTACCATCAAGAGTTTAAATACCGGGGAATTCCCTACCAGTCATTTGAACTGAAGAAGCCACTCGGATGAGTGGTGAAACGTTTTCAAGAAAAACTCAGAAAAGTCCAGTTGTTTTAGACTGAGTTATATAACCCCCCTCCCAGCAGCCAATAGGGACTCCTCCAGTTACATGGGAGTAGGAGAAACAATAGGTTACCTGAAAGCAGTTCTGATGTGTAGTGCTGGCTCCTTCTGAAAAGAGCTTATACACCAATATTACAACTAAAAAAAAAAATACATTTCTTGGTTCAAGAAAAAATGTTAAATGGTGACTTATTTGCTATGTAAACAGTATAATTTTGAAATAAAAAAGTTTCCAATAAAAGTGCTTATACCAAAGTTATAGTTATTTTATGTGCTTCCATAGAAATTCCCGTAGACTCCATTTCAATCAAATAGATTTTATTGATAACCATACTTGGTCGCAACCAAAATATCATTAATCCTTATTGGTGGCAAACCGATTCTATCCAGCTTGAGTAATGTTTGAAAAATTATATAGCAGACTTACCTTATAGTGATCCAAATTACAGAGAGATCCCTTATCCCCAGTTACTATTTCATCCAGTCTCTAAAAAGATTACAGGTTCAGTTAGAACATCCTTATTAATACAAATTTATACTTACTGTAGACAAATAATTGGCAGTGTTTAAAGAAACAAGCTAACATTTGATATACTGCATGTGTCTCTGCGTGCTATTTCAGATGGTAGGTGTTTTGCAAAACATTTGTTTCCCGGCAATGGTTTCCGTTTATTACATATTGATTGATGGCTGCTGTAAATCTAGATAAGTGATAATAAAAGCCAGTTAAATGAAATCACTCACAAAGTCATTATAGTTAACCGAACTTATACACAAGTTTGCTGATGATGGTATAGGAAGTACAGTTGAGAAGTACCATGTATTTTATGTACCACTAATCAGAATTCTCTGTGAATTGTATGCCTTGTATCTCCTATTTTGCACAATAATCACATTTTTAAATATCTCCTTTTAATTATTATAGTATAAGGTGTGAGTTAATTGAAAACTACACATGACACATTTTCCCACTTAAAATTTTATGTGGCCAATAGCTTAGTGCTGTGGAATATTTTTGCTCTTTATAAATATATAATTAATGTAAGCAACATTTGACTTGTTTAGTGAGTGCACTGCAATACTTCACCTGGAACACTCAGCTGCTGGGGCAGTTCTGCATTTATTTTAATGTTCTCTTCAGTTTAATCTAATTATCTACCTTGCAAGCACCAAACATTGAGTAGCTTCAGTATTTCTGTTCAGCTCAAAATATAAACAACATAGATTCTTTTGTGATTAAACCAATGGGCGTAAAGTATGTTCAGCACAAGCACTATTTATTGAACAAGAGGGTATACTTCCCCTTTAACTACAGAAGCCGTTGGCAAATGGTAGAGAGAGGGGTTGATAACCTGGCTTCGGTATGCAGTTATATCTTTTCTGCGGTGATTATAATTCTGCAGCTGCTAGAGACAATATGCTTGATTGAAATCTATTCTGACATCATTTTATATCATTTCAGAAAAATGCTGTTTCTTTTCACTTTTTCTTTTCTATATTTTGAGAAAAATGCTGTGTTCTGTCACTCAGTGTGACGGGAGTGATTTGGCTGAGCATGGAATAATCGTGCTTTTGTAAATTAAACTTTACCAGCCCTCCTTGCTTTCTAAAAACTGCTAATATCGTGACATATAAAAAAAAAATATACAAAAGTAGAAGAACTTGCTTATTTACTGAGCCCAATAACTGTTCAAATTACGTGCTAGCAAATGTAATCAAAGAACTGATTTATGATATACAACCAAATATATGATTATAATGTGTGCGTGTGTGTGTATATATATATATATATATATATATATATATATATATATATATATATATATATATATATATATATATATATATTATTTTATTTTATAACGCAAAAGCTAAAAATTCTGTTTTAGAAAAAAAAAACGAAGCAACTAAATCCACCAACACGAAGGAACTGGGAGAGCAACTACTTTGGCAAGCCGCTGCATGAGCTTGTGAGCCCTGAGAAGCCCATTCCAGTTTTTGTAAAGAAATGTGTGGAATACATTGAGGAGACAGGTAGGAGCAAAAACTCATTTGAATGGTTTGTGCTTAATCATTAATCCTTGCATTTGTTTCTTTATACCCCTAAGCTGGCTGTACACATAGCAAAGCCCACTATGGAAAATGGGGGCTGTAGGAATTTAGGCATGTTTAAAAATTGAATCTGCCATGATAAACTAAAAAATAAAAGGGATGTTCTCATCTCTGGTGTTTCAGTCTGGCTGATTAGTAATCACAGGGCAGACTATAAACTGTTACAATTTGCTATATTAATTAATACATTTTTCAGCTGCATCTGTGGGAATGTTAGAAACTATTGTATCAGTTCTAACAGTTGCCTTAGGGCAGGGGTGTCAAACTCAATTACATAAAGGGGGCCGAAATCTAAAACACAGGCTAAGTCGCAGGCTGAATTTTTTAAGATACTTAGTAAAAGAGAACCTGGAATGGCACAGTCACTGCATAGTCTGCACAGTCAGGCACAGTCACAACGCCACTGGGACTGGAGCGGAGTAGTCGGGCAATTGGTCGCGCTGCACAGTCAGGCACAATCACAGAGCCACTGGGACTGGAGCAAAGCAGTCAGGCAATTGGTCAGCTGAATGATCAGGCACAGTCACCACAGGCCTCATAAAACAGCCAGGGGGCTGGATTTGGTCCACAGGGCTTGTGTTTGACACGTGCCTTAGGGTAAGGTCACTTCGATTTTTCAAAGTTGCGGGAAGTTGCTGCAGGAGGAAACTGCACAATTTCAGAAGACGATGTGATGGGAGAAAGGGATTTAATCTCCCAGTGGGCCCTCAGCCTAAGAGCAGGGCTGTCCAACTGCCGTCCCACTGGATGCAAATGATTTTTATTTCTGCCGGTTTTCTTAAGGGCTTGATATGCTGTATAGCATCAATATTTAATATGATTAGGCCCACTCAATGTTTAACCCTGGTTTATGAATACGTACCCTCCTTTGTTTCTTTTTCATTTTCCAGTTTGAGCATGAGTGAATATTAAAATGTTAATTAAATGGATTGATTGGAAAATATAAAGGCAAACAGGCTGATATTGCACATTTAAATTACCTCCCATGTGCTTCACACAAGTTTTAAAAGAAATAAAGGCGTTGAAGAGCTGTTAGTGCTGTGTTAAGTATCTGATAGGCAACACAAGCTGTGTGATCTGAGCCCAGCCACACGCAGCTCCAAACAAGCAGGAGAGGAAGCAGATGCTGCCACAATCTCCCAGCTTAAATAAACAGAAGGTTCAATCACAACAGATATTCACAGGGCTGCCGGTTTAGTCTATTTGTGATATATTTAACTGGTGCTGAAAAGGTTTGTGAGCAGGCTTCTGGCTATTAAAAAAGAGCATTACCTGAACCTGCATAATATTTCAGGTGGTGACATTTTCTGTCCCCCTTAAATAGGAATTTGGTTTTTTTTAACCAAATTTAAGAGTGTAGACAGCAATAGGATCCTTCATTTGAAATCATTGGAACATGGGACTTACCAGATAAGAGAGAGTCTATGAGTTTGGAGTGCTATGCTAAAATCTAGGTTAGATTATTGCCAAAGTGAGATTGCAAGTTTATTTCCCTCAAACCACTGCCCAATAAAGCAGCATGTTGCAGGCTCCATTGTACCCCATGTTTCTGAGTCTTCCAATAATGGATCTAAAATATTTACATAAGAGTTTTTTTTATAGATCAGTCTTCAGAAATAACCTGACAGCAGAAGACATTGAACAGCTATAAAGGCATATTTTGAATCTTGATTAAAAGTTCACATGCATAAATACTAGCGATTAACCGAATGATCTAATAATCTAATGCTACTCATTCTCCCAGACTCCTAGCTGTTTGCCTTCCCTAACATCTGTCCTCCCATGCATAATAAATATAAGACAGATTACTTTTGCAGAGGGGCATAATCTTTTTATTTATTGAGGGGAAATTTTTATAGGATTGGACTAGTGACATACAGACAAGCCTGGATTGGGTAATAAGAGTAATATGTATGAGGCTTGCAATCTAAGGGACAATGGTATAGGTGAGGCAGAAGGCCACTAAGTGTTTAACATGCAGGATGCAAAGCCTAAACACACTTAAATAGCCAGGTCATTTTTAGGACCTGATCCATGTGCTGACTTGGGTATTCAACCAACATGCACCATGGAGACAACAAATGGAGCCCAGTGCTAATCCCTGAACCTGCTTTATTCTGAAGTAAGTAAAGATGTTCTTACTGTGTGGCAGCAACTAATTGTAAAATGAATGATAGGTGTGTAGTTGTAATGGCGTTTTAGTTTCTTCAGATCACAACACCTTTGAGTAGTAGCTTTCTTCTTCACATTGTCACACAAGCCAGTATGGTATATTGCTTAGAATATTGTCACACAGGCATTTGGAAACAACCTATAGCATTCTAGACTGGTTAAATAAAGCAGGATGGTTGACACTGTAGAACTTAGAGACTTTTTCAGAAATTGTAGTGCAGGTATGGGATCCGTTATCCTGTAACCTGTTATCCAGAAAGTTTCAAATTACAATAAGGCCAATTCTAATTTTTTTAAAAATGATTTTCTTTTTCTCTGTTTTATTGAAATAATAACATGTACAGGTATTGGCCCCCTTATCTGGAAACCCGTTATCCAGAAAGCTCCGAATTATGGAAAGCCCGTCTCCCATAGACTCCATTTTAATCAAATAATTCCGAATTTTAAAACTGATTTCCTTTTTCTATGTAGAAATAAAACATTACCTTGTAACTGATCCCAACTAAGATATAAATAATCCTTATTGGATGCAAAACAATCCTATTGGGTTTAATTAATGTTTTATTGAATTTTTAGTAGACTTAAGTTATTGAGATCCAAATTACAGAAAGACCCCTTATCCGGAACACTGTTGGTCCCGAGCATTCTGGATAATAGGTCCTATACCTGTACTTGGTTTCAGCTAATGCATAATGAATCCTTATTGGGTTTAATTAATGTTTAAATGATTTTTCAGGAGACTTTAGGTATTGAGATCTAAATTATGGAAAGATCCCTTATCTGGAAAACCCTAGTTCCTGAGCATTTTGGATAACAGATCCAATATCTGTACTTTACTGTGTGCCATATAATTTTACAAACAAGTATATCACCACAAGGATTTTGTCCCCATAGCAAGAGGCTGAAACATATTTAATAATAATCCTTTTAGCTCAATAACAATTTGAGGTGCTGCAGGTTTTTTTTTTTTTTTTTTTTTTTTTTTTAGATCATTGATTTTTTTCAGGCCTACTGTCTTACTTTTGCCTGTAGCATTTATAGTCTCTTATTGCTGTGTTTATTTGTCCTGTTGCTCTCACTTATCTCTTTCTGCTTGTTCCACACATTAACATCATAAGCAGACAACCAGAAAGAATAGAGAGAGGCTTCAAAAGAGTAGCTAAGTGGTGGTGAGACCATGATGAGTATATTCAGGCAATGTAAATGAAGGCAGTGCCACTGACTAAAGTAACACAAATATTATGTTGGGTGCGTCTGTCTGCTGTCAAACCTGAGTGAAACTCCGACCATTACAGAGGCCACCCACTCACATAAATAAGCACACAATGCGGGTAAAGGGTTCAATAAAGATCAGTATGTTTAATAATCTTTGTAAGGCTGATTTAGGAACACAAGGTGCAGCACTAGCCACAAACATTAGCACACAATTGTGCCAGCCAAAGAACAATTACCGTATATACTCGAGTATAAGCCGATCCGAGTATAAGCCGAGGTACCTAATTTTGCCTAAGAAAACTGGAAAAACTTATTGACTCGAGTATAAGCCTAGGGGAAATGCAGCCTCTACTGCTAAGTTTCAATAATCAAATTATTTAATAAAAGGATACTCATAAGTGCTTACATGACTACCATATTAATAAACACAAGGTATGGGCTGGAAAATGAGGTGCTTTAGATTAGACAAATGTAATAACACAAGAGATTTTCCATCTGGGGAGTAGGAGGCACAAGAACAACTGATTCTATGGAGACCATAAGGGGTTATTTACAAATGCAGTCGCATGTGCAGTCACACTAAAATGGACACAAATATTGGGTGTATATTAAAGTTACTTGAATATATACTCCTTGCACTTCTCTTAAGTGCCATTGCATCCATCCTGCCTCTTCTGATGAGTTGTGCCCAAGCATGTCTATTTACACCGGTGAACCCCCAAGTTACCATCACCCTAAATGGTAACTCTAGGGCTGCCACTGCAAGTTGTGTCAAAAAGCAGTCTTGCACCAATAGAATTAACTCCCTTTTAGAGATGTGCATTGGAAGTAATGGAAGCCCAACTGTAAGTATGTTAGCCATAACTTGGCACCCAATTTGTGAGCACAAACTGTGTTCATTTTGAGGCATCAGGCACACCTCTCTCTTCACTCCTTAAAATTGTGCTTTTCACACTGAACTGCATTTGTAAATGACGTTTTAAATTACCTTTTATTTCTATAAAGAGGAGGCAAAGGTCTTTCTGTCACATCATCCTTATTACTAGAGCTCTTCCACTTCCATCTCCCTGACACGCTGGACTCCATGTGCGCCGAAAGTTGGAGCGGTGCGTAACCATGGAAACCGTACGTTCTATGCATACGGTCTATGCAATCAGTGTTACACTGCTGAAAGCAGGCGCGCGTCCTCCACAGCGGCAAACGACGAGCGAGCGAGCGCACGTCAAGGAGCGCAGAACGTAAACTACCGTATATACCCGAGTATAAGTCGAGGGTGCCTTTTTCAGCACATTATTGGTACTCAAAATCTCGGCTTATACTCGAGTATATACGGTAAATAATGTGCCCAAAAATGTTGCTTGTGCCTGTTGTTTGGCATGAGGGAGCCTGGCGCTGTATATATGCCTTGCGCAAGAACTAATTCGCTTTGCTTCTGAAGGTGTCTTCTTGTGCCGTGCCAAAATGCAAGTGACTTTATTACTGTAATACAGCTATTGCCAGATTTACCTAGAGTGCCCATATTGATGCAATTGCATCCCATACGAGTTGCTGGGGCACAGTGTGCAGCATTTTACCCAGCGTAACTGAGTCAGTTGATATAGTGATATAGCTTTTGGCACACAATGCTGCTTTAGTAAATGATCCTCAAAATGGCTTAACCTCCAAATTACCAACAGATGATAATGTTCATTTTAACTGTCTCTTGCCAATCATATACAACTTCTGACCAAAATGTTCTTGCAAAATGTCTCTGTACTTTTGTACCATCCTGGTACACAGTTTTTCATTGGTCATGGTAATGGACAGAAGATCCATATCCTAATTTAGGTTTTGTCCAGAGACTCCAGACTTGGCTACTCCGTTCTCCTTTTTTATGCCAGAACAGTACTGTTCAAATTTATACATAGAGGAGGCCAAGTATTTCTCATACGGAGGGCCAGGTTTTATTCAAATGATGTCCTACAAAGATCCCGTAGGCCTCCAGTTGGAGAGCCCTGTCTGAATCAAAGGCAACACGCATTAATATGCGAATCATCTTATAGAAACCACATTTCTGTTTTTGGATGGTTTGTAAAAGCATATAGTCAAAGGTGTTTATTTTCTCTTGGCCCCTGTTCTGTAACACACTATGTTTATCATCTTTTGGTTCTGATACTGGGGTCACGGAGGCAGGTTTGTCAGTTTTGTAGCCCAATCTCCTGTCTGTTCTTATATAAAGAAGCTTTGGAAATAGCTGCCAACCTCCCCACTCATCTCTGGCAGTTGCCTTCGTTATTTTTCCTTTGATGTTATGAGCTGTAGTTATAGCAACCATAGGGATATCAGAACTTGGATGACCGCCGGTAAGGATGTTGCTGAAAATCTATTATTTTAGTTTGGGTTTTAGCAGCTGATTATTCTTATCTAACATATTTCCCCTGTTACAACTAAACACCCAATGTTTTGAGTCAAGCATTTAACTCTTTTACTGCCAAGCACGTATGGCATACGTGCTGGCAGTAAAAGGGCTTAAACGCCAACGACGTGTCTCATACGTCGTTGGCGTTTAAGCGCTGCCCTCTGCAGCGGCGGCATGTGCCGCCGCTGCAGAGGGCTTCTAACAATGACAGCCCCCCTGGGCAATGTGCCAGGGGGGCTGTCATCAGGGTCCTGCGAGCCGATCGCTCGCAGGACCCTCCAGGAAGCAGCAGATGCGATCGCATCGCATCTGCTGCTTCCTGCTTCCTCCCTCTCCCCCAGCGCCGGCCCAAATGAGGAAGGAGGCGATCGGTCTTCAGGAACAGGTAAGGACTTTTTTTTTTTATTGCATTTACACACTTTTACACACTTATACACACATTTACATACATTTATACACACTTACATACATTTACACACACTTACAGCACACATTTTAGCATTTTTTTATTTTATTTTTTTTTTTTTTTTTTTTTCATTTTTCACACTTTTATACACTTATTTACACTCATATACACACTTACACACTATCACACAACTTTTACACATGTACACACATGTATACACAAACACTTTGGTTTTTTTTTGTTTTGCTTTTTTTTTTTTTTTTTTCTTCATTTTACCACTTTGTTTTTATTTTCTTTTACCTAAAAACTGTTTATTTTGACAGCGTAACTATTGGATCAGATATTCTGGCCACTAATTACACTGTCATGTAACTTATTTTGTTGTTTCACTGATTTGCACAATTTTTGTGGTTTTATCACATTTTATCCCTATATAAGTGTTCCTGATCTGTTTTTAGCGTAGCTTTGCCAGGTGTAACTTTGGTGTACAAAAATAACTTTACCTATTTTGAATTCATCAGAATGTGTACTTTCCAAAAATATATGGTTTTCTGGGGGTCACTGTATAGTTAGGGGGGGGTTACTGCACATAATACGCTGACAGGGGGCTCTGTGTGCAAAAGCTGAGCTGGCAGGCGAGAAATCCTTATGCGCTATTTTCATTTAGGGTTCAGTACATACCGCAGACTTTGGTATATCTATGCATATTGGGCATCAAACTGTTCAGTAGGCCTCTGGTGTTCCTATTTGGGGTGACTTGCCTTTGTACGCAAGAAATTGTGTGAGATAAATGCGGCAAATTGCAACATTTTTAGGCGATTTTCTGAAATGTCATAAAAACCGATAACTTTAGGAAAGCTTTGCGGCTTGGTACTTTGGTGTAGAAAGGACTCTTTACCTTTGTTGGATTTGTCAGAATGTGTACTTTCCAAAAATATATGGTTTTGTGGGGGTCTCTGTATAGTTAGGGGAAGTTTTGGCACATAATACACTGACAGGGGGCTCTGTGTGCAAAAGCTGAGCTGGCAGGCGAGAAATCCTTATGCGCTATTTTCATTTAGGGTTCAGTACATACTGCAGACTTTGGTATATCTATGCATATTGGGCATCAAACTGTTCAGTAGACCTCTGGTTTTCCTATTTGGGGTGACTTGCCTTTGTACGCAAGAAATTGTGTGAGATAAATGCGACGAATTGCAACATTTTTAGGCGATTTTCTGAAATGTCATAAAAACCAATAACTTTAGGAAAGCTCTGCAGATTGGTACTTTGGTGTAGAAAGGACTCTTTACCCTTGTTGGATTTGTCAGAATGTGTACTTTCCAAAAATATATGGTTTTGTGGGGGATCTGTATAGTTAGGGGAAGTTTTGGCACATAATACACTGACAGGGGGCTCTGTGTGCAAAAGCTGAGCTGGCAGGCGAGAAATCCTTATGCGCTATTTTCATTTAGGGTTCAGTACATACCGCAGACTTTGGTATATCTATGCATATTGGGCATCAAACTGTTCAGTAGGCCTCTGGTGTTCCTATTTGGGGTGACTTGCCTTTGTACGCAAGAAATTGTGTGAGATAAATGCGACAAATTGCAACATTTTTAGGCGATTTTCTGAAATGTCATAAAAACCAATAACTTTAGGAAAGCTCTGCAGATTGGTACTTTGGTGTAGAAAGGACCCTTTACCCTTGTTGGATTTGTCAGAATGTGTACTTTCCAAAAATATATGGTTTTGTGGGGGATCTGTATAGTTAGGGGAAGTTTTGGCACATAATACACTGACAGGGGGCTCTGTGTGCAAAAGCTGAGCTGGCAGGCGAGAAATCCTTATGCGCTATTTTCATTTAGGGTTCAGTACATACCGCAGACTTTGGTATATCTATGCATATTGGGCATCAAACTGTTCAGTAGACCTCTGGTGTTCCTTTTTGGGGTGATTTGTCTTTATCTGATCTTTATCAAGAAATTGTGAGAGATAAATGCGGCAAATTGCAACATTTTTATGCAATTTTCGAAAATGTCATATAAATCTGCAAACTTAGGAAAGCTTTACAGCTTGGTACTTTGTAGCAATAAGAAATATTTACCCATTATAGATTCGGGGGGATGTGTATTTTCCAAAAATATATGGCTTTCTGGGGTGAATGTACTTTTTTTGTAGCATTATCCCACATAAAGGATGTAAATGTGTTGATTTTGCAGGAGCTGAAATGATAGATCATATGGGGGTATGTTCCCATTGGGGCCCCTACATGCCACATACTTAGGTAAACCTATACATATTGGGCATCAAACTGTTCAGTGGACCCCTGGCGTTCAAATTTAGGGTGTTTTATCTTGGTACCTAACACTATGTGGGAGATAAGATGCTGCAAAGTGGAAGCTTTGAGGGGATTTTTGGAAATGTTATCAAAATTGCTAACTTTAGAAAAGCTGTGCGGCTTGGTACTTTGGAGTAGAAAGACATGGGTACCCATTTTAGATTCGGGGGAATGTGTACTTTCCAAAAATATATGACTTTCTGGGGTGAGCGTACTTTTTTGTAGCTTTATCCCACATATAATGATGTAAATGTGTTGATTTTGCAGGAGCTGAAATGACAGAAATGACAGTATATATGGGGGTATGTTCACATTGGGGCCCCTACATGCCACATACTTAGGTAAACCTATACATATTGGGCATCAAACTGTTCAGTGGACCCCTGGCGTTCAAATTCAGGGTGTTTTATCTTGGTACCTAATGCTATGTGGGAGATAAGATGCTTCAAAATGGAAGCTTTGAGGGGATTTTTGGAAATGTCATCAAAATTGCTAACTTTAGAAAAGCTGTGCGGCTTGGTACTTTGGAGTAGAAAGACATGGGTACCCATTTTAGATTCGGGGGAATGTGTACTTTCCAAAAATATATGGCTTTCTGGGGTGAGCGTACTTTTTTGTAGCTTTATCTCACATATAATGATGTAAATGTGTTGATTTTGCAGGAGCTGAAATGACAGAAATGACAGTATATATGGGGGTATGTTCACATTCGGGCCCCTACATGCCACATACTTGGGTAAACCTATACATATTGGGCATCAAACTGTTCAGTGGACCCCTGGTGTTCAAATTCAGGGTGTTTTATCTTGGTACCTAATGCTATGTGGGAGATAAGATGCTTCAAAGTGGAAGCTTTGAGGGGATTTTTGGAAATGTCATCAAAATTGCTAACTTTAGAAAAGCTGTGCGGCTTGGTACTTTGGAGTAGAAAGACATGGGTACCCATTTTAGATTCGGGGGAATGTGTACTTTCCAAAAATATATGACTTTCTGGGGTGAGCGTACTTTTTTGTAGCTTTATCCCACATATAATGATGTAAATGTGTTGATTTTGCAGGAGCTGAAATGACAGAAATGACAGTTCATATGGGGGTATGTTCACATTGGGGCCCCTACATGCCACATACTTAGGTAAACCTATACATATTGGGCATCAAACTGTTCAGTGGACCCCTGGCGTTCAAATTCAGGGTGTTTTATCTTGGTACCTAATGCTATGTGGGAGATAAGATGCTTCAAAGTGGAAGCTTTGAGGGGATTTTTGGAAATGTCATCAAAATTGCTAACTTTAGAAAAGCTGTGCGGCTTGGTACTTTGGAGTAGAAAGACATAGGTACCCATTTTAGATTCGGGGGAATGTGTACTTTCCAAAAATATATGACTTTCTGGGGTGAGCATACTTTTTACTAGCTTTATCCCACATATAATGATGTAAATGTGTTGATTTTGCAGAAGCTGAAATGACAGAAATGACAGTATATATGGGGGTATGTTCACATTGGGGCCCCTACATGCCACATACTTGGGTAAACCTATACATATTGGGCATCAAACTGTTCAGTGGACCCCTGGTGTTCAAATTCAGGGTGTTTTATCTTGGTACCTAATGCTATGTGGGAGATAAGATGCTTCAAATTGGAAGCTTTGAGGGGATTTTTGGAAATGTCATCAAAATTGCTAACTTTAGAAAAGCTGTGCGGCTTGGTACTTTGGAGTAGAAAGACATGGGTACCCATTTTAGATTCGGGGGAATGTGTACTTTCCAAAAATATATGACTTTCTGGGGTGAGCGTACTTTTTACTAGCTTCATCCCACATATAATGATGTAAATGTGTTGATTTTGCAGAAGCTGAAATGACAGAAATGACAGTTCATATGGGGTATGTTCACATTGGGGCCCCTACATGCCACATACTTGGGTAAACCTATACATATTGGGCATCAAACTGTTCAGTGGACCCCAGGCATTCATATTTAGGGTGTTTTATTTGGTTACTTTATGACCTGTAGGAGATAAGATACTATAGACTAGAAGCTTTGAAGCGATTTTTAAAAAAAAATCACAAATTTTGATAAAAACCAATAACTTTAGGAAAGCATTGCGACTTGATAGTTTGGAGTAGACAGACAGTTGTGCCTATTCTATATTCCCCAGAATCTGTTCTTTCCAAAAATGTACAATTTTCTGGGATAAACCTTCTGTTAGTGGAATTTTGGCCTTGAAATCCAAAGTATGCAGTTTTTTTGGAGCAGTGCTTTGGGAATTTGGTAGTGTACTGCTGGGAGTTTTTGACCTATACAAGTGAGAAATCTCCATAAAACTATATATATTTGGTATTGGCACGTTCAGGAGACATGGGACTTTCCAAATCAGTTGTATATTCGTGCATAAAATAATTTTTGTTTCTAGTATGTGTGATTATATTATGGAAAATTTGATTTTTTTTGCATTTTTAGACATTTAGAAGCCTATATCTTGTTACAGAATTGGAATTACACAAAAATTCTACCATATTTTGAAAGCTTAGGTTGTTCTGAAAAAAACGATATATTGTTTTCCTTGGTAAACTAAAAGTCCCCCCGAGGAAAGGCCCCTAAAGTGAAACAGTGCAAAATGTTCAAAAACTGTCTGGCAATACAAGTTCCGCTTTGACCAAAATGGCTGGCAGTAAAAGGGTTAAAGGAAATTGTAGCTAAAGCAATATGTTACCTTTATTGAACCTCTGATGTGCTTATTGGTTGAACAGCACCACTCTTTTTTTTTTTTTAGACCGAAACGTAACATTGTTTCCGGCAAGGAAGATGCAGTGTTGTTCTTAAATGTGATGCTGTAAAAAAAATGTTTGAAACATGCTCTTTTATGAACAATAAAAAAACTACAATAGAGGAGGCCTGAAGCTAGCATTAAACCAGCTGTTTATAGTACCTTTTCTTTTTCAGATTGTAAAACGGCAATGTTTAATAGCATGATATAGATCAGAGTGCTAGGGAAAGCGGCTGAGCACCAAACGCAAATAGCATGAGTATTCCTAGTTTCAGAGAGGTTTGAAACATGCAGGAAAAGCCATATTCATAAAGTTTGCTACAAAAACTATTATGCTATTTTTCTTCAGCTCCCGGCACTACTATAAAACGTTTAGAACAAATATTTGTCTTTTAACCCAATTTCTTAGATGGCAAAGACAAAGTGCCCATGGCTAGAGCAATGTATAAAATAGTTACATAAGATCAGGCATTGTACTTTTTACTATAACATAATGTTTCATGTATTTGAATTTTCTTGCCTGGGGAAGAGGCAGTAGCTACTAACCCTGGTTTTATATGCTGGAAAGACTTCGTTACCCTATACCACTTTCAATTTTCATCCTATTCTGATCCAAAAATAGTTTGCAGTTTGTTTTGTCTGTTGGTATTTAGAGAAACCAGAAAAAAAAAGATTGCTCACATAAAGCATTGTCAGCTCTCATAGTGTAAGAGAAAAGTGCAAGAGTGAGATACTAATTGGTCGTCTTGTCACACGTTTTAATGAGGAGACTTCCATTGTTAAATGTGTCTGCTAATATGTGCTATTGCCTGAGACATCAGTGTAGTAGAGTGCTGAACTGCAGACCGGAGCTGGGGGCAAAGTCAGCATTATTCTTAGATACTAGCTATTATTAATTGAAGAGATTGACTAATCAACCATTTCTGTAAATGTTTGTATCAGTTTACATCTTAATGTGTATTTTCTGTGAGACATTTTAGCCCAAAAGTGTTGACGCACATGCACAAAAAATGCTTATATTGTAAAATGGTTTGGAGTAGGCATCTAAGTATCTAAGAATACATTCTGAAGTGTATTTTTCCGTATGGCACTTCCAGGTATTCAGCCAGTATACTTTCTCTTACGCAATGTCCTGTTCCTAGTAGTTTTAGGTTTTAATTTCTTATTTGCATAGATTGTGAATCCCTTGCCTTCCTCTTTGGCCTTTTTCCTGCTTTCAGATGGGGGCCACTGTTGATAGCAGCCAAAAACTTGTTGCTCTATAAGTATCTAGTAGAATTAAGTCTAAAACAACTGGACTTTTCTGAGTTTTTTCTTGAAAATGTTTCACCACTCATCGAGTGGCTTCTTCAGTTCAAATGACTGGTAGGGAATTCCCCGGTATTTAAACTCTTGATGGTAATAGGGTCACAGACATCCAATCACAATGGTTCCATTGAACTTGTTCAGTTAGGTGTTAGCAGAAACTGACAGGTGTAAGAAGGTACAAGAAAAAACTCAGAAAAGTCCAGTTGTTTTAGACTTAATTCTACTAGATACTGTATATCATGACCTGGAAGAATGAGAATCTTCATAGACACGTTGCTCTATAAGGTTAAAATGTTATTGTTAGTGATAGATTTTTATTACTTATCTTTTAAATCAGGCAGTCTCCTATGTATATTCCATGGTGTAATGCCAGCTCTCTGTGAGTGCACTCGGGCCAACACAGTGGCTCTAGGTGAAGACACACAATGTGCTGATTCGAGTGTAGGGATTGATTCTTGGCCTGCATTTATGGCCATTCTTCAGTGGAGCTGTTTTACATGTGCCTATAATGGTTTTGTATGATTTTTAGTGCATGTGTGTTGAGGCAGTTTATCCATACTGAGATTTCTGTACCATGGAGATCAGTAGGTTTGTTGATTGGACAAGTTAAAAATTAAAAGAACAAAACAAATCTTTATTTTAGAGGTGAACTATCCCTATAAGGTTTTGCAATGCAATGTAACTGCAATGTTGACTACAATAGTTCTAATTATACGCCGAGCTGTACACAAATATTGTTACGGGTTTGGTAAACTGCTGCACAATAGAACTTCACTTTATGGGCCCTGAGGCACAGATACTTGCCCAAGGCCGCAGGGAGTTGATAATGTCTCACACAGGAACAGAACTTAGGCAAAAGACCAGTCGACCACTGATGTAAAAATGAGTATGAATAGTAAAGGTTGGCCGTACACAGACTGATTATCTTGTTTAACCCACTTTGCTTTATTAAACAGAGGGGTTTTAACTGTTTAGAAGGAAACTAGTTCAGGGAGCAGCACAGTGATAAAATTAGAAATGTGTTCTTTCTCAGTACCCAGCAATGTCACAGTTTCCTCCTGGGTTTACTGTGCTCAATATCCTTTATCCTTGAAATAAAAATGCCTTGGATTCCAAATGCTCCTATTATGAGGCAGTTTGCCAATAAATGCTTTAATATTTGCTTAATTATAAGCCCTGAAAGTCAAGTTTATATTCATCTAAATGGGCTGACTGCTTGTTTGTTTCTTTCAATCAACATACCCATAGTGGCTGATATGATGCTTCTTAGTTGTTGGCTATTATTGTCAGGCTTATGCCTATCATTGTTTTAAAGTCAAGCACAAGTACCCCCCCTGCCATGTTTCACTGAAAAGCATATCCAGGCATAAGAAACTTACCAAAGGTGTATATCTCTACAGCGGGTATACATTTACTCATAAATATATACACCTAACTGTAGTGTTTTACAAAGAGACAGCCAGCCAAAAACAAAAACAAAAAAAAAGCTTTTTTGCCTGGCCATTATATGCCTTCATTAAAAACCCTGTGGTTTTTGATTTGCCTCCAGTGATCAGTAATGGTTGGCAATACTTGCCCTTTAGTATTAAAATATAAACAAACCGAGAACTTAATATAATTAGTCATTTTGTGGAAATCTTAGTCCTACTAAATTAAGCAGTGCAGTTAGATAGGCTAATGCCAGGGGCGTTTATACGCAGGCCAAGAGTCAGCCACATTTGGCACGAGCCTAATGTATTACCCTATCCTTTAACTTCCAGTGATATCCACATTTATATCACTGGCAAAAGCTTAGGACCACTAATGTAAATGCTACGTATCCAGGTTTCGTTCAAACAAATGAGGAAAGTACATTGCAGCTCTGAGGCCTGTAGGTTTTGAGGCTATCCTTATATTACAGGCCGTTCTTCCAAAGTTAAAGCCTAAGGGGCTGATTTACTAATCCACAAATTCAAATCCGAATGGGAAAAATTCGGATTGGAAACGAACATTTTGCGACTTTTTCGTATTTTTGCGATTTTTTTCGTCGCCGTTACAACTTTATCGTGAATTGTCACAACTTTTTCGTAGCTGTTACGACTTGCGTGAAAAGTCGCGACTTTTTCGTAGCCGTTACGATTTGCTCTTACATTGTTGTGACTTTTTCGTATTGAGCGCTCGTAACCGGCGGGCAAAACTTTCAGACTTTGCATGATTTTGGAAGCCTCCCATAGGACTCAATGGCACTCTGCAGCTCCAACCCGGCCCAAGAAAAGTCACGATACTGAAGTCGTAACGCTACGAAAAAGTTGCGACATTTTGCGAAACAGTCGTAACGGCTACGAAAAAGTTGCGACAATTTCCGAAAAAATCGCAAAATACAGATCATTACGAAAAAAACGCATGCGGACGCCTTCGGACCGTTCGTGGATTAGTAAATCAGCCCCTTAGTGTAAAGACAAGGCAGAACTCTGTATTGTGTATATGGAGGTTGTAGGAAAAAGTATTTTAAAGTAATCGGCTTACATTTCCTGCTTAATGTGTCCTGTATTAATTAGGTTCTCCGATTATATTATGACAAGGGTAGTCACAGCGTGCATGTGTATATTTGATTAATGCTCGATTTTTCTGTTTGTATTGCTTCACTAAAAAGGGAGTTTTCAAGCAGTTAAATAACAGCTTTATTAATAGCTTTACTTTAAGGGCATTCAAATAAATAGGGCAAATATTTTATGGCAAGGCATAAATAACCCTCTCCTGAATTTGTATAGTTTGTATCCCAGTACAAGAGAAGCCTTTGGATCATTACATTGCAGGCTGCGGGGCCTTATTTAGTTTGAGTTTCACAAGGGAGTTTCAGGGCATTGGATTGTTTGACATGGAATCTGTGTTCACTTAGTGCTCCATCTGTGCTGCAAAGAAAATGCTGAAAGTTATTCCCAGCGGCGAGCAAAACACATACACATCTACAAGAACAAACTCCTCATTATAACATCTGGTTTTGGGGGGAAAGGAAGTATGGTCTCTATCAAACAGGGAATTGTTTGCATATGCCATGCTCCTCAGCCTGTTTGTATCCTTTGTGGCTCACCTGCCATCTTTCTTTCTTTTGTCACTGAAACGGACTTGGAATTAACAACAGAGGTTTGGTACAGTTAAAGGAGAGCTGTAGCTAAACTGCAAGGTGGAAAGTATCTGACATTATAATTATATGGTTTACATATTGGACTTGCAAAGAGTGTTATATATCTTATTACAGTAGTGCAAATTTGTTTTGGATTTTTTCCCAAAACAAATAGTTTTTCTATTTCCCCCCTAGGAAATTTAAAAATAAATAAATAAATGCCGCAGGCTTGTCTTTTTGCTTTTTTTTTTTTTTTTTATCAGCCTTCTGTTTTATTATGTTAAAGTCTAATGTCCCACGGAGAGATTTAGGAGCCTGCAAGAGAGATCTCTGCTGCCGCAAGTGATCTCCCCAGCATGCCTTTCTACCAGCAACAAAAAGAATGGGTGGTGGAAAGGCATACGCATTGCTTTGGTTTTCCGAAGTCAGGTAAAGTTTCCTCCTGCAGGCAACTTTCTGCCACTTTGGAAAACCGAAGGATTGTGTAGGCTTTTCCACTGGCCATTCCCTCTGTTGCTGGTGGAAAGGTGCGATGGAGAAATTAGTTGCCCGCGGTAGCAGAGATCTATCATTGGCGACTAATTTCTCCATGGGACATCAGCCTAAAGGAATGAGTGAAATGGTCCATGTTAGATTACAGCCAGGACCCAGTTGCAAGTATGAAGGGGACTTTCCTCTGGAAACACTGTATTCTGTAAAGGGTCAATATCATTGCTTAATGTCAGACCAATAAATAGGACTTGAATTGAAAATTTTATATATATAGATATATAGATAGATATATATATATAATAGTCCCAACAGGTAGGCACTCACGAAAAATAAGGAAATCCTTTGTCTGGGTGCAGTCCTTAAGTTAATGTGTAGATAATGGTAGAAAACACTGGCCGCTCCACACAGGACTTATCGTGATAAAAAATGTATTGCAGCAAAATAACAGAGACTGATGTTTCGGCCTTTCTCAAAGTTATATATATTGAGCAATTGGGAATTTACTTATTAACGCATTGGCCAAAAGTATGTATGTACAAGCCATATTCATGTTGATTGCATGTTGGCAGAATCTTGACTCCATTTTGTTTTTTCCTTGTTTCCCAGGGCTGAGTGCCGAAGGTCTGTACCGAGTTAGTGGTTATAAGACTGACCAAGATAACATTCAAAAACAGTTTGATCAAGGTGAGTTTGACTAATTAAAGTAAATCCTGATTAAACATAGGCCAACCCCCCACAGAAAGACAGACCTAGGTATTAGTTAAAGAAATCGACAGACCTAGGAGGGGTAAATTCACCATACTCCTTTTTCCAACATGGTTTGAAATAAAATGAAGTGCACAATAAGCTGTTCAGCCAAGACAGTACAGATAAAAAACATTTAGTTTTCGGTTGCAGACAGTTTGAGTCACCACAGCTGTATTTTACCCACTCATATGATACCTGTTCAGTTTTACTTGTTCGCAGTGGGATGTTGTTGGGGACAATTCCACTCAGTTTTATTGTTTTTATTGTTGCTACTAAAAACATTGACCACTGCAGTTTTACGTGACGGTCACATGACCTGCAAGTCAATATAACAAATCTGATGCCAATCTGGATGTTTTGTTGCCTATCAATGAAGATTTTAAATGGTCAGGCAGCAAACCCCTTTTCTGTGTTCTGTTAGTTCTGACTTCTAAAACTTTGTAGAAGATGCCAGATGAACATCCAGACATATAGTACAGTAGTAGTTACATTTAGAGACATGGCAGCCAAATATACTCTGGGTGTTCTGCTGCATGTACCATTTTTAATTTTGTTTAGAAAATCTGCCTGTCTTACAGATAGCATTTTCTTCTACACATCTCTTGTTGCGGACAGCAAACGTTGTGATTTTGCACAGTCTAATGCCACATGGGGTGGATCCTCGGGCAGTGGTTAAGCACAGGCCAAGAATCTGCCCCTACACTTCAAAAATCTGATTGTTGTGCATGCACCCGTGGCCATTGTGTTGGCCTGAGTGCAGACACACGAATAGGAATATGGCGCAAAGCTGCTCTCTGCTTCGGGTTTCTGTACCTGTGCTGATGCAATGGCTCCAGGTGCACGCACAACAATCAGATTTTAGAAGCATAGATGTGGATTTGTGGTCACCCTGTGTTGCATCAGGCTTAAACTTTGCAGATAAGAACCAGCTGATAAGCTTGCTCTCGCTGTAGCTTTTTACATTTGGCATGCTTCTAATTTTTTGGCAAATGCTCGAGACAGCAGTGCTTTTTTGCCCCCAGTACTCATTCACACTGCAGACTCATGCTGTATGGCCATTTCATAAGAATTTCATAATAGTCCAACATCTTTGTGAATCATGGGTCTGTTTATATTATGTAGTTAGAACCCTGTCCAACCAAAGGCAACAAATAGAGTTGCAATTTCTTGAATTTGTATTTCTCCTATCTAGTAGGTTGAATGACATTCTCATGGGGGGGGGGGGGGGGGTCTCTCTTTTTACCAAGCTAATGAAATAACTAGGATATGATTCAAGTCTGTGATGTGAATGAGGCCTAAACACATCCACATAGCATTTACATTTAAATTGCAGTGCAGATTAACATGGATTACTTCGAAAGCCAATTCCAAATTGAGAGCATCCCAAAATAATCCTCTCGGAATCCTGTTATCACAGGCTAGGCATAGCAGCACAGCTCAGAATGTTCCTCACTCTGTTATTTTGCTTTATTTAACCATTTCTTGAAGGCTTTTATACCCCCATCAATGATAGTAGGGTTAAACATTACAAACTATATAGGGAAGAATTTTGCCATTATTCTGGTACTTCAAATTGGGTGGAAAAGATACTGATCATTTTGACTTAACGCCCATAAAGAAGGTTTGAAATAGCTTTGCTTATCAATTAGAGTTGCCCAGACAAATTCCTTTTATAAAGCTATATCCCTCAGGTGGAAACACAGGGTGTTTAAAATTCAGCAGGGATACATCAGTTTTGCACCATGCTTGTAAGGGCTCGCACACACGGGCGTTTTGCATTCTGCAGTGGAGTTCTTCTGTGTTCCACCACAAGGCTGTGCAGGGCGAAATGCAATCCATGATTTTTTACGGGGCTGTACTGACACAGGCACATTAAAGAGCAGAATGCATCATGTTGCTTCCACCTGCATTCAGAGCTTACATAAGTCTGTGCCAGTACAGCCCTGTAAAAACGAAAGGATTGTGCTTCATCCTGTGTTGCGGTGAAACACAGGTAAACTCCACCACAGGGGAATGCAGCGATAAACCCGTGTGTACGAGCCCTAATAGTAACTCAGACCCATATGTGATATCTGATTTTAACTGTTTTTACATGCTAACATAAGAATGAGTGAACACTGACAAATCACACATTAGTTTATGGACACTGTTCATCATGTGATCTTGTCCATAGAGCTTACAATTTGAAACCCTATTGCATTTACAATTCATTAGGAGCCAGTTAACCTGCCGGTATGTTTGGAATAATGGAATACACTGGAGTGTGCTAGACAAAACCCACACATACATCTAAAGAAAATACACATACATTGCAGATAGAACCCCCAGCTCTGCAGCAGTGCTAACCACTCTATGCTGCATGTAGCAATTTCTTCACAAAAATCTCATTGCCTGGTATTTTTTTATTGATCACTTTCAATGTCTTATCTGTGTCATCTTTTAACATTTCACATTGCTGCAGCTAAAAAGGCATTTTCTTGGCTCCCAGTAATCAAAACAAAACCGTTTCCCCTTTTTTTCTTCTCCTCCCATGCTGCATTTATTCCTTGGTCATTGGTGGTAACATCATTCTTTATATCATTACTAGCAGTTCCATGTACGTAAACTCCCCTGCCTTTTTTCATTATCTATTGTTTATTTTGCAACTAATGTCACTTAAGTTTTGCTTTGCGGCTGTGCCCTAAACTTCACTTCCTGCATGGGTATCTCTTGGGATCTCAATGTTCATACCCCTTTATCGTTCACTGTGTGCATGTGTGACATTATTTGTATTTTATATCTATTTATTTGATTTAAAGGAAAAATATACAGTGTTTGTGATAGTTGGGACTACTGTTTCCCTTTTAAATACTGTTAAGCCTGCATGTATATACTGTATAAAGTAATTTATACAGTACATATAAGTGAAAGCTGACACATTGCTTGCTTTGTCAAAAGTATTCTTTATACAAGCTTAGTGGCCTGAGCATAGGTGGCCCAAAGTGAATGATTTGCTGCCTTAAAAAGGAACAGTAACACCAAAAAATGAAAGTGTATAAAAATAATTAATATATTATATACTATTGCTCTGCACTGGTAAAAGTTGTGTGTTTTCTTCATAAACACTACTGCAGTTTATATAAATACCCTGCTGTATAGCCATGGGGGCAGCCATTTCAATTGAAAAATGGAGAAAAGGCACAGGTTGCTAAGCAGATAACAGATAAGTAGCCAATTCCCATTGTATTCTACACAGTTTATCTGGTATCTTCTTATGTAACCTGTGCCTTTTCTCCTTTTTTCAATTTAAATGGCTGCCCCCATGGCTACACAGCAGCTATTTCTATTAACTATAGGAGTCTTTCTGAAGCAAACACACAACTTTTACCAGTGCAGGGCAACAGTACATTATATTTTAATTATTTTAAAACATTTTTAATTTTTTAGTGTTACTGTTCCTTTAATAGCTCCAGTGTACACACGCAAGCCTTTGAAATTACCCACTCTCTCTTTTATTAGGGGGTGGGGGTAGTTAAATGTGGAACTACTATAGTTAAAGGTGCCCCTTGGTGAACTGACATATAACAGTAATAAGAATTGGTTTGTAAGCAGGACATCCATTACCTAGGTAAGACTTTTTCAGCTTTATCAGGTCCACTGATTTGTATGGGTTGCTTGTATAATGGTCTATATATCAAATTCCTCAACTGACAAGCAATGCGGCAATGAGTGAGGTGAATAAATAAAAATATGCTTCTTTGAGGCAAGAAGGGCCAACTGTACTGTGCATTAAAGGGAAATAAGCGGTAGATAAACCATGTTGTAAAGGGTAAATTTTCCCTTCCATGATAGCAGTTGGATATAAGGGGAGATTTCTTATATATAGTCATGGTTTCCCTGATCTTGTGTACACTTGTAGTTAACACTTTTTAATCTGAAATATTTTTCTTTACAGATAACAATCTGAATTTGGCTTCGATGGAGGTGACTGTAAATGCAGTGGCGGGTGCACTGAAGGCATTTTTTGCAGACTTGCCAGCTCCTCTCATACCCTATAACCATCACCCTGATCTGCTTGAAGCCTCAAGTAAGTGTGTTAGGCTTGCAGCATTCTGCATTTCCAAATGAAACCTCCCCGATTTCTGCTTTAGGAGACAAAATAAATCAATATAAAGCTGTCTCCAATTTGGCTCCAAGGGGAATTTTCCCCCTGACTTTAAAAAAAGCAACTGGACCCTGGATCAACTTTGTACAAGTTAATAAACTTTGTATTTTTGCTATAACAAGGCATCGACCCTTTCCTAGAAATTGGATCCTCCTTTGTTCTAATCTCAATTCATGGCCTTGCATCCTCTTGAAGTATCTACTAGTGAATATGGCCTCAGAGTTTATCATTTGATTCTCTTATATATTTATACCTAGTTCTCATATCCCTCTTATGAGCTCTTCTTTGGTGTAAACAATACCAATGGCCAGGCTTTCTTCCTGACACTTTCCAACTTGCAATATCATTTTCAGGAAATTGACATAGCAGGCAGTGTTGACCAATTTGCAACACCACCTACATTTTTGGTACCACAGATTGCCCCATTTGCCATTGCCCTTAATGAAATTTCCCATGGTGAGGAAGTCACATATTTGTTTTAACAGACAATTCTAATGCAAGCGCCAAGATAACAAATAAGGGGAAATGTATATATATATTTACATTATGGTTACATTTGCTGGACAGCTGATTTTTAGACTTCTTTTGGGAACACCAGAGCCCACCAAATTTACTCTCCCAGGCTTTGGCATTAGGCTGTATAATGATAAACTCTATGAGAAAACATCTATTGCTATTCTGTCTGTCTTTACATTTATAATACTGCTGGTTGTATTCAGATAATTTCCAACATGTACTACTTACAACCTGGTTTGACTGTCTGGCAAAATAACAGCATGGAGAGGTGCACTGTCTCACTTAGTGTGGCAAATATGTGGCAGGCATGTCCTGGAAACACCAATCCTTCTAATATAACTTAAAGCGAGATTTGCCTAGATACCTAATTTCCAGTGAAGGTGACCATACATGCCAAGATGCTTTGGCTTCAACATCAGCCAAACTGTCCAACCAGTGGTGTTCTTGTATGACTACCACTAAATTACAATCATTTTTAAACATGGTTTTATAATGTAATATTATATTAAAGATTAATTTGGGCTTTTGTACTAGCTATCTGTGTTTAGACATTTGATCAGTAATATTATCTAAAACCTAAATATGTGATATTTCTGTGTGTGAAAAAAGCTGCATATAATGTCTTCTTCAATCCTTTATTCTGTTCTGCATCTCTAACAGAAATCCCAGAGAAAGTGGAGCGGCTGCAAGTGCTAAAGGACATCCTTCGGAGCTTTCCTCCTGTCAACTATGAGGTTCTGAGATTTATCATTGCTCACTTGAACAGGTGAGCTCATTTCGTGCCCCTTTCAAATGCTGAAATGGCCAACATGGAAATTTGTTGCTGCTAATATTGTCTCATACACAGTTCCAGATCCTAATCTGAAGTAAAGAAGGAAACTTTTAAGATTTAAGTTAATTTGCTTTTTAGTGTTATACAAATAAAAAAGGATAAAATAATATTCAAATCATTTTGATTTTTTTTTAATTAGTCAAAACAGCACTAATTAAAGGCTTACTGATGCAGTGGGATGCAAGGAAAGCCACATAGGCAAAAACATATAAACCAGCACTCAGGCTTTTAGATGAGTATAATTTTTCTCCCAATATTTGCAATACATAGATTAGTGTAGTGACAGATATTTTTACTTTCAGGAAGAGATCTCTCTTGGATATTTACATTCCATTTCTATCTCGGTATCTGTCATAGGTATCGCATAGACGTAGCTTCAGGTGGGATGGGGTTCATTTTCATGAGCCTTTCTGGGACCATATTATGATAAGAATGATAAAAAAATTTTGGCTTTACCAAACAAAGCAACAAGTTTTGAACAAAGCATCTCTTACCCTTGGGCAGCATAATGCACTGCTTAAAGGAGTAGCTGATATTTAATTTAAAGAAATACTGTCATGGGAAAACCTGTTCTTTTCAAAACCCATCAGTTAATAGAGCTTTTCCAGCAGAATCCTGCATTGAAATCTTTTTCAAAAACACAGATTTTTTTTTTTCTATTTAGTTTTGAAATTTCACATGGGGCTAGCCATATTCTTCATTTCCCAGGGTGCCACAGCCATGTGACCTGTGCTCTGGTAAATTTCAGTCACACTTTACTGCTGTGCTGCAAGTTGAAGTGAAATCACCCCCCTCCCAGCAGCCAATCGCCAAAACAATGGGATAGCAGCTCCCAGTAAATATCAGAATAGCACTCAATAGTAAGAAATGCAAGTCCGGCTTGGGACTCCTCCAGTATCATGGAAGTAGGAGAAACAATAGGTTACCTGAACACAGTTCTCTTTCTGAAAGCTCATACTCAATCACTGTGCACTAAGATGGCTCCTACACACCAATATTACAGCTAAGAAAAATACATTTGTTGGTTCAAGAATAAAATGTTAAATGTTAGAGTGAATTATTTGCTAAGTAAACAGTGTAGTGGAGTGGAGAGGTGCTGAATAAAAAGTTAAATAACTCAGTAAACACAAGTAATGAAAAATTAAGACCAACTGCAGATTGTGTCAGAATAGCATGCTCTACAACATACTAAAAGCTTTTAAAGATGAACAGCCCCTTTAATAATTTACTTTTAGCAGCAGTGCTTCTTGTACCTTGTTTTAGTGCAATCTAAATTCTGCTGTTTGTGACGTATTTTTTTTTTTCCCCTTTCAGAGTCAGCCAGCACAGCAAGACCAATCTGATGACAGCCGATAACCTTTCCATTTGCTTTTGGCCAACTCTGATGCGGCCAGATTTTGAAAACAAAGAGTTTTTCTCCACCACCAAGAACCACCAATCTGTCATTGAGACATTCATCCTGCAGTGCCAGTTCTTTTTTTATGAGGGTGACATTGTGGATTCGCCAAGTGCCACCAGCTCCCCATCAGCCCAGCACTCCAGCCCAGGGCCATTAGCAGCACCACTTGTTCCTCTACAGTTACCACCCCCACTCCAGCCACAGCTGCTTCAGCCCAACCTGCAGGCCGATGCATTGGGCATTCTGTAAATTGAGGCAAGCCGACGAGTGCTCTGTTATTTCATAACCACTGTTCCTGCAGGTTCGATTTGCCACTCGGCAATGACTTCCTGCCATCCCTGTAGTAATATCTTAATGATGCAGAAGATTCAGATTATTTTTAGTCTTTTTTTTTTTTCTTTTGTATTTTTTAAAAAAAAATGCATTGGGACTTGTAGAGAGAGAAAGCTGTGGCAAGCCTTGTTTGTGAAATTTGCTGCTGCATGGAACTTATATAGAAATATTATACTCTTCACATATGGCACTGTCATGCCATGGATATACTTATCAGTACAGAGGATTAAACTACAGAAGAAAAAAAACAGTTCTTTTCTATAGAAAAATCTAATTAAAATTACAGAAATAAATTACATTTATGAGGCGTTAGAGTGCTTTCCCAGCCCTGCTGCAGGCTGAGATTTATTTTCACATCAAAGCATCTGTGGTGTGTGTACGTGGGCATGTGTGGGTGTGTGTGGGAGCCTGGCAGTGGGGTGGGCAATGTTGGTGCTTGGAATGGAGCTTAACATGTAAATGAAACAAAATAGTAATTGTATGTACATATATATAAATGTTTACATATTTCAGGAATAAAATCCATCCACTGAATCAATGTTTTATTCTACAAAGCAAGGGGCTGTTATTGGCATTGTGTTAAACTGACTGTTTTGTTAGTGACTATATTACTGCTGTTAATGCCAAGTTTTCATATTAAGATCATGTTGCATTGGGATAAAAGGTTTACAAGGTAAAGGTTGCTGATAAAAGACCTTGGGATTTCCAGCCTTGTTGGGCTAATATAATTACAAAGAGCAAAGTCCAATAGTCCATCAATCTTTCTGAGTATATTTATTTAAGTACCTGGAAATGATTAACAATTTGTTGTATTTTATTACAGGAAGTCATTTACTTACTATTGTAATTTTTTTTTTGCTATTGTAATTTTTTTTTTAGGGTTTTTCTGTTGTGTGATATGGCCATAATATTTATTGTAGTACGTTAGAGCTCTTACAGATTGACCTAGACTGAAAGACTTCCCTTTATATCTTAGCCTGGTTCTGTTGTTGCAGGTCCTGGACCTGTGCCATTGTTCAAGTAAATTTGTACAGCTTCAGCATTATGGGCATGGGTTCCTTCTATTTGCAGCTTATGGACCAAATTGTCCTGGTCAAGAAAGTTGCAAGCTTGCCTAAATACTCAGCTGGCAGAGAATACATCCCATGTGCCATGGATCCGCTCACTTATTCAGCTCCTTGGACCAGCACTGAAAAGTACAGCTTCCACTCAAGTGCAGAATCACGGAGCAGAGTGGCCCAAAAAATACCTGCTTTTGTGTTTTTCAGGCCGACTTCCACTCTGTGTACCTGGTCTCAGGTGGAAGCTGTACTTTTCAGTGCAGGTACACAGAACTGTGTTAAGCCTGAAGAAAAAATGCAGGATGAGAGAAGTGGACCAAGCGCTTTGTGTGCCCAGGGCCTAACACTTTCTTTGCCTGTTTTATATAGAGACACGCATGAATCTGTTGAAAGGCTTTGTCTTTGGCTTTCTTACTGAGCTGCCTGTCTGCCCTGGGTAGTTCCAGATTTCTGTTATCACTTGAAATGAATTAAATTTTAAAGCAGTTACAGATCCTCAATTCTCGTCATCCCCAGACTACTTCTGGTTGCCTAATGATGATGGTGTTTCAGTTTTGCACAAACAAAATAGATTCTTTTTACCTGAAATATTGTTTAACGAAGTATCACTTAGGCGTAACACAGGTGTTTTACTGCTTGACACTTTTTGTGCCTGCATAGGGGAATCTACTGTTTGTTACACATCTTTGTCCTTTCTGACAAAAGCTAGCCATATTCCTTATTTCCCAGGGTGCCAGAGCCATGTGACCTGTGCTCTGATAAACTTCAGTCACACTTTACTGCTGTGCTGCAAGTTGGAATGATATCACCCCCCTCTCAGCAGCCAATCAGCAGAACAATGGGAAGGTAGCAAGATAGCAGCTCCCAGTAGGTATCAGAATAGCACTCAATAGTAAGAAATCCAAATCCAACTTGGGACTCCTCCAGTTACATGGGAGTAGGAGAAACAATAGGTTACCTGAAAGCAGTTCTAATGTGTAGCACTGGCTCCTTCTGAAAGCTCAGGCACAATGCACTGAGATAGCGCCTACACACCAATATTACAACTAATAAAGATACATTTGTTGGATGAAGAACAGTAAACAGTGTTATTTAGAAATAAAAAGGTCACCATAAAAGTCATGACAGTGTTCCCTTAATAAAGAGTGAGCAATAAGGAGGCTTATGGGGGCCATAGACATTCAGATTTTAGTAATTTTCCTGACAAACGTTTAAATGCAGCAATCTAAAGTCCTAAAAATAACAAATTGGAGGATGTTCTAAACATACAATTGTTGTCTGCCAATTATTTTAAGTAAATGTCGTCCCAGAAATCATTGTAGGCCCCCCCAAGCATATCGTCAGATACACAATACACGCATAGATATCTTATTGTTATTTGACCAAAATTTTCTAACCTGTCCAATTAACTTCACTAAACAAATGATGGTACGAAGATTATCAGGATGATAATTCGGAGCCCGCACACTGTCCGCAAATCGTACAATCAACACATTATATCAGTGCGTGTATGGCCAGCTTTACAGATATTTTGTGTGCTTAAAGTACAGTCAGAAGGCCCGACCAATTGCCATGTAGTTTGACGTAAAGGCTGCTTGACTTTGATGGCTAGGTTATGTCAAACTTGCTTATTATGATGAGGTTAGTAAGAAGGTGGACTGGGGATGCAGTAGATGTGATGCCAAAGCTTTTGATACCGTTCCCCACAAACTGAGGTCTGTTTGTCTTAGTAAAGTTATTTTGCACATGGATAGGAAACTGGCTACAGGATCGGGTGCAGAGTTGATTGATAATGGTGCATTCTCTGCTTGGAGTAAGGTTCTCAGTGGGGGCATGCAGTGTTCTGTATTGGGCCCACGTTTATTTAAATTATTAATTAATAATGTAGGGCAGGGCATTGTAAGTTATGTATTAGTGTTTGCAGATTACACAAAAAACTGCAGCCCAATACCTGTCCTAGTGCCATGCAACAACCACTAAATGTACCAATTCCAGCTGCCACAAAATAGCATGAACTGCAACTTGCCTGCGCTTTACTAATACACATGCTAATTAGCAGTGGTCCTGGGAAATGGTGAGCATGTCAGGCGACTGTTATTATTATCAATCAGTGTAGTTGAACATAGGGTCAGTTTTTGGAACCCAGAAAATATCCCCCTGCGCAGAGCACATAAATGCTCCCAGCCCTTGAGTGTGTTACCAGATATGTGCGTGAACTCCCTCCTCAGTTATCCACCCACGGTGCTAAAGCCTTGAGCTTCCCTATTGGAATACTTCTGGGCTCTACCTTGTTATTAGCCTGTAAATTCCCCTGGAAATAGCTTGCCCACATGGTAACATCTGACTCTGTTTCTCCTACTAAACTCCACATTACATAGCTAAGGTTAAAACTGAGTGATCCTACATTACTGGCTGCTCACATCGGGCTGCCGCAGTAAAATGCTGTACAATAGAAACTCGGAGGGTAAGATAACCAATGCACTCTATAGTGCCATTTTGCAAGGCAGCAATGCTTAACTACACTTTCACTAAACTGACCCCACCTGGTCTCCCACAGTAACCGCCCAGTAACTTCAAAAAGCACAAGTACCCTAGCAAACAAATCAATTTCAAATTGCACTGTTCAATGTCTTGCGTTTTTTTTTGTATGTCTGTTCCTTTTAATTGTCATATTAGCAGTTTTACACTACTAATATTATGGGGGCTAAGGATACAACTCAGGGAATCCCCTGCAATAATTAAAAAACCTTAACACAGGTATAGCAACACTAGTACATTTATTTATGTTCAACTCTAATTGTTGATTGGTTGCTATAGGGAACATCAGATAATGTCTGATGGACCCTTGTCCAAAATACAATTAATTTCAAAGACAAGCAAAAGTCAGACTTTATATTGTCAGAATGAAAGGCAGTGTGAAGCCTTCCCAATGTAACAGGTGACTGCCTTCCTCCAAATGCCACAATTCCCTGCACGTTCATGTCAATAAGGAAAAGAATCTCAGTGCAATGCATTGTGGGTAATGTAGTTCCTGCATGCTGTCTGTAAGCTGTGGAGAAGTTGTAACATCAATGTCCTCCCCTGCCAGGATATAAAGGAGAAGGAAAGTCATTTTACTGCTTAAAGATTTGCCACGTTTATTCTGCAGAAAGCCTTATAATACCTGAGTAAAAAGCCCTAGGAGCGCCCTCTTTTTGTTTAAGATTGCAGCTGCCATTTTAGCTTGGTCTCCGTAGCTACCGTGCTGCAGATCTAAGGGCTGGTAGCTCAGATCACACATGGGAGGGGGAGCAGGAGAGAGGAGAAAACCGTGCAGACTCTGGCCCCAGGAATGAGGGATTTTTCTGAGAGAGGAAGTCAGATACCCTAAACATGTTTACAAAAAAGAGACAAGAAATCCTGTGTTTATTTTGATAGAGGACAGCGTTTGTATGTGCTTATGGCTGTATTTACATAGACCTTTCTGATAAAGCTTACTTAGTTTTTACCTTTCCTTCTCTTCTAAAATGATGCAGGAGAACAACAGTTTTGCTGCTGGGTTTCAGCATACCAAAATGGTATCTATTCATACTTTGTGAAGGAACAGATTATAGGTAAATTGGGGGTTTCTGTTCTGTGTGGGGCTCTTTAACAAATGTTGTTTTAGAAGCCAGAGTTCCCCTTTAATATAATTCACATTATTTTTTAGATGTGTGCAACTACACCTTTTAGTAAAGTATTTGTCAGAATGAGGAGATCAAACAAAAGTCCCTGTGTAGTTCAGGCCTGAGAGTACTGGGAGAGGCTGCTGCTGGTTAGTTCCTCTGTCACGCCCGTGACTCACTGATAATGCCCAGTGTTATTGTATGATTCTATAAGGGTCATGCAGTTATCAGGCACTCTCATTGCCAACCATGAATGCAGCTTCCAGTAAGAATGAGAATGCCTGGAAGAACTGTGCAAACAAAGAAACATTCTTGTCTGATACTTATGAGTAAGTGCACCCTGGGAGTCATCAGACCCAAATGATATGGAATAAGGTGTGCCAGTGTGTGCCAGCCCTTTCTCTATCCTTCATATGGTTTCAGGGTCAGACTGGGCCGGCTGGGCGCCAGGAAAAACCCAGTGGGCCCCAGCCCAGACCCGATGCCACCTTTGAGCTAACTTTTAGTATGTTATAGAATGGCCAATTCATACAACTTTTCAGGGTCTTTATTTTTTATTTTAGTATTTAAATATTTTGCCCTCTTCTGACTTTTTTAAGCTTTCAGTTGAGGATCACTGACCCCGGCAGCCAAAAACAATGATCTGTGAGGCTACAATTTTATTGTTATTGTTACTTTTTATTACCTATCTTTCTACTCAGGCCCTCTCCTATTCATATTCCAATCTCTCATTTAAACCTCCTCCTGGTTACTAGGGTAAATTGTACCCAAGCCACAAATTTCCCTAGATATTCTTGGTACTGTGGTCCAAAGGGCAACCCTACTCTGAGGTGGGTTTCAACTGAAAAAGTCCCACAACCACTCAAATAGGGTGTGATGCTCAGGATAAGGGTGTAAGGCTTAGAAATAGGGTTAATGTATGTGAAGGTTTCTTATTCATCCAGGTTATGGTGTATCTGGTAGAAGCAAATCTAGAGCAAATGGACTTCTTGAGTAATCATTGAAGATGTTTCACTACTCGTCTGAGCAGTGATGCTCTAGATATACTTCTACTAGATATCCCATGCCTTGGATGAATGAAAACCTTCAGAGACATATTGCCATTCATATTTGAGAGAATACTCTGAAACTGTTTCGGGAATATGAGAGGACAACAAGAAAACTGGCAGACTATGGGAACCATCTACGCTTTAATCTCAGATGCCGACACCCCCCCCCCCCACCCCCCTTGTTGCCTACGGCTGGGTTCCAATGTAAAAGGCCACAGAACCAACAACATCTTACAGAAGGCCCAAAAACATCTACTAAATGAACAGGTTAGACAAACAGAAAATAGAACATCTGAAACAGACTCTAGCATAACAAATACCTGAAATAACCCAGTAATGGGTGGCTCCGTTAATTTAACTCATGTCAGGTAAAATTACTGGTGGGTGCCAATATGTTAGGCACCCAAGTGATTGTAATCGTTACCTTATACCTGGGCAGGTGCTCCTGTTAGGAGAAAACCGCACCTACCGGGGTAGCTGTGAGCAATCCTCTTCTGTCTGTCTTCGTTCTTCCGAATCCCAGGGTCGGCGCATGCGCAGTAGGGTGAAAATACCGACTTTCTTGTTTACACTCGGCTTTTCACTCTACTGTGCATGTACAGGGGAAGAAAGAGGGTCGCTCTCTCATTGCTACCCCTGGCTGGTGTGGTTTTCTCCTAACAAGATTTTGGCAACCCCCAAATTAGCAAGTTCACCACCTTGCTGTCAAGAACCAGCAGCCTGAATAGACAGGCTGAGGGCTGAAAAATTAGACACCTAAGAACACCAGATATGTGGGTTAAGAACATATTGGACAGGGTACATACTCAGCCAAAAAAAGGATATGCTAGTGAAAGGTTTAAACTATGTAAATACACTACACTACAATACATCCCAGTGTTTGAGCTATTCACAGCCAAGGAATCTGCCATCAATAACAATCATATAACAATGGATGTAGTGGAACTACATATCTTAGTAAGGACCCAAACAGCACTATCCCACCAGCAGATAAAGGGTGATGCATGGTTGTGCTCAACACAACTGACTATTACTGCAAAATGACCACTCTACACAGTGATAGCAATACATATGAACCTTTAAGGAGAGACCAGCAATTACAAGAAAAAGGTGATAGATTGCTTTTTCAGACACAAACATGGCTGTGCAGTGGGCTCTCCAGTATCTTCCATTGTGGCCAGATTGTACATGGAGGAAGTGGAAAGGAGGGCCTTACATACATTCAAGGGAACTGGTTCAGAAATGTAGAAGATACTTGGGTTAAAATCAGCTCCAGTGAAGTGGTGGCCTTTATGGAACACATTAACTACGTGGACAAAAACATCAAGTTCACAAAAGAAGATGTCCATGATAACAAACTTGCTTGTTTGATTTCCCTCCGAGAGGGGGATAATGAAAACAAAAGTATACAGGAGACCCACTCATATAGACATTGGTTCAATTCCCACCATCCGCTGGAACACAGACTGGGTGCCATTAGAACTCTACACCACAGGGTGGAAAGTATGACAACATATACAGAACCAAGGATAAGGAGTACATGTGTAGCTGGAGTGTCAGAGAAACTTAGGAGAATTTTCAACAAACACCACTCTGTGTTTTTCAAACCTAGCAACAAGCAATATGGTATATGCACAGGCCTGGATTTGTGGTGAGACCACAAAGGCCTGGGCCTAGGGCGGCACAATTTTAGGGGCCACCGTGCCGCACCGCACTGCTCTGTAAGTTTAAATGGACGCGGCGGGGGGTAGGGTTCACAAACGTGCAGAATGCGCATGCACGCGCGAGGGGTGGTTTGACGAATAGGGATGGACTCGGGGCGCCCGGATAAGAAATCTGGTGCTGTATATGCAGTTGTTTAAATGAGTACGCAGATCTATACATTGAGGAGACAAAGCAACTGTCTACTAAGCGAATGGCTCAGTATGGGCAAGACTCGGCTGTCTTTCCACAACTAAAAGACAAGGGGCATTCCTTTAAAGATAGCAATGTCCACATTATGGACAGGGAAGACCACTGGTTTGAATGAGGTGTAAGGGAGGCTATTAATGTTAAGGCTTATGAATAGGGTATAATGTTTACAATATGGGACAGGGGGCGATGCTCAGGGACAGGGGGTGATGCTCAGGGACAGGAGGCGATGCTCAGGGACAGGGGACGATGCTCAGGGACAGGGGACGATGCTCAGGGACAGGGGACGATGCTCAGGGACAGGGGGCGATGCTCAGGGACAGGGGGGGATGCTCAGGGACAGGGGGCGATGCTCAGGGACAGGGGGTGATGCTCAGGGACAGGAGGCGATGCTCAGGGACAGGGGACGATGCTCAGGGACAGGGGGCGATGCTCAGGGACAGGGGATGATGCTCAGGGACAGGGGACGATGCTCAGGGACAGGAGGCGATGCTCAGGGACAGGAGGCGATGCTCAGAAACAGGAGGCGATGCTCAGGGACAGGGGGCGATGCTCAGGGACAGGGGGTGATGCTCAGGGACAGGAGGCGATGCTCAGGGACAGGGGACGATGCTCAGGGACAGGAGGCGATGCTCAGGGACAGGGGACGATGCTCAGGGACAGGGGACGATGCTCAGGGACAGGGGACGATGCTCAGGGACAGGGGACGATGCTCAGGGACAGGGGACGATGCTCAGGGACAGGGGACGATGCTCAGGGACAGGGGGCGATGCTCAGGGACAGGGGGCGATGCTCAGGGACAGGGGACGATGCTCAGGGACAGGGGGCGATGCTCAGGGACAGGAGGCGATGCTCAGGGACAGGGGGCGATGCTCAGGGACAGGAGGCGATGCTCAGGGACAGGGGACGATGCTCAGGGACAGGGGACGATGCTCAGGGACAGGGGGCGATGCTCAGGGACAGGGGGGATGCTCAGGGACAGGGGGCGATGCTCGGGGAGGGGGGGGATGCTCAGGGACAGGGGGTGATGCTCAGGAATAAGGTGTACGGTTTAGGAATAGGTTGTAATGTTAAGGAATAGGGTGCAAATCTTGGGGATATATTCATAATGTTCATAATAGGGGGTGATGCTCAGCAATATTCATTTTCACTATTGTGTAAAAAAACAAAAGCACACTTTTTACCACAATTGCTTTTTTATTCCTGAGATTGATAGCATAGTTAAGAAAAAATCAAATTGGGTTAACTGCAGTTGCATGTAATTGTGGAAAAAAATGTTGAGCGCAAACTAAAATTGCATTTTTTTATGCATTTTCAATGAGGCTGAAAAATTGGCCAATTGGTGTAAAAATCACTGAAAAACATCAACTTATATCACGTTTGTTCTGTGGCATCTCAACAGGTTTTAGGTCGCAGAGTTTTCCATTTGTGTTTTCACGTTTCTTTTATATAATAAATATAGAATGTCTGAGTTTTAAAAACTGTGAATACAGACGCGTGTTTTTTTAATTCATTAATTTATTACTTACAGCGGTTTTCTCTGATCAGGACAAAAATACCCAGTCTGGAAAATAAATCAGTCTGCCCGCAATACTAAGCATATTATTTCTTTAGCACATGTAGATGCCATAGCACAGCCCAGCTGTATGAACAACATGGAATATACATTGGATTCATCATTGGTTTCCTCCATGACATTCTGATGATTTTGGCCATTTTCCTCACACAGGTTGAAAACAATGTGCAAAAAAAAAAAATGTCAGAAGCTGCATATATGTATGAGTTTGAATTAGAAGGTATATTTTTCAGTGATTTAGGAATACAGCAGCAATTTGTATTTATTCATTTATTCTTGTTTGTAGCAGTTTCCAAGCTGCTACAGACTATAGGGACCCCCCACTCAGACTATAGGGACCCCTGCTTGCTTACCTGGGCACCCAAACATTATTTATAAAATGTGTAGGTTGACACTATATCAATAAAAGGATAATGACACAAATATGGTGAGTTAGAGACACAGCACAAACTTTAATTCATAATAAAATAAACACAAAACATTAGTGGGAATGAAAGACTACAACTCCCAGAAGGCAGCATTCACAGGGAGCTCAGCAGAGTGGAGTATCCACCTGTCACATGTTGTTATTATGATCCTTAATTAGGGTATGAGTCTGGTGGGGATTGAGAGAAAGTGGCTGCTGCCAGAGGTTAGAGCTGAACTGAACAGCAGGAAGGACATTACAGTTTACTTGTGTGTGTGTCACTGTGCCTGTATGTAACTCTATGTGCTATGTGTCTCTCTACTAGTGTTCTACCTCTATCAGTGTCTTTGTGTGTGTGTATCTGTGTGTGTTACTGTGTCCCTATGTAAATGTGTGTGTTCTACCTCCATCAGTGTCTTTGTGTGTGTGTCACTGTGCCCCCTATGTAACTGTGTGTGTTCTACCTCTATCAGTGTGTGTGTCACTGTGCCCCCTATGTAACTGTGTGTGTTCTACCTCTATCAATGTCTTTGTGTGTGTGTGTGTCACTGTGCCCCTATGTAACTGTGTGTGTTCTACCTCTATCAATGTCTTTGTGTGTGTGTGTGTGTCACTGTGCCCCTATGTAACTGTGTGTGTTCTACCTCTATCAATGTCTTTGTGTGTGTGTGTGTCACTGTGCCCCTATGTAACTGTGTGTGTTCTACCTCTATCAATGTCTTTGTGTGTGTGTGTGTGTGTGTCACTGTGCCCCCTATGTAACTGTGTGTGTTCTACCTCTATCAATGTCTTTGTGTGTGTGTGTGTGTCACTGTGCCCCTATGTAACTGTGTGTGTTCTACCTCTATCAGTGTGTGTGTGTGTCACTGTCCTCCTATGTAACTGTGTGTGTTCTACCTCTATCAGTGTGTGTGTGTGTCACTGTCCCCCTATGTAACTGTGTGTGTTCTACCTCTATCAATGTCTTTGTGTGTGTGACCACTGTGTAAAACTCCCTCTATTTCAGGAGGTGGTGTGTGTGTTTATGTGTGTAGTTATATTGTGTCAAGTGTGACACAAATAAATGTCCCTTTCCACTCCTCTTCACACTGACACAGTTTCCAGGACCCTGTCTGTCAGCAGTCGGGTTGCTGTACTAGCAGTGACTCCAAAATCAGTGTTGGCGTGAGTAACTGGACCCACACCCTCCCATTAGTGATTGATCCTGAGTCCTGCCCTTGTCACCCCCCCCCCCCCCCCAAACTCTTCAGAAGTGTCACAGAAGTTTCAGGGTCTCAGAATGGTGCACAAGGATGAGCAATCATTACAGATCTGGCTGAGCTTATAGCACCAGTCTTACATGATAGAAGCTTCAGCAGGAACGGCAACAAATTCTCATTCTCCAACTTAGTGCTTCTGTAATAGTTATCTAGCATGTTCTAAGCTTGTGCGTGACTTTAATTCTGAGACTCTTTCCATGTCTTTGCTATTCTGACTTCATGCAGCCTTACACTAGCCAGCACCCCATAAACTACTGACTCCAGTTCCCACAATACCTTGCTTGTCATTGGATTTACAGACCCATAAAGAAGGCCAATCACAGGAGTAACAAAGTCTCCAAGGTCTTGTGAGAACTGCAGTCTTGGCTGGAGGGGATCTGACTACTGCAGACACACAGAGCTATTAGTAGCAGCTACTTGTCGTGGCTACTACAATAGACAATGCCAATCATTTACTGATCATTGTCTCTACATGTGTTTTAGCAGAGGCAATTCTCAGTATTGTCTATGGCAGGGTATTTTCTGGAGTTTAGTACCTGTGAGAAAGTAGCTGCTACTAAGTAGCTCCATGTGTCTTCAACCTAAAAGATACATGTTGTCAGAACCAGCAGTGCAGAGAACAGGAAGGGACAGGCATACCCAGTGGCAACTGCATTAACAAATAACTTAAATAGGACATGTGTAAATAATGTACAGTGGAAAGTTGCTTAAAATGAAATTTATCTTTATTATGTCAGATTTTATATATGGGTTTAAACCGTTTTTGGTGCCTAGTCTGCTAAAACGTTTACTTTAATCCTATGGGGCTCTGTGCAAAATTAGCCTAATTTACACATTAATATCCAGCTACATACCTTTTTTGCAGCAAGGAAAAATTGTCATTCTAGGCAACATTCCAATATACTTTCAGCCAACATTTAAGGCTTTTCTTGTAAATGTAACTTTTTATTACAATTGCTACTTCTTTATCCTCTTCGGTTCCGACTCTTGATAAAGTGTTTCAGGAGTCAGAGACTGCGCAGTGCAGGGAATACAGACAGACAGCAATTATATTTATGAACAACTCTAACCTTGTTGAGGTTTTAAATTAATGTATAGTGTTAAGTTTGTTTCTCCTTATAAAAAATCCCTCTTTATATAAAAAGCAATAAAAAACTGGAATGCACTGGGGCAATAACCGATTAAATGTGGCCGGAGGTATGTGACCAATGGCATGTAAATGCCGCTATGTGTGTTATTGGCATAAAGGTATTCCCATGTCAATACAAAGATATCTACAGCACAGTGGGAATTTTTTTATATATTATATTATATATTGTATTATTTTTAATTATGCATGACCCATGTGTGCTACATAGGGCCCTTAGCATGGACAGGAAGGGTCTACTTACTCCACTCTAGAGAACGCTTCTATCAAATCCTTTCTCTCTTTTTTTCTTATACAGTGACCTCCATTTTTCTTTCTTGGAACCCTTTCCCTAAGTTGTTCGGCAACATTCAGGATGTTGTCACCCTTCCGCTTGTCACCACCAGGTGTCCCACCAGGAGTGATGCCCCTGCACATCAGGTAACAATCATTCAGTAATACCTCCCATATTGCTTTAGGGGAAGTCTGATTGATTTTTAAATATATTTTAATGAATAAGCAAATATGGTGTATTTTCCATAAATGATGCCTGCCATTGGAAAGACATGTGATGTACAAAGGGTTAATAGGAACCTCCTGCAGTGACTTTTGTTGCAGTGTAACATTTCCAGGGCTTTCCAGTTCAAACAGTGTGTCTGGCTGATGAGTGTTATAGTTGTTTATGTTCTGTCTGGCCGAAGCTTACATCAGTTCCTGCGTGCGTGGGAGCAGCCATTTATATCAGGGTCTGCATAGAAGCCATAGTTCCCTCATACATCCCGTCATTATTTGCAGGCAGGGATTATAGGAGGGAACATTATTTCAAAGGCGACAGCCACCTAATCCTTTTTTTGCAAGGGTGTATCTGCAAAAAATGCAATATAAACATGCAATTTTTTAAATGACCCCATAACCCAGCAGATTAATAAATGAATATAAACTCATGGTTCCCATGTTTAAAAAAGGCCCAGCAACCTGGCTAAATGATATGTTTCAGATGCCATTATAGTTATATTAATGTTGGAATGAATCCCCCTCATTATAAGACATTGTATAAAGATAACGGTTTGGGGATCCTAAGGTACCCTTATATATAATATGTATATTAAATCTATATAATAACATTGAATCCTTGTACTGGAAAATCAAATTGTATGGAGTACCCTCTGATATATGCACTAGTGTGGGTGTTCTAAATCCCCAATTCACTAGACAATAGGGTCAGATGCAATGAGCAAAGGGCAATTTTGGACGCAATTACCAGGTTTTTTTCCCTCAATGCATCAGTTTTTCCCAGAATTAATACGTCATTGAGGGTGCAATGTAGTCCTTGCATCAAACACAATCGTGCTGCACTTGGCTTAACTGTGTCCAACACAACTACATCTAAAGGCGGCCATACACGGTAAGATCTGCTCGCTTGGCGAGGATCTTCTCCCGACATGCCCAACTACTAGACTAATTTAGTCTTTGGGACCTAGGGACGAACAATCAAATTAAAATGGCGGCTATAGGCGGGGACCGCATCAACAAACTGATGCAGCCCCTGATCTGACAGAAAAATCGAACCTTTCCCAACGGAAGAATCAAACCTGTCCGATTGAGATCTGTCCAATTCAGGCCATATGTCGATTGTGGAGGCCTGTCGTTGGTGCCCATCCATGGCATATAAGCTTCCAAATCGCTCTAAAGGACCAATATCGGCAGCTGAAATTGGCCCATTTACTTTATATTCCCCTCAGCACCCTGGACAGAGACCCTTTGCACTGTGTCACTATTATTTATCCTGTGTAAAGTGTTTGCAGGTCCATTGTATTCTACTAAGAACAAAAGAAACACAAGAAATGATAAGAGCTAATGGCCCATGTTTCTTTACATTGAATGTATGGTTTCTCCATTCAGCACATTCTAGAAAATACAGGCTGTCATTTATGGGGTCTGGCAATTTAATGTATACAAACAGTATGTATAGGCAGGAGCAAAAGCAGAGACTGCACAGCCTGCGCTCACAGGGGCCTGCTGAGACTGCTTCTCCCATGACTATTATGTGCCTTGGGCAGGTTAGTCAAGAGTTAATGGCATTCCTGCCTTTTTGTAAATGATGACAAAGTCTTTGGTAATGAGCTCCTTATCACAGAATTAGCTCAGATCTAATAATGGAGCCAGCAGCATCCTTCCTGCCTAGTCATACGCCCTCATTCTGAATAACGCAGCACCTATTTTTTAGCTCACCCCTTTTATTTGAGTGCTTTTGCCACTCGATTCACTTCTGCTGCCAGCTGTCAGGTCATTGTGTTCTGAATGGTTAAGGAAGCAGCAGTAGCATCCCTTTATTGTGGGATTGCATCTGGGCATCCTGATATTTATAGTTTAATCTCTGTACCACTTTACATGGCACCACCCTTTTTTTTAATGTGTTCCCATACAATTGATTTTCATGACTGGCAGCCCAGCAGTGAGAAGGTTAAATGCTGGTCTCAGGTTACATCCCATCATCCCAAGGATTAACCGTCCTCCCACCCCTTTTCTCTCCATCACATCCCAGGTTTCCACGGCAACTGCAACCCTAATGAGCAGCATCATCTGAGTCGATCTCGCAGCATCATACAGCGGGTCACAGGAACAGCCGCTCTCCGCCCAAAGCCTCAGACGCAGCGTGCGCAGCCCGAGAGGAGGTGAGTTCTTCCAAGACCATGGGCCGATCCTGGAGAGTATGTTGTGATGGATGCAGGTTGCTCTGACTATCTTGCCGGAGCCCACTGAGGAGTGGTACCCACCCGGTAGCCTAGGGAGAATGGGAGGAGGATGAATACAATACATACAGGCCCATGATATGCAGACTAGGAGACAAAGGCCTCTGTCAAAGGAAACAGACAGGCATGTATAGAGCACAATATTCTCTCTCACACACACAAACATATATATATAGAACACAAGCACATATCTGTTCTCTTACCTCTCTCATACTCTACTTCTCTCTCTCTATGTATATACACACACACACCAACATATATACATATTCCAGTGGGAGAATTTCTTGCTTACAGTTCAGTTCCTGTGTGTGCATATAAATATAAATATATATATATTTAAATACACACATGCACAAGCATACCACTTATTTCTATATATACGTGTGATCATGTTCCCTTACTTGGTATTTATTATGATCCCTGTTATAGTAAACGTCAGTGCCTAATAAAGATCTCACGATCATGTGTAAACGTAAACAATGTTTATTGATCAGTTCTAGAGGCACTGAGAATGTTGTTTTAATCATGGATCCACAAGAATGCCTACTACAATACTACAAAGCATATTTAATTGTCAAAGTTACAAACTACAGTGTATATAGATATGTGCTGTACATCTGCATGGAGGAATGAATTTAAATGCTATGGAAAAGGCTACCTTACTGGAGTCTAAGGGGTACCCTAGTCCAGTTGGTGCCCTCTGAATTCTTATTTACTTATTTGGGTATCAATGTGTTTATATGTCTGTGACCTTGTTATGAGCTAAGGGGGTCCAACCATATGGTTGACCAGAACCAAAAAATCCTAAAGACACTGCTTTAACAGCCAACAAAAAGAAGTTGAACTGGAATAAATTATTTAGGGAAAGGGACTCATTTAGGGAAAGGCTCTGTCTCAGAAAATGTGCACTCTAGATATGCCATTATAATTATTTTCCCAGGGGAGCTCATGATTAATGGCACATACTTGTAGGAAACAGAACACGAGTCACAAGGCAGACACACAAATAACCTACACACTGCATGTCCACTGGGTATGTATTGGCAACACAACAATCAGTATATTTCTTTGCCTCTTTGAGTAAATAAGCTGCAAGGCCTTACTGCATTGATTTACCACTTCAACTACCTAAATATATCCAGCCTGTGGCCTTCCAGCTGAACTACAACTCTCAGAAACCCTTTCAATTATCAGGGAGTACATAGTTTGGACACCCCTGAGCTAACAGCTATCTTGGTATATAATATTCATTGCCTTTCCAAGCACCATCTTAGAAAAAAAATCCATTATACTTATAGGTAAAAATGGGCAAATGACACAAATGACAGATGTAACCCCAGGTAATAGAATGCAGCAATACAGTCTTTCAAGCCATTATCCCTTCTTTTTATGGTGTTGAGATGCTGGACAAGATGCAGTATTTACTATAATTTTATGCCTAGCCATATGTCTGTGTTCCGTTCTTATGAAGTGTAAGTAATTTGCCAGGCATTGTGTTATGTCATGTGTGGTGTTGTGCTATAATAGTAGCAGGCAGAGATTGCCTTTCATTGCATTGTGGCCTCCGTAGTTCTGCTGGCCATAGGGCGTTCCCCTTAAAGCTCTGAATTAAAGGGCCGGATCAGTTTGGCTTGCTCTCAGTATTGATTTTCCCTCTCCCTCTGCGGAGCTGGGGTGTAGAAAAAAAGCTTCCTGATACGAAGGGGCAGGCGAGAATAGGATCCCACCCTGGGGATCCCTTTCACTCCCTTTCAGATGTGCTAAGAATCCCTCTGCAGAATGTGTAACTCCTTTGTTGTGCAATGTATTAGAATGTTACCTTACTATTTCCTAATGTTTTTTTTCTGCTAAATGTGCAACTGTTGCAGCTAATGCTTTTTTATGTATTTACTATTTTTCTTGTGGCAGCAGCCTAAATAGTGTTTGATTTATATCCTGGGGAAGAAAGGGTCAGACTGACCTGCCAAAGTACCAGAGCATTCCTGGTGGGCTCTGGTCAAGGACTATTTTCATCAACCCTTAGTTATTTCCACCGCAGATCTATATGAAACCTTTACATGTAGCACTGTCTACATCTAAGGAGTAATTAACTTTGTCCTCAGAGGTGAGTGGAAGAGGGCTAAGTGGCACCTTAAGTCCAGAGTCTGGCCTCCCTCTGTGCCTAGTTCTTGATGGGAAATGTAGTGCATACAGAGCTCTGCTGTAGACTGCACTCACCAGCACTCCCTAACTTTAATGAGGTAATTAGGGAAATTAGGAAATGGATAAGGTATGGGAGAGGGAATGTCTCTCCCTGCCCACCCCTCATCAATACAGCACTATCACATGCAGGGGAAATGCAGGTCTCTGAACTCTGTTTTGTGTATATTTTTCAATGTGCAGGGTGGAAAGTGCAATTACCATGGGGGATTGTGTTTTTGCACTTTGCATCTTGCACTACACTAAAGTAAATTGTGCCCCAAATTGTGTGAGTGAGCCCTAAGTGACAAGGGCTCTGGTATGGCCTAAAGGTGCCCATACATGGGCCGATTGTAGCTGGCAATATCGGGTCCCTTAGACCGATTCGGCAGCTTATCGGCCCGTGTAGGGGCACAAACGACGGGCCTGGACTGAAATTGGGCAGGTTAAAAAATTTAGTCGGATCGGGGACCGCATCGGCTCGTTGATGCGGCCCCTGAACCAACTGCGTTCTAATTCGATCGTTTGGCCCCAGGGCTAAATTAGCCCGATATCACCCACCCGTAGGTGGGGATATTGGGAGAAGATCGCCAAGCGAGCGGATCTTAACGCGTATGGCTACCTTAAGAGATAGGCCCAGACTGGTATTTAAAGTAGGCCCTGCCTATCAGGCACACAAAGGCTAAAACAGACCCCCAAAGGCCCAGTAAGCAGTGGCTGACTGTGATATCTTACAGCAGTCCCTCTGGCATTTGTCAGAAACGACATTTTGCCAGTCTGGGCCCGCTAGGAGACACAGTGCTACACTGCCTGTAAAGCTTCTGTAAAGCTCTTAGTCCACTTACCTGCCAGCAATGTGGGTAGTCCTGCCCTTGTAGTAGCTAGCGTGGCATATTGCGCATATTGGTTGTATAAGTAGAGTTAGTGTAACCTTACTAAAATTGGATAAAGGCACTGATTTGTATTCTTGTGGTTACGGGGTTAATCCTGACCTCCCAGCTGCACTGTTTTTGTCTCTTCTGTGTACAGGATGCAGGTTGGTGACCTCGGGCACAATAATTGCTGCCAGACTGTGTGTGCTGCCCCAGGCCAAAAACCTCTATATATTGTTCATTTATAAGTGTCCATAGTGTTTACATGTGGTAAAAATAGGATGAAAGGAGCTATAGAGTGGTATAAGCTAAACTGCCATATCACGGGGTGTGTATGTACATGGGGTCATTCCTACACTACATCATGTACATGTTACTTCTAAAAAATGGAAACCATAAGGGAGGGTAAATCTAATATCATTTAGTGAAATATGCCCCGCTGTACAACAACTGTACAAACTGCTCATATATATATGTGTGTCCTAGCACCTCGCACAGTAGTGTAACAATGCTGCGCTGGTCCCCCCTTGCAGAGAAATCTTTGGAGGGGCCTGGCACACACCTACCTGGCCCTCCCTCCACCCACAGACCTGACTGCCCGCTTGTGTTCTCTGCTCCCCGGACCCCAGAGAGCGACTGGGGAGGGGAACTTTCTTAGAGCTATAAAGGGAGCAGACCCCACGGTCTGGGCCCCCTGCGACTGCAGGATCTGCTTCCCGTATAGTTACACCACTGACCCCATAGCACTCCTCCATCACTCTAATCCTCAGCCTCCTACTCTATTACAGCTAATACAGAGTACTAGGGCTCAGGTATCCAACCCTAAATTACCTTAGTGGTATCCCCCATTTTCCATTCTGTGTGTGACCATCCTGCAGGTTGTTGTTCCATTATGTACACAAATGGAAATAGTGTCTTCCTGTGGGCAGTATCCCTACCTTATCTATGCTGGATCAGATGTTGCCCTCCTACAGGTATTACCATTAATATCTGTACAAAATTGGTCTCTGCATTTTTGCATATATTAGGCATGGGATTTAGAAAGCTCCATATTGCAGGAAGTAGTTTAGATGCTGGCTTTCTGTAGGTAATGTAAGCAATAATCATTTCCAGGGAGACTTTTATGGATCCAATGGACCCCATAGTCTCGCCCATATGACTAATGCAATTAGGCCCGGACTGGCAACCTGTGGGTTCTGGCAAATGCCAGAGTGGCTGCTGTAAGATGCCATAGGCACTTACTATTTATTGGGCTGTTTGGGTCTGTTTTAAATCTAAGTCCAGACCTTAATTCAATGCTTTATGCTCCATTCTGCGAGTGCCACGTGTCATTTCTATGGGATTATAGGGAAGCACCAAAGGTTTATTCTAATAGGAAATTTGATCATTGGATATTTAGATATTGATGGCAGTCTTTCTGGATGACTGCCAGTTTTGTTTCTTTCCTCCCTTGTGCCAAGGATCTTGATGATAATAGTGAATAGATTATACTGGGAAGGGTCAGTATGACCAAGGCGTCTCAGTTCACTTTGGCAACAACCAAGATGAAGACACTAAATAATAGGGATGCACCGAATCCACTATTTTCGGATTCGGCCGAACCCCGAATCCTTTGTAAAGGATTTGGACGAATACTGAACGGAAGGGTTACAGAGTGCCGCGTGTGGCAAAACATTTTCAACTTCTGTCTTTATGTGACAAAAAGTCACGTGATTTTAAGGATTCAGTTCGGCCAGGAGCACGGGTTCGGCTGAATCCAAATCCTGCCGAAAAAGGCCGAATCCGGAACCAAATCCTGGATTCGGAGCACAACTATACGGAAGTGTAAGGAGAAGCTTTTGATAAAAGTACCCTTAAGGAATGTGATTTTTAATGTAACTGACTGAGGCCTATTTGGCAGCCCTGAATCTACACTTGTGTGTGTAAATAAATATATATATATATATATATATATAAAAATACACATAAAAGACCTTTATTGATAAATTGGGTGGTAGAGAAGGAGGGAATCTTTTTTTTATTATTTTAAGCAATAAACTTGTTATAGAGAGTCCGCATGGTTTCTTCTTACTGAAAGTAATACAAGTAATAACCTGGGGAAAGGCAGTAGGTGTGTTATATTTAGCTTTTGCTCAAGCTTATTATTCTGTCCTAAATAACATAGTGCTGCTTGAATTTAGGGCACTGGGATGGCGTGGGGAGGAGTTGGGGTGTTGTTCGCTTCTGTACCAAAAGCCTGTTGTACCCCCAGAAACACACATTGGCCTTATCACAAGCTGCAAACGAATTCTTGGTTTCACACAGGGCTTGATAAACTGGGTGCATTAATAGGGATGCAACAAATCTGTAATATTTTAATCTGGTGAATTATAAATCCAACAAAAAGTTTGTATATTGCATATTGCATATTGCATATTGAAATAAAAAAAATCACATTCGGTTTTGGTTTGGAATGGGTCTGGCTGGACACTTGGGATGCTGGGGTTCAGCTGAATATCAAACTGAACTCTGGATTGAATTCATCTCTGAATGTTATAATAAACGCAAAACTGATTAATTGGGAAGATGAATTTAAAGGAACAGTTCAGTGTAAAAATGAAACTGGGCAAAATGGACTGTGCAAATTAAAAAGTTAGTTAGTTAGGCAAAAATGTAATCTATAAAGGCTGGAGTGATGTCTAGCATAATAGCCAGAACTCTACTTCCTGCTTTCACCTCTCTTACCCCTTAGTTAGTCACTGATTTTAGGGGGGGGGGCACATTGGACATAACGATTCAGTTAGTTTGTGAGCACGCAGGTCACATTTGAATGCAAACTAACTGAAAACTTATTTCCCCCTTAAGTCACTGATTGGTTACTGTTAGAGAGCTGTAAAGCAGGAAGTAGTGTTCTGGCTATTATGTTAGACGTCTGCTTACTCCAGCCTTTATAGATTACATTTCTGCCTAACTAACTATATTGAAAACATTTTTTATTTTGCGAAGTCTATCTATTTTATCCATTTTAATTTTTACACTGAATTGCTCCTTTAATGTCACTTGGCAAACACAGTGTGACAGCATTCAAAAAAGTCCCTATAAAGGGATCAACAGCGTTTCAGTATATGTTGTTAGACTAGTGTATTGTTTAGCACACCTTTAGCCGTGCAAGGCAGGAATCAGTGCTTTTGGAGACTAATAGGGGAATGTAATAGAAGGCACTATGTTTGCCCAGCAGTAGTAACTCATAGCACCCAATCAGCAGGTAGAATTTACTGGTCACCTGTTTAAAAGCAAACATCTTATTAGTTGCTATGTGTTACTGCTATTGGTAGATTTAGTGTATTTTATTACATATGGGGTATAGTAATATATACATATTCTGTATGTTATAACACAAATTTTATGATAACCAGAATACTCATGTTGTTGTTTAGGTTAGGGTAAGGGAAACAGTGCATCTCATTTACTGATAATGAAGGGTTTGTTTTCATCAAGATAATTTATTTACAGAACCTGAAACAGTTAGGAGTGAGCCTTTGTCCCAGTACTGTTCTAGATGTGTTATTGCCAGCACATGTACAACCAGATGATGTGTTGCTGCTACAACAAGTACAAAATCTTTCCTGCGCTGCTAATCCTACCACCCACTATTTCCGGAGCACGACCTCTTGTTCTTCTCCTCGCACTTACACTGCTCCCACCTCAAACTCTGCCGAGTCCCTGGATACACCGCCATGGTTTCAATTAGATAGCCCCCTCATCTTTCAGCGGAAAGACCTGGTGACCTCCCTCCCGACCCTCAGTCATCTAAATTGTGTCTGTGTGTTTGGGAAATGTTAGGGATAGGCTATAGGATATTAGTGAACAAAAAAAACTATGTACAGAAACACAAAAGTCACTTTGTGCTAAGGAAAAGTAATAAGTGATATATGTCTCTCCTTTCTGTTCCGAGAGGGTGCCTCTTCACTCCTTCCCTGCTTAGATTAGAGCAGGGGTGTTGGGTTCTCCTTCCCAGTGTTGGACTGGCCCACCAGGGTACCAGGAAAACTCCCGGTGGGCCCAGGGGGTCAGTGGGCCCTCCTGCTCCTAACCATTTGGCCTGTTTCATGGGAACAAAGAGGAGAAATAGATAGAAGAATAGATGCTAACATGTAAATAAAAGAGACTAGGACAATAAAGAGGTTGGGTGAGGAAAGGAGGAAAAATAGTTTGGAGAGTGGGCCTATGGTCTAAGGTTTTCTGGTGGGCCCTAAAGTCTCAGTCAAACACTGCTCCTTCCTGTGCACCCCATAGGGACCAACTGACAGAACTTGTGTTTAGGTAAATGTATGGTCTTTGTTGTGTTCTAAGTACTGTAGTGTAGTTTTATCCATGTAGATATCATTTATTTTGATGGGTATTAAAACAAACAGGAATTTTTTATAGGTCATAGGCTTTCAGTTACAAACATGGCCAATAGGCTCATGGCTTATCAAGAATGGGGAAGGCAGCCAATATCTGCCCACGTTTTAGGGGGTGATGTAATAAAAGGCACTAAGATTGCCCAGGAGCAGAAACCCATACCAGCCAATCAGCAAGTAGCATTTACTGATCACCTGTTTAAAAGCAAACATCTTTTTGGTTGCTATGGGTTACTGCTCCTGGGCAAACTTAGAGCCGTTTATGACATATGGAGGTTAGTATGTTATAGATGGAATTGTTCTAAGCAACTTTTCAGTTGGCTTTCTGTGTGTTTTTTGAATGATTGACTTCTCTGTTCTGTCTACATCTAGCTTGCAACTAAAAAATGTATCTGGTTGTTGGACTTTGGACTCTTATTATTACTTTTATTGCTTATCTTTCTTTTTCTGGCCCTCTCTTCCATTATGACATATTTACTCCTGCCAGACTGCTTAGCTGTAGCAACCAGACAGCAGCTGAAACTCAAATTCTGATAGTTGCATAAGCAAAAAATGTGAATAATTCAAAAGATAAAAAGAAGGGAAAATGGTAAATTGCCTTAGCATAATGCTATCTATTGTACAATTGTAAAACATACTAAAAGTTCATTTTAAAGGAGAAGGAAAGGTTGAAATCACTGGGGGGTACCAAAAACTGAGTCACTGAGAAGAACCCTGGGCCGGGGCAGTTTTCTGCTAACAAAGCGCCAGCCTGGGGTATCAGGAAAGTAAATACAGTCACTGGGGGGTGCCTAACTTTTGCCACCCCTAACTAAGATATAATTAATCCTTATTGAATGCTGTAAACTAGCGGCATTCACCACAGACACTCTCTTGGCTTTAAGGCAGTTTATTTACACAGGGGGGCCCATTTCAGCATACAAAACAAATCATAAAAGTAAACCCTGCCCTCTGGGCGCTACCTTCACACATAAGATTAGTTCCTCCCTAACCTGGGCCCCTTGAGGACTACCAGTAAGAAAACACAAATGTTGGGGTCACCCCTGTACTCACAACACTTCTGGGGGATTAGCTCAGCCTCCTGGCTTTCCTCTCAGCTCCTTAGATCCTCAGTCTCTTGGTAGCTTTCTCAAGTCTGGGCTCCCTCTGCTCCTTGCAGTGGCAGGAAGCACCCCCAGCCCCTCTGGAAGTCCTAACGCTGAGAGGTATCCTTCCTGCTCTGTGCCCTGCTCTGAGAGCCCTTTACACACCTTCCCTTACAATTAAATACTTTTCCACAGGACAGCCTTCCTGTGGAAAGTAAGCTCCAATAGGTGAGCTGGACTACTGGAATGGATCGCCTGATCCGCTTCTTCTATCCAGAACCCTATAGCTTCCAGGGCCAGACAGCAAAACCCTTTAAACAGAGAAACCATTCTCTGTTTATCAACCTCTCCCCTAAAGGTTACATCTCCCACTATGGAGAACTTGAAGGGAAAACTCACCTTTTCTCTCATTTGTTGCGTCACTCTACCACAATGCAAAACAATCCTATCGGGTTTAATTAATGTTTTATTGATTTTTTAGTATACTAAAGGTATTGAGATCCAAATTATGGAAAGAACCCTTATCTGGAATACCCTGAGCAATCTGGATAACAGGTCCTTTACCTGTACTGTAAAATGGGCTTTTTCCTGTACCTGCAGTAGAGCAGGGGAAATGTGTAGCCCCCTTAGCTTGCAACCTACCAAGGGTAACTTTTAATCCTTTTGGCAGTTTTATTCCCCCTATGCTTTCCTGGTTTAATTAAATTTACAAGCAGAGACCTCTCACAACGGCTGCTCTGGTGTATTCCCACAGGGTTACTGCCTTCTTGGCCTGCTTTTACGCCTGTCATTGGGACTGCATTAATATCATAACTTATTTATAATGCTATAAACTTATCTGCAGTCTCATTCGGCTGAGAAATCCATTCTGTATGGATTGATATGCAAACAATAGAAACAGAGGAGAGGCCTCTGCCAGTGAAAGCAAACAGAGGAACAAGGGAAACATTCACAGCGAGGGCATAAGCAGCCATTATAAGGACTCACTGCTAGTCGCCGGTGGGAGCTGTGGTGGTAGAAATATTGTAAAAATAAATGTACAGTATCTATTTTCAAAACAAGACATATATATACCATGGGCCCATGGGGGGAGGGATATTAGTCAGAAATGGCCCTCAGTAAAAGTACAAATTAGATACTATAATAATACCACTATCACACAGTTACTAACAGCAGTGATCCCCAACCAGTGGCTCCGGGGCAACATGCAGCTCACCAACCCCTTGGATGTTGCTCCCAGTGGCCTTATTTGCACCTCCAGGAACTTTTTTAACGTTTATGTTGCTCCCCAACTCTTTTTACATTTGGATATGGCTCATGGGTTAAAAAGGTTGGTGACCCCTGATGTAGAGAGTGCTATTCTGAGACAATTTGCAATTGGTCTTCATTTTATTATTTGCAGGTTTTGAATCATTTACCTTTTTTGTGTAACAGCTTTTCAGTTTGGAATTTCAGCAGGTATCTGGTTGCTAGGGTCCAATTTAACCTAGTAACCAGGCAGTCACAGGAATGTGAACAAGAGAGGTACTAAATAGAAAGAGTCCATTAAGGTCCCCATACACTATAAGATCCGCTCGCTTGGCGTTGTCGCCAAGCGAGCGGATCTTTACCCGATATCCCCACCTACGGGTGGGCGATATCGGGTAGCAAGTTGCTTTAAAAAAAATAACCCCAGGGCCAAACGATCGGATTACATTTGCGGCCATGGGCAGTCGGTTCGGGGACCGCATCAACGAGCCGATGCGGTCCCCGATCCGACTGGATTTTCTAACCTGGCCGATCAATATCTGGCCAATTTCAGGCCAGATATCGGTCGGCCAGGCCGCTCATTTCTTGCCATACACGGGCCGATTAGCTGCCGAATCGTTCCAAGGGACCGATATCGGCAGCTTCTATCGGCCCGTGTATGGGGGCCTTTAGGGTTTCTGTCCCAACTACAGTATTAACCATAAAAAAGAGTAACAGAAAGATTTACAATGTTGTAAGGGTGCTCAAACGTGGGCAGATATTGGCTGCCTTCCCCATTCTTGATAAGCCATGAACCTATTGGCCATGTTTGTAACTGAAAACCTATGACCTCCCCAATAAACATCAGAGTGGCAGGGGCTTGGTAAAATACTGCTACTTCCTATCTGATCCAGTCTGTGGAGTGGTGGCCAAATACCTGGATCACATCAAATCAGGGAGAGAACCAGTTGGTGACATGGGCAAAGGAAGCAGATCTTTGAGTAAAAGGGCAACTAAAGAGCTGTATAAACTGTGTAATGTTTATGTTAGTGTTCTTCTTCTGGACTGATAATTAATATTTATTAATAGCTGAGGAAGGGATATAAAATATGAAAAGTGAATGAGGGTAAAACAGAGATTTAGCCTAGTCAGTAGACTAGGGGTTCAGATCAAACAGGTCTGGTAGAAGCAATAATGAAGCTATGTAAGGGAGTGCTGATAAAAAGGAAAGTGGTTATCACAATGTATGGTTCCTAGTAAAAACAAGGTCTGAAATTAATGTCGCTCCCCTTTTTTGTGTTGGTTTCTATTCATGCAGAGTAAGGAATCTGGAATGAGGAGAAGGTGGGACAGCCTTCCCATGTAAACCATGGAGTAACAGTCAGCTCTAAAGAAAAACCTACTGAAATATATCTTCCTGAATGCAGATGAGTCAGCCAACGGTTAATCAGAGTTCCTGACATCTTGATCGTCTCACCATGTTTTATTAGTGAACTAGGATGAAAAGTATTTCAGGGTTTTGGCCTTAAAACCTTCATCATTTTGTCTATATCTGTCCCTGGCTGCATCAGAGACCAGCCAAACAAGATTAGGAGTATAATGCAAACTCCTTGCCATTCCATGGCATTCCCCTCATATCCCAGTTTCTTGTTCAGAGCACAAGTGTGGCCTTTGTGTGCTACTTGCTAGTAATAGCCCTTAGTAGTGATAACATGCACTACATATACAGACATGGCTGGCTTTAGGGTAGGACATTATGTCCAGGGCCCCTCAAGACATCAATAAACCTACAGAGGACCTTATATTGTATAACTGTTTGATATTGTCAGTTCATACATGTGTGATGTGTATTGCGCAGCTTTCAGCAGCCCATGAGGAGCCCAGCTTTGATGCTTGCACTTTGCCTTGAAATGGACACAATTGCACTGTAAATTTGCACCTTTGGTTTAAATAAGCCAATGGTTGTTATTACAATGAATAGCTTCTAAAATGTGGTTTCTAAGGGACAGGCCTGGCATTTATTTTTACACAGCTTTTTACACCGTTATTTTGGCGAGTTTTGTTTTATACAGCATAATACAATAAATAGGCCTCTTAAGCTGCCCATACACGGGCAGATCCACTCGCTTGGCGATGTCGCCAAGCGAGCGGATCTTCACCCGATATCCCCACCTATGGGTTCTAACCTGGCCGATCGATATCTGGCCAATTTCAGGTTTAGATAGGAATCAGATATCGGTCGGCCAGGCCCCTCGTTTCTGCCCCTACATGGACCGATAAGCTGCCGAATCAGTCCAAGGGACCGATATTGGCAGCTACAATCGGCCCGTGTATGGGGACCTTTAGAGTTTTTTACTCAGGTCATGTCAGGGACTTGGCTTTATGACTCAATAGATGTAAGGCAGCTTTGGTCATACATTTATTGTGTTACATTTATCACTAAAAAGTGCATGAAATGTAATTATTTTCATTGATACAGAAAAAAAATAATTGAGTTAAAGTTGATTTTATATGTTTCTCAGGCCCGGAATGGCAATCTGTGGATTCTGGCAAATGCCAGAGGGGCTGCTGTAAGATACCATAGACAGTCACTATTTATTGGGCTGGGGGGGCTGTTTGGACCTCTGTGTACTTGAAATGCCAGGGGCTATTTTGTATCCCAGTCCAGACCTGGTGTTTCTTACGTTAGTGGAATCGGATGATACTGTTTAATGTATGTGACTAATTCCCATACAAGGTTCATTAAAATGTCCATAAAATTATTTTTTTTTTAGGCATGATTCCTTCCTCACTATGAATGTAACCCTGACACCAACGCTGCCTGAGCACACAGGTATCATGGAGCCCCTTTCTGTGAACATGACTGAGACAGAAGGTTCCATTGGCCAGGACTGCGTCCAAAGGTATGACAGGCCCCCTCCGTTGCACACAGGAGCTGATTGGAAGATTATCCTGCACTTGCCAGAGATTGACACCTGGATCCGCAGCACTTCGGAGAGGGTGAGGCAGCTCACGCAGTCAGTGCAGGATGACCCCCAGAGTAAGCACGTGGATGTGCATCTGATGCAGCTCAAGGTAAGGGATTTAGGGCCAGCTCCTAGAGTCTATGGGCATGCTAGCCCTTTCATCTCTTCCCTTTGGTTTTGTCAAATGAAAGTATTAAGCGATTAAGGGAAAATGCTATATGCAAGGGCTAACAAGTCAATGCTATCTGCAGATTGGCTGCTAACATTTCCTATGCCAATAGCAAACTTTTTTTATCTTATTCCCTTCTAGATTTTTACAGTCATCTCTTGTTTCCCATAGACACAGTCTAGTGTCATAATTATTAGTACCAGGCTGGCTTGGAGCTAGTAGGGGCCTGGTAGGGTGGAGTCTTTAAATGTATGGCCAGAACCAACGAGGTTACTAGTGGCATAGAGTAGTCATAAAGACAAATCTACCTGTGTAATGCAGTCTGATGTATTACATATAACAGCCCCTTTGCCAATGGTACAGGCTCAAATGCTTAAGAGGTGCCATGTTGTATCCCTTAAGGTGCATAGATAAAGCACTTGTGCCTATCCCAGTGGCTGCCATGCACTAATTGGGCCACCTCACACAGACAAAGTTTCAAAGTGATCTCATGTTTATATCTTTAACATGATGTATTGTACTGTTTCACAGATTTTTAATGATTGCTTTGCCGAATCACTTCACTGAACCTTAATGATTATTTTAAAGGGGTATTAATTTAAATAGCACCAGATCTGCACTTGTGATATTTTAATGATAATTTATGGCACTGATCACTTTACAGCATTTGCTGCACACTTTACTGCAATGGTCACTTTATGGCATGTGATGTTTTAATGATAATTTATGGCACAGATTTGCTGCACACTTTACTGCAATATTCACTTTATGGCGTGTGATGCTCTAATGATAATTTATGGCACAGATCACTTTGCAGCATTAGTTACATGCTTTACTGCAATAGTCACTTTATGGCATGTGTGCACTGATGTCACTTCCTATTTGCTTGTTCACTATGGATAAATAGAACATGGGGTTGGTTAGCATGGTTGCCTTGAGAAAGGTCCCGATGGGGACCGAAATGTAACGTTGGCTGTTCATGCGTTTTTAATACACGATTGATCTTTTTGGAATATAACTCAGTGTTGCTGGTCTTTTTTTGGATATATATATAGACATGCCAAGGAATTTACCGCTAGTCTGTGAGGCTTATGCAATGCTGATGTTTGTTTTCTCTCTTTGCATCCAGGACTGTGTTAAAAAGGCTTTAAATGTAGATGGAATAAATATCCCCCAGCTGTAGTTAATGCAATATTTATCTAACTAGCAAAGGTTTTAAGATTCCCACTTGCAGAGACAGTTGGAGCACAAGTGAGTGGCCCATAATGAGGCACAGTGACTCTCAGAGCAGGGGGTGTTTGAGGTTGATCTTTATGGACTTTATTGTTATGTCTTTTTTAAAGCTTAGCTACTTTGCCCTGTTCTTTAGAATCAGTAAGTAATATTGTGGCTTGTCTTTCATGTTGTTCAAGCAAATGCTACATTGCAGCATGACTAAGCTAGTGTTCCTGTAAGTATTTATCCACTTAAAGCAGTAGCCTCCCCAACTGATAGCTAGTTGGGATCATTGGATAAATATCCATCTTTTGGCCTGGGTGACTAATCACATTATTCAAGGACCATATTAGTTTGGGGATATGGTATACTCCTGATCTGCGCAAGATTGCCTCCTATCATGTTCATGCAGAGAGCCCTCCTTCTCTTGGTCTGGCTTTACTTTGCAGGTCATGCCAAATAAAAAGTCTGAATGACGTGCAAACTGGGTGACAGGTGAGGGTGGGACACTAGGGGTAGACAGGAAAGGCGCCAGGCACTGGTGGGACACCAACATGTCTTTACTCTCTCACCTCTCATGAATACAGCACTGCTGAATTAGGAGGCACTGTATTCACGAGACTGCCCGCAAATGAGCCCTTTTAAATCCTGTGTACATGCTGCAGCCATACTGTACAGAATGCATCAAAGTCATTGCCACTGAACAGGACTGCAGATTCAATACTAACACTAACAGTCACTAGCCACAACACTGGGCACAGCCTCATACAATATTCTGTATTGTGCGAAATGGATGTTTCCTCTTTAGTTGCTGGAGAAATTTGCTATGGTTCTTTAACAGTTTATGGTCAGTTTATTTTTTGTAACCCCTGCCTATGACAGTGTGTGCAATAAGTGCCATTGTGCTAACAGCAAGCTGGGGCTACATGGGATTTATTCCTCTTTACTTTTATTCTGAGCACTAAAGAAGGCAGGGGTCAAGCCAGAAACAACCATACTATGGTATGGTTCTAATGTATATACTTTCATTTATTGCTATTATATACTGCTGTCACATTTATATAGCTCTTACAGATTCTGATCAGTCCCTGCTGGAGTTTATAGTCTAAGACACAGACATATCGACACAGACTTAAGGTGGCCATACATGTTAGGATCAGCTCCTTTGGTTAGGTCGCCAAATGAGCAGATTTTCTCCAGACATGCCCACCTAAGGTGCACAATATTGGGCTAATTTGATTGTTTGGCCCTAGGGCCAAACAATGAATTACAACACTGGGCAAAGACACCATTGGACCGAGGACTGCATCAATCCAATAGGTAAATCAAACCTGCCTGATCTACAGCTGGTCAATTTCTGGCCAGAAATCAATGGGGGAGGCCCCCAAAGTTTACTGATATAGAGATATGTCAAGTGAAACTTGCAGTGAGTAGGCAGTAGGTAGCGAGAGGTCAGTCCATTACATACAGTGCACATGTAACTGGACTATATTAGGTATACTGACTGCAGGTTTTGCCCAGTAATGAATGGATTAATGGAGTGTGTATCATACGACCCCCTGTGTCTTGATTGGTGAGTTTGCCAGATAAACCACAGTCCATTAGTGCCCATCACAGTCCTATAACCACAGGTCATTAGTGTCCATAGAAGTAATACATTAGCAATGTATAATCCTATCCTAGTAATGTATAGTCCATATACTACTACTTAAAGTACCACCTATATTAAGATTAGTGGACAAAAAACAAAGTAATAACAAATTCACATGATGGGGTACCAGGAACTGCATAAAAATCTACCTAGCAGCAGCCACTATATACACAAGTTATATATTACACCAGCATTATGTGTCCATTACCTTTATATGGCTAAGCTTGCTGCTGTGTTCTCTATTCAGGACCTGCAAATAATCAGATTTAGATTTCAAGCTTCAGTTATCATTGTGGATATTCATGTATTTAATCTTTTTATTCATGTACCTTCTTGTTTTATGAGTCTTTTAAGAGGCTCTCTGATCCCCTATATATATGTAGAAACTAGCCCTGGTCTGGGTAATACATTAAATAGAAAAGCATAATACTGCTCTCAGTGGGAATACTTGTGAAAAATCAAAATTTATTGAAAAAATCTGACATTTTGAACACCAATTGTGCTCTTTCTCAACGTTACATCTTCAGGCATGCTCCATGCCATTGCGGTTGGAAAACTGATGCAAAATAAAAACCAATTTATTAAGGTTTTCACCTAGTTACTTGGTTAACATTGAGCTCCATCTTGTGGTTATTATGGGTATTGCATGGTGTGTATTTCTATTGAGAACAGCAAACTATAGGAGAACAATATCACTGATGTTGAAACCAGGAGACTGAATCTCATTGATGTAGCATATGTGTGTGTGTTAGATACAAGCTGGCATAGTATTGTAACATAGTGAAAAATAAAACGTGGGACAAAAAAATTGCAATTGTTTGGGCGTGCAGCTTGGTAGATATACCTCTTACTATAAAAGGCCAATTGTTGCCTTTACACACTCTATAAACCCATTTTCTCTATATACTGATATATAAATATATCAATCTTTTAAATTTTGTAGTGATACAAAACTATCTATAATCCAGTAATCCATTATCCAGACAGGTCTGAAATACAGCAATGCCATTTCCTATAGTGTCTTTTTTATAAAAAAAATATTTTCTTCATGTTTGACTGATTTGCAGCATGTATGTGTATGTATGTATGTATGTGTGTATGTATGTATGTATGTATGTATGTATTTATTTACAAGGTGTAAATACAAACAGGGGTATAGTTAGAATAAGTTATACAGTAACAATAGATAAATCAATGCTAAAGAGATAAGAACTATCAGTACACAGTTTGCATGAGGTCCCTGCCCCCAAGCAGCTTACAATCTATTAGGCAGTATTTCCCTTGTAATCAATGGTAACCCCCACTGGTTTAACTGTTACTTCTCCTTTAAAGGAGACATATTGGATACACGTAAAACCCTAATTTTGTGGGGAATTATGAATAATATATGGTGCTGGTTTCACTTTGGGCTCAAAAATTAATCCTATCTGTAAAAATGGCGTATTTATTGGAGCTCCTTATAGATCCTATCAGTTCTCAGTCCCTGTTTCAAATGAAGGGTGGGTGTGTCCTAAGGGTCCCAGCCAGAAGCACAGTAGGAGGGGGAGAGCCAATAATGAGATTGCACTCACACAAGCAAAGACAGGCTTCAGTTCCCTATCAGGTCAGCCTAGCTGCTGATTGGTTCCTATCCCACAGTGCCCTGTACTGAGATCCACCGTCCCCCCGGCACCTCTGCACATCCAGAGAATTCAGCCAGCAGGAAGTGGAACGGATGGGCAGGACTAGTGGATTTTGGTGGAATTTCTCTATAAATCAGTCCGAAACACAACGTTTTTAAGCACCATACTTATATATTTAGAGGAGTATAATTCACTAGTACATTCTTAATTTGTATTTGATATGTCTCATTTAATAGTAAACTCTACAAAAGTCTATACAGTAAAGGCTTTTATAGCAATGTTATTGAAAAGAAAACCATTCCCATGCACACATAAGGGGCATTTAGGAATACAAGTGTAATGTACAAGGTGCTTAAACAGATGTTGTGCTGGGTAAATCGCGTACAGGTAGCAGCTGAATTTGTGTGCTGATGCCATCAGTTCCGGTGTCAATGGTGGGTTTAGTGTGCCATTCATTAGGTGCATGATGGGACCACATTCCCAAATACAGCTAGGTGATCTGTGACTGTAGTTGGGAATACTTAATGAATCAGATGAATATGAATGCAGGACTGCCCAGATCAAGGACGACTTTGACATAGGTGTACACTGGATATGGATTAATAATCCCTGTTTTGTTTATAGGGAAGATAATTTCCTAGTAGCTTAATGCACAGAATGTCTTAGTGCCTTATGTATGCATGTATGTCTATGTTTATTTATAAAATGCTACTTAAGGATACAGCGCTGTAAAGTAGAACAATAAATTAATATAATAGATGGGATTATTACAATAATAGATAAATACAAAGTATGATAATAAATACAAGATAAGGTTGCAATAAGTTAAGAATCAAACAGAAAAGTCGATAGAGGCCCTTGTCCCATAGAGCTTACAATCTAAATGGCAGAGTAATTTACAGACACAAACAGGAGGATATGAATGCTGTAGGTTACAGTAGGTGACACTTCAATATAAGTGCCAGTTGCCAGATATGGTGCTGTGCGACTGCCCCAAGAGGGAGTCTTTGGGTTTAGTCCTGAAAAGACTGAGGAAGGATTCTCTCCAGAGGAATTCAGGGAGGGCACTCCAAATGTAAGGAGCAGCAAGGCAGAAAGGGTTAAGGTGGGAAACCACTATTGATAATGGGTAAGTGCAGCAGAGCTCTAGTTATTATCTGTATTCATCATGTGCAAGTCAGTTGTGTGTGTAGGCACAAAACCTGGGAGTACCCCCTCCTCAAGGCTAAGTGTTACTGCCACTTCTATTAGTGTCCGTGTACCCTGTACTTTGCTATTAGGCACAATTCATCAGAACAGGGCAAATGTGCACTGGTGATACAGTGAGCCCAGGCCGGGAGAAGTGTGTATGGGAGCAAAGTCCCTTGAGGGATAGTGTGCACAATTTTGCATCCACTTTTGTGTTGTGCACTTGTGGTTGTAAATAAGCTTTATTATGTTACATCCAGTAGGTTAGAAGGTATTTAAAACCAGACAAACATGGGGTAGTGATCAAGTACCAGGAAGAACCCTAATCATGTGCCCCACTGGGTCATCATGTGATCTGAGCAAACATTTTGGGGTTTGAGTAAAGTTTAAGCAGAAAATGGGACCTCTCTTTATGCACCCTGAGTCCTGCTTCCCCCTTCTCTGTAGTAAGTGCCTCTGATACACAGCCACCAAAGCTAAGCAGCAGCATCTGCGTTCCCCATAGTCCCCATAAACAGTTATTTGTCTCTCGCTCTCACTTGTGCCACAAGGGTTGCACTCATGGCAACTAACTGTTCCTACTTGGTTTACATGCCACACATCCTGGGAATAGGATTGAGGAACAGACAGCAGTGGGCCAGGCCTGATCTTCACTAAATCCCTTCCTGTTACCTGAATAACTGGTCTCTGTTATAATGAGAATAACAACCCATTTATACAGCAGGCACTTGTCTTACATATAGGCTTCAATGGCTCTTTGTATAATTCATAGGGGTAAGGCAGAAAGGCTAGAAATAGTCTCTCCTAGTGTAACCATTACATTTCATTTAATAGGAAAGATAGAAAACATAAAAATCTTTTTTTTTAATTATTATTAATTTTTGCTCAGTTACCAGGCTAGATGCTAAGTAGTTTGATAAATATTCCAAGTGATGTGTAAACTGACACTATCATTAGCGAATAATTATCACTTCATGCACGCTGCTGGCAGTTGATCGCTTTGAGCAGGTTCTGCCTTTTATGTACAGAATGCTGTCAGGGCTATGGTGTTGGCACTAGGGTTAGAGGTGCCATTTATTGTCACTTTCCCAGTATATTCCTTATAAAAAGAGTTAATTTATCCTCCCAACCATTTTAGCCCACCTAACCCTAACCTTCCAGATGCAACTGTTCTATCATTCTATTCTTTCCATGTCATATACTATATCTACAGCATTTGTTCTGTATTTCTATATAGAATAGAACAAAAGAACAAAGCTGTGGTAAGGAACAAGCTAAAAGCAATGCGGCACTAAAAATGGACCCAATGAAGTGAAAGGCAAAGCTCCTCTTTCTACATTTAAATGGAAAGTACATTGTTTTTATTAAGACAGTTTCCATTACAGAGCCAGTACAGCCTGGGTAGGCAGTGAATGAGATGCTGGGGGCCACTAGTGTTCTGCTAACCAAATAGTTCCCCTTCCTAATCATTCCCACTTAACAACTCAGGACTTTGGAACCTTTAGAACCCACCACCACCAGCAGTTGCAGAACTGTTGTCCCTATTGTTACTCTCCTTCCACACACTTGTCCCAGTCAGCAGCCTATTAGCATGTGTATCCTCAAATAATAGAGGGGCTCATTCAGATACTTATCAGGGAGGCTGGAAAATTCTGTAGACAGGGTTGGACCAGCCCAGACCCAACCGGCACTCCCCTGGACCACTGATCTATTTTTCCTGGTGGGGGCCCATGGGGGGTGGCAGCCCCAGTGGGCTTTGCACCCCTCCAGTCTGACCCTGTCTTTAGATATGCCCTATGGCTGCTGGGCCTGCATAGATCCTTGTCTAGTTATTGGTCAAAATCAGGCTGTGCAAAGATTTGCTTGCTTTGTCATAAATGGACAGAATTAGGCTCTGAAGTCATTCAATTTCATGAATTTACCCAAATGCTGAGATTTTGTTACAGGGGCTCATATACTAATATAGGTACTGAATTGCATTAGATCAGTTTCCCATAGCAAACAATCTGCAATTAGCTTGATTATACTACCATAATCTATACTGTACAGTGAAAGCAAAGACCTGACTGGTTGCTATGGTCTGTTGAAGTGTAAAACGATGCAGACAGGCACTATCTGTGGGTTCTGGCAAATGCCAGAGGGGCTGCTGTAAGATGCCATAGTCAGTCTCTATTTATTGGGCTAGCGGGGGGCTGTTTGGGCCTCTGTGTACTTAAATTGCCAGGGCATATTTTGAGTCCCAGTCCAGACATGGATGCAGACAAATATAAGAGGCTATTTATAAAGACCCCAGACAGAAGTGCAAGAACTCATGCAGAAAGCAGTTCTGTTGGGTAAAAAATCCAGCATGTAGCTCAGAGCGCATCCTTGACAGGGGCAGGCCAGTCCTGTTCTTACCCCCTGCCATAGGGCAGGCAGTGACCTCTGCCCACAGTTGCTCCCTAACGTGCATGACTGACCAATGTGTAACCTGCAAGTTAGAGGCCTACACCCACTCTCCTCTCATGAATACAGTGCTGGCAAACACAGGGGGCGGCCGCCGGTCTCTGTGCTTCCAAATGGAGCCCGATACCTGTAGCAGTGCATCTAGGCTGGAAGGCAGCATGCAGATATAACAAATAAATGGCTGTTTGTGCCCATTTTGTGCACTTGGCTTCTTGCCAATAGTTTGGGAAAGTTACAAGTTGTCCTTATTCTTTATTTTTGGTGTTTTTTGTAACTGTTTGTTGTTGTATTCTGTCTCTCTTCAGCCTGAAAAAATAGGCAGGGACCACTGACACTGGCAAACAAAAGCAGCTATATCCCTGGAATAGATTTGTATTGCTGTTATTATTTATCACATAGTTCTCTCAGGCCCTCTCCTCTTCATCTTCCAGTCCTGATCTTCCAGATGCCATTCACATTACTGCTGTCCCAGGTCACAGTCTTTTGGTGCCTCTGTACAAGTGCACAGCCGTTCTAATTGTGTTCCTGACATAGAAATACCCTGATTGGTGGGTGCCGCCTGCCTTGGGTTGCACATGGATTGTAGCCAAGCACTAATTGGGCCTAAGAGGGCTCTTAGTCTCAGCCTCAAATTAAGCACTAATGTGCCAACGTACTGGCAACATAAGCAAACACACAGCCCACTGCTCAGTAATCCAGTTGGGATACCATTTCTAAATGCCAATGATAGTAAAACTGTGCCATACCTGCTACCAAGAACTACAGTTCCCAGAATGCTTGGTAAAGATGGTGTGAGCTGTAGTTTGACAAGGCAGTCCTAATCCGATATGGGGTTGTTTCAATCGGTCACAGTCTCTGATCTAATTGCCTGCACATTCTTTCTCTGAGCAGTACATGACAGCTCTGAAACTACACTTCCCATAATCCTCAGCCCACCAAGGCCAACAATAGCTGTAAAGCCACATGCTTTCCTAAACATGCATTCTAATTGTAATGTTATATTTTCATTGATAAGAAAATAAGAATATTGCTATTCTTTGTCAATGAAGAAGAGCTGTTTGTGCTAATACAGAGCTGTATGCGCTAATGCAGGGCCGTATGTGCTAATACAGAGCTGTATGAGCTAATGCAGGGCCGTATGCGCTAATGCAGGGCCGTATGTGCTAATGCAGGGCCGTATGTACTAATGCAGGGCCGTATGAGCTAATGCAGGGCCATATGAGCTAATGCAGGGCCGTATGTGCTAATACAGAGCTGTATGTGCTAATGCAGGGCCGTATGTGCTAATGCAGGGCCGTATGTGCTAATGCAGGGCCCTATGTGCTAATGCAGGGGCGTATGTGCTAATGCAGGGCCGTATGTGCTAATGCAGAGCCGTATGTGCTAATGCAGGGCCCTATGTGCTAATGCAGGGCCGTATGTGCTAATGCAGGGCCGTATGTGCTAATACAGAGCCGTATGCGCTAATGCAGAGCCGTATGTGCTAATGCAGGGGCGTATGTGCTAATACAGAGCTGTATGCGCTAATGCAGAGCCGTATGTGCTAATGCAGGGCCCTATGTGCTAATGCAGGGCCGTATGTGCTAATACAGAGCTGTATGCGCTAAGGCAGAGCCGTATGTTCTAATGCAGGGCCCTATGTGCTAATACAGAGCTGTATGCGCTAAGGCAGAGCCGTATGTGCTAATGCAGGGCCGTATGTGCTAATACAGAGCTGTATGCGCTAAGGCAGAGCCGTATGTGCTAATGCAGGGCCCTATGTGCTAATACAGAGACATCTATGCTAATGCTGCGTGTTTGTTATACACAAGACTAATAACAGCAGGAGGTTGTAAAACTTTCCACTTCCCCATGGTTCAAGGTTAAATAAAGTCTCCTGCCATTGCAGTATCTGTGGCCCCCTATATAGCACTGCAAGGTTAACTGTTAGAGTGCACAGCAGTGCAGGGGTTAAGGGTCTCTCCCAGTCTCTGTCACATACTCGTTGGTGACAGATCAGGTCCCAAAATAGCCTTGGGGAGGGGCAGCGAGTGGCTGCTTGTTTGCAGAACATGGTTGGGACCGAGGGTCTTCCAGACCCAGGCAGAGACCCTAAATGAGAAGACTGTGATCTGACTGGTGGACAAGGTGTTGGGGGTGTGCCTGCCACTTGAAACCAGGTAGGGTGTCTATGGGTGTGCATTTCTGGTGTGAGTCCTATTCTGTTACCCGGTACTGTACTTATGTGTGCGTTACTGCAGCTTACACATATGCTGCACCATGGGGAACACTGTAGGCTTGGCTTATTATGTGTCAGTATGGAATTTCTGGCTTGAAGAAAATACAAAATGTGAATGTATTTATAATACAGAAAGTAAAGTGCTTTCCCCCGAATGCACGCGCAGCCCCTGTGCCCAGTGAAGCCCCCGCCTCGGCTGGCAGCTGAAATATCTCTGTGTGTTTGGGATGTTTAGTAGGAAAATGCCCCGACAGCTGAGAAAGTGTAATAGCAGCTGTCCTCTTGTGTCATCCGCCCTGGGACACGCACAAACCTCCCTGGCTGCCCACTGCCACCCTCCTACATGTCTCTCCAGCACAACGCTGGTAACAGCACTTTCAACTGCAAGCTCTTGGGGGTCCTGTCACAGGGATCCTGTTATTTCCCTTATGGGCGTTAGAATTTGGGAACAGAAGTGGGACAAAGGCTTATGGGGCGAGAGTGTTTGGACCTGCATGAGTGTGCATGCCTTACTGTGTAATGGCGGCTTTCTGCGTTGCTAACTCCTTCAGTGCCAATATGAGGCTACAACTAAAAACACAGTTCAGATCTCTGGGATGTGGTGGAATCTTTTTCTGAACTGTCTTTAGTGGGTGCCCCACATAGAAGGGCCCTAAAGGGAAAAGGGAAAGGCCAGTAATATACCAAATGCCCTTCTTACCATAGCAGGTACTGCAAAAGTATCCATGGTGATAGCAGAATGAATGGCACAGTTATAACAGCGGTGGGATTATTGCACAACAGCAATGGGGATAGTAGAATTTTAGGAATATAGTATCAATGGGGAAATAATAGCACGGGAGTGCCAATAGGGTTAGTGGGATTAATAGCAAAACTGACCTTGTAATAGTAGTGAGGCTCAAAGCAGTGGGGATAATAGCCGAACGTAGCAGTGGGACTAATACCTAGCACGTTTGGCACTATATATAATCTCAACATGGCTTGATTTCAATGAAAGCAGTGTCCAACCTGCGGCTTCTCAGTACCTATTACACCTTCTAACTGAAGCCGGTTTTGCCTTGCATCTCACCACCCCAGAAGACACATTTTCTTTTCTTTAAATATATGTATATATATATATATAGTTATTTTAAAATCCAATGTCTACCTCCCTTTCATTGTTTTTTTACATTTCCTATCATTTCTCTGTTGTCCATCTCTTATTGTTTTGTCTTTCCCTCTCTCTATGGCAGGAAATATGTGAGGACATCTCAGACCATGTGGAACAGATCCATGCCCTGCTGGACACAGAGTTCTCCCTAAAGCTCCTCTCATACTCTGTCAATGTTATTGTGGATATCCACACTGTCCAGCTGCTGTGGCACCAGCTCCGGGTGTCTGTGCTGGTGCTCAGGGAGAGGATCCTCCAGGGGCTACAGGACAGCAACGGCAACTACACCCGCCAAACAGACATCCTACAGGCATTCACCCAGGAAAACCAGGAGGTAAGTGTGGGAGTGTGGGCTGCCTGATTGTTTGATACAAAGATTTGGGGGGAACATTTAGTTAAAGGGTAGCGTAAGCCTAAAAGAACTAGGAGCTAATAAGAGTGTCATGCCAGAGTTCAGATTCTTTCTCTATATTATATGCAGTATATTAGTTTGCTATTATTTTACTCAAGAGCCATTCTTAATATGACATGGGAAAAAAAGATAGTTTTGGAAAAATTCTAAAATCTGTCATTGTTCTTACAGGACAGGCTAGATGCTCTTACAGAGGTGGACTGTTCAGGCCAACTGACCATTAGATGCCCCCCAGACTACTTTTCCTTGGACTGCGGGATCACGGCCTACGAGTTATCAGATTACAGCCCCCGGGAAGAGGAGAACCACATGCTACCTGCTAAGCCACTACAGGCCTGGACATACAGCGCTATGCAACAAGAGTTTCCAGATCTGGTCAAGGGTCCTGGCCTGTTGAGTGTTGCCCCTGAATGCAAGGAGCAGCTTGTGAATGAGGAGGAGAATGACTGTATCCCTGTAAAGACAGAGGAATCAGGACAGCAGCCCCCAAGAGCACTTTCTCTGGTTGAAAGCACCACCCCCAAAAGACCCCTACAAGACAGCAGTGACCATGGAGGTGACTCACCTACCCGCCCATCGCTTCCTAAGAGGGGGCTTTTCTTAAATGACACTGGCCATTTTGGGCAAGCAGGGTTTATTGGGAAAGCTGTAGAAATTGACTCCTCTCAGTCTCTGTGTCCTTCCTCACCTCGAAATCACCTAACTCTCACACTGACACCTCCATACACTCCCACTGCTCCTACAAAATCCAAAAGTCATCTGGAGGCAGAGGATGAAAAGCCAAGCAGATCTCAAAGTAGCGAAGACTTAGACAGTGAGAAGCCACAGTGCCTAGAAACAGCAAAGTCCCCCAGTGAAAAAAGTTCCCCACATAGAACACAGAAAGAAAACACAAGAGAAATGTGGGAAGACCACAAAACACTGGACTCACCACCCCAGGACCAAGAGACCAGCAGCTGGTATGGGTCAGATGAGTTCTTGGCACTTCCTTCACATTTGCACCAGACTGATGTTCTTGCTCTGCACCTTGGAAGCCTTTCCCAGTTAGTGTCTCCTGCACCTGAGGACTCCCAGCCACCCTTTAGGGATGTGGAAGATTGGGAGATCAGCTCAGGCTCTGAGGTTGGTCCCAGTTCTCCTCGTTGCCTCTCCCCCAGCACCCCCAGTGACCTGGCCTCTTATTTGAATAGCAGTGGGCAATCAACACCACAGTTGGCAGCATCAACAAGTAGCAAGAGGCAGCACAGAGCAGAACTCATACAGAAGCTCATGTGGGACATACAGAGGCAAGACAACGATCGGCATGTGTGGGACAGAATCCAGGTGAGGATGAATTGGATGGGCCATGTCACCCTAATACTTGTCTGTTTAGCCAAACACTGTTTGTTCTACTTGTGGTATCAGGTACAACCACCCTAATATTTTCTTAGCTCTTTGCAAAAGTAATATGGGGGGCTACATCATTTCAGTGCAATATTAAAAATACTGTACATAGCCCACCCTTTTCTTAACACAGAGTGAAAGAAATGAACTCCAGTGATGTTTGGCACCTTTAACAGTATAAATTAAAAGGTGTAATTTTTAGGAGGGATAATAATCTTCTCTGCTTTATACTGAATTATTAGTTGAAGTTATAATCAGCCAGTACATCAGTACTAAAGCTATGATACAAATGAGCCAGTGGGTGACTCAGTGCCCCTAGGTATGTCCAAGGCCTACAGCAATGTCCCTCTGCAAATAGAAACAGAGCTTATGTCCAAAGCAGTTCATGCCCCCCCCCCCCAAAACAAAAACAATGGAGTCATGGGATCTTAACTATTTGGTCTAAGCCAGTGCTGTCCAACTGGCGGCCCGCGACCCCCCTCTGTGTGGCCCCCCACCTGTCTGGCTGCTTTGATGGCTTACCTTTGAGTAAGCATTAAATGGTATCAATACTGAGATTAACTGGCCCCCTGCATGGTTCTCACCTCAGATTCAGGCTGTAATCCCCCTGTATTGTTTAAAAATGTAATCCCCTGTGTTTTTCACACCTTTTAATACCTGCATTGTTCACCCCCTGCAGTGTTCACACCTCAGGCTCAGACTGTAATCACTCCCATTGTTCACTTCTTCACACTTCAGACATAGGTACTGTAGGCAGAGTATGGCACATACAGCCAGCATAGGGCAGGTAGAGTATGGCACACACAGGCAGCATAGGTCAGGGAGGGTATGGCACACACAGGAAGGGTAGTGCAGGCAGAGTATGGCACACACAGTCAGGGTAGGGCAGGCAGAGTATGACACACACAGGCAGGGTAGGGCAGGCAGAGTATGGCACACAGAGGCAGCATAGGGAAGGCAGAGTATGGCACACACAGGCAGGGAAGGACAGGCAGAGTATGGCACACACAGACAGCATAGGACAGGCAGAGTGCTGCCTGTGTGTGCCATACTCTGCCTGCCTTATGCTGCCTGTGGGAGGTGAACCTGGCAGGGGTTTGTTGTGGTAGTTTGTTAGCAGTTGGAAATAGCCATTAAATGGTCCCTAAGGTGTGTAGTTATTTACTGGGGGTTGCTCTGCTATCCACAGGGGAGGAGGAGGCATATGGAATTTAAGGGTATATCTTAATATGACATAATTCTTTCACATATGAATGATGGTTGATATCCCCACAGTAAGGACCAAGCATTTGGGATTTTGCTGTGCTACCACCATTGTGATAAAATAGGTGTGGTTTGAAGTGGGTGTGGTTTCAAAAAGGGGAGTGGTCAAAACTGGCTTCCATTAGCGGCCCTCCACCATGTATGCTAGAGAAATTCCGGCCCTCGGCACCGTAGAAGTTGGACAGTACTGGTCTAAGCTATACCAGCTAATTGGATTCTCAATTAAACATTCAAGCATTCAAGGCCCTTGACCCCAGGAAAGCCTCAATTATTGGTCTACTGGTCACATGGAGTAGAATGGAGCCCAATGAAAAACGTTCTACATGGAGACATCCTTATTCACCAGGCCACACTCTATTATGTCAACCCCGTGCCTGGGGTCTGCCCAAACCCCCCCACTCTTACAGCATGGTGCGTGGGGCATTTTTCAATCAGTACTCCATAAATTCAATTCTTTTCTATTATTATTGTTGTTCTAAAATTTACATTTTGAAAATGATTTGGTTCTGTTTCCCTGTAACATCTCATTAAGCCACCAAATTTGATTTATTAGTTAATTAATTCTTAGCAGTAGTAACAGCTTCACTTGGCACGTCACACATGGTGGGGTGGGGGGGTGAGAAGCTTAATGTAACATGTCAGTTCAGCAGTTACAGTGTCCCTGAAAAAGTGATTTTCCACTGTTGGCAACTATGTAAATGGGATACATATCAGCTATTATTTTCCAAGGACACCTGCATTTTTTCCTGCATTGCCCAGATAATTATTGTCCAGCTACACAGAAGTATTTCCAAGTATTTTCCAGAGCAATTGTGAGGGGCTTCAGTAGAACAGTGTAAGGCCCTGCCTTGTCTTCGGAAACATCACCCCACTGTGCAGACTATGTACTTATTTTTTATTTGTGGTTTTTTAATTATTTAGATTTTTGTTCAGCAGCCCTCCAGTTGTGAATCTAGTTGTTAGGGTCCAAATTACCATAGCAACCAAGCAATGGTTTGATTAAGAGACTGGGATATGAATAGGAGAGCCACGAATGGAAAGATAAGTAACAAAATTGTAGCCTCACAGAGCAATAGGTTTTGGGCTGCCATTTGAAAGTTGGAAGAAGAAGGTAAGTAATTAAACAAGTGTAAACAATAAACAATGAAGACCAGCTGAAAAATTGCTAAGAATTGCACAGTCTGTAACATACTAAAAATATACTTGCCAGAGATACTAACAATAGAAATGAAAACTTTTCAACATCTATTATAACAATGTCTTTGCATGCTATTTATAATTTTGCCATAAAAAATGCTTTGACCTGTCTGATCCCCCATGTTCCTCTATGAGGGGGCAGCCATATTTGTGCAGCAGGAGGCCGTTAGCATTAGAAGCTATAACTGACAGGCTGAGAAGGGACAGTCAGGTTGGCAAAACAGTCAGGCTTAGGGATTTTAAGTAACAATTATTTACAAAAGCAGAACTATGAGCGAAGTCAACATAGGTAACGTTTTATGTAGATTCATAGGGGCCGATTCACTAAAGGTCAGTAACGCTTATCGCAGGTTTTTTTGCAGAAAAAAGCATGCGATAATTAATTCCCGATTGATCAAAGTCATATTGCATGTGCAAAAAAACGCACCATCGCAACGTGTTATTTACCTCGCATTGCGGTAATTCTCGCATAGAAATAATACTAACGCATGAGTCACAAACACATATGAAGCGTTAAACGCTTAACACCTACATAGCGCTCGTTTTATCAACCTTTGTAAATTGGCCCCATAGTTTAAAAAGTTATTTTTTCAAGTCAGTATCACTTTAAAGGTGAAGCACCCATATCATATTCTGTATTTGAAGGCCTAAAGCCGGCCATACACCCACTGATATTATCGTACAAAACCTCTTTTCATACGATATTCGGTCCGTGTATGAGACAACCAATATTGCAAAGGCTGCGGATATCGGTCGTCTCGTCGATCGGCCAGGTTAAAAGATTTTGATCGCAAAATCTACGTTCAGGGCTGAGTTGGCAGGTGGAATTTCTATTGTTTCTACCTCCATGATTTTCCCTCTACGATTCAGCCCTGAACATCAGTGGAGGGTGGGAACAATCTTTCATTATTGTTATTGCTATGTGTATGGCCACCTTAACAATGGCCAGGAAGGGGGACAAAGCAGAATTCTTAGATAAACTAAATTTGGGATTATTTTTTATTCTTGTGATTTTTAAAGGAGAAGGAAAGGCTTAATCAATGGGGAAGGGGGGTGCAATTTGATTAGCAACCCTCCCAGTGTTCACAGATATGACAGGATATGGTTGAGTGAAATCGGGGTCACTTTTTCAAATGGTTATCTGGTTGCTAAAGGTTAATTATTCCAGGACCAGGCATGGGTTTTGAAAAGTAAGATAATCATTATGAGCCTGAAAAGAAGAACAAGCAACATAAATAAGACTAGCAATAAAGCAGAATACCCCTGTATAGTATTTGTCAGCACAGCCAATTCCAGTCTCCAGCACCCATATTCTAATGGCCACCTTTCCTTGCATTATAGCCAAAGCAGCAATACTGGGCAGCACAGAACAAAGGGCTATAAGGTGCCTGAAACTTTGCTGTGCAGTGTACAAAATCATAATAAAGACCTGGACTGGGATTTAAAATAGGCCCTGGTATTTTAAGTACACAGAGGCCCAAACAGCCCCACCAGCCTAATAAATAGTGACTGTCTATGGCATCTTACAGCAGCCCCTCTGGCATTTGCCAGAATCCACAGATTGCCAGTCCGTGCTTAAAAGGCAGCTTTATTTAAACAAATGCCGCCCAGTATCACTGAATTGGGGTCACTGACCCTGGCAACCAGGCAGTATTTTCAGCTACAGCCTAGAAAGAGCAAGAATAGGATTATTTAAAAACCATACAAAATAAATAATGATGACCAACTGAATTGTTCTATAAACAACAATTAGGTTTCCTAATGTTCATATAACACTGTCCTAACCTAACAAAGCAATCTTTTGGGAGGGGAGGTCCAGGCCAGAAGATGCTGGGAGATTTACTGGTCACATGCTAGATAATACTAATATAACTGGTTACTATTATTTACCTACTGCCCTACAAGTCCCATGGCAGGACCTACAGTCTTTCCTGCTCTCAAGCTATAAGGCAGGATATGCAGGACCCTCACCCCACTGGGTGCCTCCTAAAGGCAGCTCTGTACCTAACAGACCAAACATAAAGTCTGTGTATCCTCCTCACAGTGGGTGCCAAGGCCACTTGGGTTTCACAGGAATGTTTCCACCCAGAATGTTTCAGAAATGTTGAACAACACAAGGAAATCCATGTGCAATCACTAAACCCAGATAAACATGACTAGTATATTGCTTATCAACATCTGGCTGGATTCAAACTGCTGACAAGGCGTTGCCATACACAGATATTCATGTATTTATGTTAATAGAGGATTTGCTGAACAGTGCACTAACTACACTAAGTACAGAATACTCGACTTGCACATTTGTTCGCTATTCTACATCAAAATACTTAGGGGGGAATGTAATAAAAGTCCCAAGCAAAGTTATTACATTTGCACACTGAAGTTGGCATAATCTTTTGGAGCAAAAATAACTTTTTCAGAAAGGAGTTTAATTCCATACACTGCTCACTGGCACAAACGATAACATTCACAATCTCTTTTCCACTGGTGGAATCGGTCACTAAACAGCCGGGGCGGGCCCAGAGTATTAGGGGCACCTCACCCCTGCACACCCCACCATGCACGCGCATGTAGAATTGTGCATGCACAGTGACCCAGCGGGGGGGGGGGAGATGCCACTCAAAGACAAACAGCAGGGGAATGGGAGTATCCTGGCGCCCCCCCAGCGGTGCCACTTCTGCCTACCCCTAGTTCAGCCCTGCTAAACTGTTTCAGGGTTCGCAAAAGCTACCGTATTTTTCGGAATATAAGACGCACCCAATTTTAAAGGAGAAAAATCTAGAAAAAAAAGATTCTGAACCAAATACTGTAGTAAAATATTTTATATCAACTGTATAAAGTTAATTGTCTCTGGGCTCGCACATAATGAGGCTTCCCCCAGGGCCCCCCCCCAAGCATCCTTCAGCATCCCCCAGGCCCCCCCAAGTATCCTTCAGCTTCCCCCAGGCCCCCCCAAGTATCCTTCAGCTTCCCCCAGGCCCCCCCCAAGTATCCTTCAGCATCCCCCAGCCCCCCCCCCAAGTATCCTTCAGCTTCCCTTAGGGCCCCCCCAAGTATCCTTCAGCTTCCCCCAGGGCTCCCCCAAGTATCCTTCAGCTTCCCCCAGGCCCCCCCCAAGTATCCTTCAGCTTCCCCAGGGCCCCCCCAAGTATCCTTCAGCTTCCCCCAGGGCCCCCCCAAGTATCCTTCAGCTTCCCCCAGGGCCCCCCCAAGTATCCTTCAGCGTCCCCCAGGGCCCCCCCAAGTATCCTTCAGCGTCCCCCAGGGCCCCCCCAAGTATCCTTCAGCTTCCCCCAGGGCCCCCCCAAGTATCCTTCAGCTTCCCCCAGGGCCCCCCCAAGTATCCTTCAGCTTCCCCCAGGGCCCCCCCAAGTATCCTTCAGCTTCCCCCAGGGCCCCCCCAAGTATCCTTCAGCTTCCCCCAGGGCCCACCCAAGTATCCTTCAGCGTCCCCCAGGGCCTCCCCAAGTATCCTTCAGCTTCCCCCAGGGCCCCCCCCAAGTATCCTTCAGCTTCCCCCAGGGCCCCCCCAAGTATCCTTCAGCTTCCCCCAGGGCCCCCCCAAGTATCCTTCAGCTTCCCCCAGGGCCCCCCCAAGTATCCTTCAGCTTCCCCCAGGGCCCCCCCAAGTATCCTTCAGCTTCCCCCAGGGCCCCCCCAAGTATCCTTCAGCGTCCCCCAGGGCCTCCCCAAGTATCCTTCAGCTTCCCCCAGGGCCCCCCCAAGTATCCTTCAGCTTCCCCCAGGGCCCCCCCCAAGTATCCTTCAGCGTCCCCCAGGGCCTCCCCAAGTATCCTTCAGCTTCCCCCAGGGCCCCCCCAAGTATCCTTCAGCTTCCCCCAGGGCCTCCCCAAGTATCCTTCAGCGTCCCCCAGGGCCTCCCCAAGTATCCTTCAGCTTCCCCCAGGGCCCCCCAAGTATCCTTCAGCTTCCCCCAGGGCCCCCAAGCACCTTCCATTTCCCCCCTAACCTCCCCCCAGCGGCCTCCGGCTCCCGTGATGTCTTCCTCTCTGTGCCGCGGTTGCGCCCTGTGCGTGTGACGTCAGTACGCACGGGCGCAACCTTATAAAAGCGAGGACGCGGCAGAGAGCCGCGGCACATAGAGGGAGGGCAGTTCGCCGTATTTTTCGCCGTATAAGACGCACTTTTTGTTCCCCAAAACTGGGGGGGAAAAGTTGGTGCGTCTTATACGGCGAAAAATACGGTATATTAAATTGGAATAAAGGAAAATGTGTTTACACCAAGGCACACATTTTTGCATAGTGAATATTACATTTTCCCATTAACGTTACTTTTAATTGCAAAAGATCTTTGGCCTTGTACGATCATGATGTCCTTAATTTATCACTTATCAGATGGATTAAATGGATGACTGAATGGAAACATTTCCATTTCTGCTTTATATTAAATAAAAACTATACCCCCAATCTTACCAAAAAAAGCTGAACTTTGTCCATCAGTCAGTAGTGATGGGCAACTCTGTCCCTTTTTAATTCACCGAAAAATTAGTGAAACTTTGGAAAGATTGGCAAAATGGTGATTACAAAATTTGTCACATCTGGCAATTTTCTTGACGTGTGTAACAATTTTTTTGACATACAGCAATTTTTTTTACAGGCGCAACTTTTTTTTGTGCACAATGGTAATCGCGGAAGCACATGTAAAATAAAACAAATAGAACGCAATCTAGTGAAGTACGTTAAAATACCAACAGCACCAAACGTGCAAAGTGGCAAAATATTTTATCGTATATTAGTGTACACACAATCTGTCAATTCAAATGCTCACCAGATGTATGTAGGATAACTTTTTTTTGTCGTGCGCAAGAAGAATCAGGGTTGTACACATGAGCAGTTTCATGAAATATATTTTTATAGGGACCTACATTGTTCTGGGGTATAGTTTTCCTTTAAAAGTGCAGAAAACAAACAAACGTAACTGCAGTGGGGGGAGCATATGTGGTTGATTGATGCCCTTTTTGCATCCAGTATTGTTGTTTGTCCCATAATCAGATACTACTGGTGCTGGTACATGTATAGGACCCATTATCCAGAATGCTTGGGACCAAGGGTATTCCGGATAAGGGGTCTTTCCGTAATTTGGATCTCCATACCTTAAGTCTACTAAAAAATCAATAAAACATTAATTAAACCCAATAGGCTTGTTTTGCATCCAATAAGGATTATTTATATCTTAGTTGGGATCAATTACAAGGTACTGTTTTATTATTACAGAGAAAAGGGAATCATTTAACCATTAAATAAACCCAATAGGACTGTTCTGCCCCCAATAAGAGGTAATTATATCTTAGTTGGGATCAAGTACAGGTACTGTTTTATTATTACAGAGAAAATGGAATCATTTAACCATTAAATAAACCCAATAGGACTGTTCTGCCCCCAATAAGAGGTAATTATATCTTAGTTGGGATCAAGTACAGGTACTGTTTTATTATTACAGAGAAAAGGGAATCATTTAACCATTAAATAAACCCAATAGGACTGTTCTGCCCCCAATAAGGGGTAATTATATCTTAGTTGGGATCAAGTACAGGTACTGTTTTATTATTACAGAGAAAATGGAATCATTTAACCATTAAATAAACCCAATAGGGCTGTTCTGCCCCCAATAAGAGGTAATTATATCTTAGTTGGGATCAAGTACAGGTACTGTTTTATTATTACAGAGAAAATGGAATCATTTAACCATTAAATAAACCCAATAGGGCTGTTCTGCCCCCAATAAGGGGTAATTATATCTTAGTTGGGATCAAGTACAGGTACTGTTTTATTATTACAGAGAAAAGGGAATCATTTAACCATTAAATAAACCCAATAGGACTGTTCTGCCCCCAATAAGGGGTAATTATATCTTAGTTGGGATCAAGTACAGGTACTGTTTTATTATTACAGAGAAAAGGGAATCATTTAACCATTAAATAAACCCAATAGGGCTGTTCTGCCCCCAATAAGGGGTAATTATATCTTAGTTGGGATCAAGTACAGGTACTGTTTTATTATTACAGAGAAAAAGGAAATCAGTTTTACATTTTGAATTATTTGATTAAAATGGAGTGTATGGGAGACAGGCTTTCTGTAATTCGGAGCTTACTGGATAACGGGTTTCCCATACCTGTACTGTTATTACTATAGAGTGAGGTAGAATAGACATCATTTAGCAGTAAAGCTTTATTCACTAGTGACCTCCTGTGGCCATTTGGTGGAGTAGCTGCTCTTTAGAGATATAATCTCCTGACTCCTAGGGGGAGATTTATCAATTTTAGAGTTTTTTTTTTTGCACTAAAATGAAACTTGAGTTCGAACTATGTTTCAAAAATTCAAATGTATGGTGTTTTTTAAGTGCAATTAAGTTTTTTTCGAACAAATTTTCCTTATTAATAAATAAGTGAGCATTTTATAAGTACCAGTAAGTTTATTCGATTTAGAAAAACAAACTCAAAAATTGATAAAGAAGCCCATGTAATTGTAAGGCTGCAGAAGAAACAGCTGAGCCCCGTAATATTACCCAGAAACCAGTCACTCCCCACACACTCACAATCTAAAATAGCTTCAATTATTTTTTGTATATTAAGGGTTACTGTCATCCTGGCAAAAAACAGAGCATCTCAGGCACCAAATAGAAATAACTGATGGTGATTGATCTTGAAGTAGATCCAGTGATCAGTATCAGAGAGTGCATGGGCAGCTTCTTATTCCCAATGGGAAATGCTTCAAATGCAGGACGTCTTGTCCCTTAAATTCAGTTGCCAAGACACCCAGGTATCAATGCATTTCTTACCTATGGACTGTCTAGAGTGCCACATTCATCCCTGTGTAATACTGCTGGCTTAAAGAGAGGTCAGAAGAGCAAATGTTGTACCCGTGTCTCTAATGAAACCTTTCCTCATCTTCTGCAAGACTTTGTAGCGGTGAGTGGGGGCAATAGAATAACAGCTTTATGTTTTGCTGCAGATTGCATCCAATCAGCAGCTAGCATTTACTGGCCTACATCTGAATGAGTGCAGTGAAGCATGAGCCCTACATTGCCCCCCTTGTTGCATGTACACAGAATTTGGCATTTCCCGGGTATGTTGGGCAAATCACAAAGCTTGCTAAGGACTGTTGCCACCCTGTGGGTCTATTACTAAATGATTCCTACAGTTTGTGCAATAATCCAGTGAAACACACTCAATTGCAGAGACAGCAGTCTGCAAATATGCAAACCTGCTGTGAGTTCCCATAAGGAAAAACAGGCAGAACCTTATTTTTGGTGCCTGTACTGACATCGGACATAAACGTTCTGGGAGCTGTAGTCCCAAAAATACAGCATATTAAAAAATTGCTAGGATTTCAGGTTCTGGGGGATGGCAGCAGAGATTTCAAATTAGTGTCCATATCCCTTTAAATAGAGAGGGATATATGGAGCAATAAGTGGAGTAATAGGGAGGGGTTGTGCAAAGTAGTTATACTAAGCAAGTAGCAGGAGTTACAAGGATAAAGAGAGCAACAGCAGGTATTGGGGGGTGAGGTTTTCAGAAGGGATTCTGGGGATAAGTCACAAGAAAAAAGGCTCCTATGGTTAGATTAGGTTAATCAGTGGCAGAATAAATCTTACGGTTTTTGCCCAGGCTTATTCCCTACATAATTCACTAGATGGCACTGTTGTAATGCATTTCATTTGCTAATAAATTCATTTTCTTTCTTAGGGCTTTGTGTCCAAGCTGGATAGATTTATCCACTGGCTGCAGGATGCCATGGAAGCCACAGAGAACTGGACCCCTCCCCAGCCAGAGACAGAGGCCCTGCAGCTCTACCTGCACACACACTTGGTGAGACAAGGAACACGGCTGGAGACTTATTAACCCTAAAATGGACACACCTTGAGTATCCCAGTGCTTTTATTGATTGATTCTAATAGAACAGAGTGGCTCTCTTCAAGATAAAAAGCCCAAGATACAGTCATGGTGAATAGCAGGGTGTGTTATAGAAAAGGACAGATAAAATAACCCAAGAGGGCCTCTTGACAAATAAAAAAAATAAAAGTACAAGGCACATATAACTGCGTGCAGTTTAACTTCCAAATTAAGGGGAGGGGGGGGTAATTTGGTAAATGAATTTGAATAACAGATTGAGGACGAACAGTGGCCCCTGATTGGGCACTATGTATTTCTGTATTGCATGTGTAGAGTTTTTGCCAACCCTGCTCTCTAATTAAGGACAGTGGTTTCGGGACAAAAAAAAAAGCAGAGTGTAATAAGCCCCTTTATTAGCTATGAGAGGAGGACAAGTGCTCCCATGTGCCTTACCCAGAGCTCTGTTCTCTTGCAGAACTTTAAGCAAAGTGTGGACGGTCACTGCGCTCTGAAGGATGCGGTCCTGGAAGAGGGGCACAGGCTGATGGAAGTGCTGGTATCACACAGACCAGGTAACTGGCGACTTGTAGGGGTACCCAGGGACCTCATATATAATTCTGCTTGGCTTGATGTCTCTGGGACACAGGAAAACATGAGCAATACAATATAAATTGTCCTTTTTGTATCGGGCCAGGTTGTAGCATTCTTAGATGATACACATGTCTGTCAGCCAACACAGTGCCTGATTTTGAGTCAAGGCAAGGAAAGCAAACTTCCTTTGACCCCTGACTCCCTGCTGGGTCTTGGCCCATACAGTAAAACCCTTCTGGAAAAACAAGAAGTAGCAGAACTGGCTTATTATAGATGTAAGGGCTATTAAGAAAGGCCTTGTACATTTATTCATAGAGCTCTGCTATGGCCGTACTGAGAATCCGATGTGCAGAGTGCCATGCAACTGTATGGGCAGATTAGTACATGTGTACCTAGCTATGGGGAACATGTGAGCCTGGCATTGCCCTCGCTCTGTGTACAGACGCTGGCCTTGCTATGACTTGATACTGAATCATGTATTCCTGCATGAAATAGTAATGAGCTACAGGGAAGAGGTACGGTGATGCAGAGTATCATACTGTGCACTAGTAAATAACAGGCCCCCATCTGATATATTATTCATATTTACATTAACACTGTGACCTCCGCTTACTGCGACACAGCTTATTACACTGCTTTCTCCCCGCGCTGTTTGTGCCTAGTGACCCAGCTGAAATGTGCAATATATGTCCCATAGCTACGCACACAACGCCCAATGTACAGCTTCATCTGGTCAACTGTATGTATCCACAGGCGGCTGTATGGAGGCTTTCCAGTCTCTCAGCCTGTAGAAGTGCACATGGGTCACAGTCTTATTCTACATAGAATAATGAACTGCTGTGCCGATAATATTACATACAGTACATTGGCGCTAGTATGTCGTTTTGGTACGTAATTTATTTTCCCTTTCTGACAGCAAATTAGAGATTCCTTCAGATGGAGTTTTCCCTTTTCCTCAAGGTCAGCTGAAAGTTAGCATTCGCTTTGGTGTAAGGTTGAACTAGATTAACTAAATGCCATGTACAATATATATCATGTACACACAATAATGTTATATACTCACAATACAAACTATTATATTTACTGTACAAAGTATTATACTCACAACACAAAGTATTATACTCACAACACAAATGGGGCTGTGTAATAAATGGCAATAAGTTTGCCCTGGAGCAGTAACCCATAGCAACTAATCAGCAGGGAACATTTACTGGTCACCTGTTTAAAAACAAAAAAATATTTTTGGTTGCTATAAGTTACTTCTACTGATCAAATTTAGTACCTTTTATTAAATATGGGGGAAGTATTATTACTCACAACACAAAGTATTATATTTACAACATAAAGTATTATACACGTAGCATAAAGTATTATACTCATAGCACAAAGTATTATACCCATAGCACAAAGTATTATACTCATAATACAAAGTGTTATACTCTACACAAAAGGGGTTCTTTACATTACCTGGGCATAAGCGTAAGGGCACCTAGGGGCACAAGAGCAATTAAGGAATGCAGTGTGTGAAGTGCAAAAAATGGCCAGTTATTATTATTACATTTATTTATAAAGCTCCAACATATTCCGCAGCGCTGTACAATAAGTGGGTTTCATACATTGGACATACAGAGTAACATATAAAGCAATCAATAACCGATACAACAGGTGAAGAGAGCCCTGCCCAAAAGAGCTTACAATGTGGACATTTTAGCACTTTGTCTTCCTTGCTTTAAATGACCCCTTAAGTAGTCCACATTACACATAACACAAAGTCCACATTATTATATGCACAACAGCTTTACACTTGTTGTCTTTGAATAGGCCACTAAGTAAAGCACACAGCCCTTTATGTAATAATAATGCTAGCTATCTATATACGCTAAATCTAAACTGTTTTTCATCACAAATCCAGGGTTCCAGGAGATGCTGCAGATGATCAGTGCCCAGTGGAAAGAACTGCAAAGGCAGATACGGAGGCAGCATGGCTGGATCTTAAGTGCTCTGGATACCATCAAGGCAGAGATTCTGCAACCAGAGGAAGATGATAAAGCACAGGTAAGAGGGAGGGAGGAGGGACAGATCACAGGACATACAGACATACAAGAGTGAATTGGGTAGTGAAGAAGAGAAAGTGTGAGAGAGTAAAGACCAACAAATGGACCAAGAGCAGAAAGCCCAGGAATAGCCAGTCTAAGAGCATGGGTGGCAAAGGGGCAGTAAGAGGCTGAGCTTGGGCAAATCTAATGGAGGGAAGGAAAGGCAGAAAAAATAAAAACACAAAGTAAGGGGGAAGAGGGCTACATCTTCAGGAAATAGCAAGAATAGATGTAGGGTAAAACAAATACACCAATGGCACATTTGGGAACTCCTTTGACAGGGCAACTCCAGTTTTGCAATTCATTCCACTGGCAATTGCCTAGTTGCTCAAAAACACAGCGGTTGGCAAAGTGCTCAAAATTGCTTATATGCCAGTGCCCATAGACTAAAAGGACTAGCAGACCAAGAGAAGAGAGGGTGAGAATGTATATCAAAAGGAGACGCAACAGGGCAGACAGATAGCAGAGACTTGGTGCAAGAGTACAATCACAGGGCTTACTAAGGAGGCAGAGTGTAGGGTAGACAGTGTGAGATAGAAGCAGAGAGGTAAGGATCACATCAGGGCAGAACAGAAACACTGAAGGAAACCAGTACTCGGAGAGCTAGACAGAAGAAAGAGAAGGTGAGATATTAATGAAACAGCTAATGGCAGTCAGTCTGGGTATTATCCCCTAGTCCTGGATACATGCACTTTGTACCAAGGTTGTCACATGTCCCTCCATTATAACAAATCATGATAACAGTTTCTATATATTGCCATGTCTGTTCAGGCACACTTGCCTAATGAGCACCTTGATTGCTTATAGAGGCCATGCAGGGCTTTGCCCACCAGTCTTGCTGGTTATGAATGTGAGAACCAAACAATTTGAAGTTAAAAAGTGTTTAATCACAGTGCTTAACCCACACCCCGAGCCCTGGCGTCACTTTATTCTATTATATGTGTTCCATTACAGCAAAGGGCATTTTTATTAGATCTTAGTGAACAATCATTTCTTATACTTAGAACTTTGAAACAAATCCACCTTGGGCAGTCGTAACTCTACCACACATGTATAGGAGGCCCCTATTGAGCCCACACTGTATGTGACCAGGGGATCCTACATGCATTTATTTTCTGTCAGACCATTCTTTCAGCAAAAGGGTTATTCTCTCTGCTCACATGAATCCTTGGAGGGCACCAATTTTTTTTCCTCCCTAGGCAGATAATATATTTTAAATATATGCTCGCCCAGCCATGCTGCTCCATTAAAGTTGTACAAACACACTCCTCTCTCGTCTCTCTCAGGGCCCATAAAGCCTTGTATCTTATTACTTTCAGCATATGCTCCTGTTGTTGTTGACGGTGCGGTGTTTCCCTCCTCTCGCCTCCTCCCTTCCGTCCCCTCCTAAATGATCCCCCTCAGAGCTGTAAAATATTTTGAATGCTGATTATTTTGTCCTCTGAATCACAATGCAGCGAAATGATTTACCTACAACAAATCCTGTCGGAGACACGTGGGGGTTAAAAATACAGACATTCTGCGTACCGCACTCACAAATATACGTTGTTCGTTGATTGAAGCTTACATGTGCCAGAGGGTCCAGCAGCACGGATAAAGAATTAATCCTTTAAAATTATCTTTCTCTGGTGCAGTAGGATGATTCTCCAGGTCTGCAGAGCTGTAATAAGCTGCCCACTATATACAAGGCATAAATATATATATACAGGTGTGCCAGTTCCACTCTCTCTGCAGAGGTATCATCTAGTGTAGCAGTGATCAGTGTGTGTGTATTTGTATTTATTATTGGCTTTTATGTCACAGTAGTCTCCTATCTGTTGGTGTGCCATACCTTTATAGTGCCCTATACATATATAACATTAACATATACAGTGCAACTTCATTTTAGGGCCACCCCATGGAATAGGTAGATACCTATATTGCTCCTTTATTAGGGCCCCACTTGGTCCTCTGCGCTCCCCTATAACCCCAAGGTCTGCTTGCTCTATAGCTTGGCCTCATGGAATGTTAAGTCCCATAGAAGGCTAAGGGCAAAATGAATCATTTTATTCTTTTTATTTGATAAATATCGATATTGATCAATTTGTATCAAATTACAGCTTTCAGGGTACATTGATTTAAAACGAATCGTTCAGGTTTGATCTAATATGATCAAAAATACTATCTGGAATTTCAACATCGATTAACCTATACCGATTCCTGATAAATCAGCCTCTGTGATTGCATTTTAATAAAGAGCCAGTTGGAAACAATGGCAAATTAAGGCCTAAACAGGTTTTCATATGGTGCCACAAATTCCACTGGGTTCATTAAATGCCTTCCTTTAGTGGAATTTCCAAGTCTGCTGCTGTGACAGTTCTAGAGATATAGGTTGGATTGTCTTCTATAGGTAAAGCAGGCCCAACTGGTCTGGACTGAGAGTCAAAATAGGCCCTGGCATTTCAAGTACACAGAGGAGCAAACAGCCACCCCACCAGCCCAATAACTAGTGAGTGTCTATGGCACCTTACAGCAGCCCCTCTGACATTTGCCATAATCCACAGATTGCCAGTCTGGGCCTGCTGGCGAGGCACCCTTTGATAGGATATAAATATAGAATGGTGATAAATATAAAGAATAAAGGATTGGATACGATAATTTCTGAATATTGCAAATATCACAAAAATGCTTACGAAAAAATCGTATTAGTCACGATAATATCGTATTGGCGATCCGAAAGTCACAACATTTTCGTACCGAACGATTGTAAACAGCGGCAAAACCTTTCCGAATTTTTCGTGCAAGCTTACGAAAAAGTTGCGCGGGCGTATGTAATAGTGGCGCAAGCATGAAAATATCAGCGAAAATACGTTCAGAGCATTCGAATGAACGCTCCGAGCGTTCGTGTCTTAATAAATCTCCCCCTTGGAGTAGGCTGATGGTCCCTGTGTTTCCCCATGAGGGGTGGGTATGTTCTAATGGTTCCTGCCAGAAGCACATTAAAAGGGGGATAACCAATCACAGTCTTGCTGTCACACAAGCAAAGGCGGGCTTCAGTTCCCTATCAGGTCCACCTAGTTGCTGATTGGTTGAAGTGGAATATATGGGCAAGACTAGTAGGGTTTTTTGAGAAATTTCCAAATCAGCCAAAACACAACTTTTAAGCGCATACTTTCTATAACGTATTTAAAAGAGTATAATGCACTGGCACATTCTTGTTTTTACACAATATTTCTTCTTTAAGATCCCTTATACTTAGTTATAGGAGGAGGCTGGGATATTTGGTTATTATGTCATTTGTAGCAAGTATCATAAAGACACCTGGGTGCTAAAGGGTCTTAACCAGATAATAACTATTTTTAAATTGATATTGGTAAGCTCAATTGTAGCAATCATGTCAGTATTACTATATTGGGGTCCCCACCCAAACTTAGATTGAAGCTTTGGCTTAATAGCATCAGCTTTATATCCTCCATCCAAATTTAGCAGGACCTGGAACCAGTGTTCATTAACCTTTTTTTTCTCAAGGAATGCACATTAAGCTGAAGAATTTGCTTTGTAACCCAAAATTGGTTTATGGACCTCATTTTAATTTATTTTTCATTTTAATCGAAACTTCCACTGTATTCAGAGGGATCATGGTGACCCAATATTGAATCCTTGTTCTACACCCAAGGGGATCACATAGTCCTATCTTTAACATGGGGCCAAAAAATATGGCATCCTAGTCAATATCTAATGGGGGCTGTAGTTGCAGTTCGTGAGTGAGACATAGGCCCTTAATAGTGATGAGCAAATGTGACGAAAAATTCACGAAACGACAGGAAAATTTGAGAAACTGCAAAAAATCTGCCAAACACGTTTGTCGCATGCGTCTTTTTTTGCTGCGTCAGTGACTGTTTTGCCGCGACTGCGCCCATTTTGCCGTGACCGCGCCCAATTTGACGCAACCGTACCTATTTTTATGTGACCACTACTCTTTTTGACGCGCAACTAAATTTTCCATGACAAATTTTTGCTGAAGTTTCTCAAAACAATTTGGCAATGGCAAAATGTGGAAATTTGCCGCAAATCCATCCCTGCCGAAAAAATTCACTTATCACTATCCCTTAATATGATCTGTACTTTCTGTCCATCTTTATTTCCATTTAGCCAAACTACTCCCCCTGTGCCTTTATGTGAAGCAGTGACTGTAAAGCAAAGCAGATAAAATATCATTGTGTTTATCCCAGCAGCAAGCAGCGAATTCCTCTTCCGGAAATAGTTTAATTACACTTAAAATAACATTTTTTTCAATTAAACAGTCAGGTAAGCAGAAATTGATTCAAATTTAAAAAAAAAAAGAAGAAGAAAACAATTAGGCACCAAAACCTTCCCAAACTCGGCTGCAGTGGGCGAGAAGCAGGCGCAATATGTAAGCGGTGAGATGCTATCGTGTATTTTCTTCGCCCCGTCCCCCCGCTTGGGCAGAAACTCTCCTACGTTCTGCACTCTATTTTCCCTTTTTTTATATAATTCATCTTGGGGAATTAGGATGAGAAGGCAGAGTCAATACTTCCAGCATTTTAATTAAAACCGTTAGCGGAATAAATCCATTTCATTATCAGTTAATGAAATACAAGGTCATTTTACCACGTGTGGCGATGGGCTGGGAATAACCCTTTGCACCGACAAACACAGCAACCCTCCTCGCAAAGCATAAAGAATAATCACATTCCGGAACATTCCGCTGACAGGAGTTTTAGTCCGATTGGAGTGAAGAATAACCAACGTCAGCTCAAACCCGTATGGTGGAAATTGCTCCATTTATTGTAAACTTAGATACATACAGTATACCCTGAATGGTGTTTCTCATGTCTCTTGGCAAAGGGATGGCTCTACAAAGTTAAGAATGATGGAGGGCACTCCGGCATAAGGTATACTTGCCCTTTAAAACACTTTCAAAAAGTAGCACATACATTTGGGTGCTAAGGTTTCCAAAATCCCCCCAATAGAGGATTATATTCACAATAGAAAACCACATATAAAATGCTGCACACTAGAGAAAAACATACCAGGGTGGTACTGCAATTAAAAAAAATGTTTAATATCAGATTATTGTGTAACAGCAGTATTACATTTATAGGATAAATCCACAATATCTATCAATAAACAAATCCATACATACCACCCAGCAAAAAGGAATAAAGGCAGATACTCTGGATGAGAGAATACCCCAACGTTTCAGCTCAAATGCCTTTGTCAAGGTATGTATGGATATGTATGGAATGTATGGTATGTATGGATTTGTTAATTGATGGATATTGTGGATATATTCTATAAATGTAATACTGTTGTTACACAATAATCTGATATTTCATTTTTTAAAATTGCATTACCACCCTGGTAGTGTGCAGGGTTTATATATAAGTTTCAAAGTGATGACTCTATAATAATGGAGTCATTTATAATCACCGAGCAAATTTGCACCTGGGCAGTAACCCATAGCAACCAATCACAAGTTTGCTTTCATTGTTCTATTCGCATCTGGCTGAAAAAAGCTAACCGCTGATTGTTACTATGGGTTATTTCCCAGGTGCAAATTTGCCCACTGTCTAGATGAGCCCCATTGTGTGTGTGTGTTTTTTATCTGCCATCAAAATAAATGGGAATATTCCCCAGGGCTTCCTTTTGCTGGGCTGACAGACAATATTTCTATTATGTAGGCTAAAGGTGGCCATACAAGCCACAATATGCCTATTGGTGGGCAATATTGGGTTAATTCAATCATTTGGCCCTAGGGCCAAATTTAATGGTGACATCGGCTCAGGGACTGCATCAGTTAGCCAATATGGTCCCTGATCCAATGGAAAATTCAAACCTGCTCGATTGAGATCTGGCCAATTTTAAACCAGATTTCAGAGAGGACCATCAGTGGTGCCCGTACATGGGCACATAAGTAGCTGAATAGGTCTAAAGGACTGATATCAGCATCTGAAATCAGCCCGTGTATGGCCACCTTTACTGTATGGCCATGTCAACAACACCTGAAGGGCTAAAGGTTGAGAAACACCGACATAAAGTGTTAATGTGGCCAAATGAGCTGAGTTTTCCCTGATATAGGCACCTACATTATGTGCTGGGCCATATCAAACTGATCTGATTGGCTCTCATGCTAACAATTGGATCATAACGAAGGCCAATGCAGGCTGACAGGAGAGGGCCACATCAACAAAGCGATTTTTAGATATCTGATCAATTTTCAGACTGATATCAGGCAGACCATGAGAAGGGCTCCATACATGGGCAAGTAGGCTGCTGACTTGGTTGGAAAGGGCTGTATCAGAAGCTTAACTCTGCCCAGGTATGGCCATCCCAGACTAACTTGCAGCTTATTTGTCCATCTATGCTTCTAGATAAACTCCCGGGAATAGCCTCTGTCTCGCAAGACAAAGCAGGATCAATTGTCCTTTATATGAATGGCTCATAAACATTTATGGTACTGCTGTTGGGAATGGCTATAACTGATTTAAATGAGGGATGCACTAAATCCATTATTGTGGGATTCGGCCAAACCCTGAATCATTGGTGAAAGATTCAGCCTAATACCAAACTGAACCCGAATCCTTATTTGCAGATGCAGATTAGGACAAGGAAGGATTTGGTTTGGCAAGGAGCGTGGATTGGCCGGAATCTGTATCCTGCTGAAAAAGGCAGAATCTTGGCCAAATCCAGGACCAAATCCCTAATTTAAATGAGAGGATATGGGGGCTTATCCAGGATGCGTGGCACTTATACACTATACACATATCTGAGCCTCTTATACAGCAGATAATAACAAAATTAAAAATATTGTGTAAAAAAATGAAATGGGATTATGTTAATGGGGGCAAATATTTGATGAAAGTTGGTGCAATCCTACTATCCTTTTGCACACTAGGGCAGATTTATCATACTTCTAATAAAATGACCTTATTGATGGCAATGTTTTCAGGCATTTATTAATATAACCATGAACAATATGCAGGTTTTTTTCTAAAATGCTTCATATGACTCAGAAGCTGATCCTTGGAGAACCTGAATTAACATCAAGGACAGTAGAACATAACTTTTCTCGTCAGAGCCAAGTAGTTTTGGCACCCAAGGCACCACTTGCTTGGCCTGACACCCTGCACACTAAAACTCACACAGCACTCATTGTCTTCATGGGACACCCCTACTGCTCACCACTCATTTGCTCCCCATACTCCAGTCTGCTCCCCCTCCAATTGCTCCACCCACAGACTGCTCCAAAGCAGGGGGCTTATCTGCATTACCCCTATTTGCCCTACATTCTGATTCGTTCGTACAGGTTAATACTCCACGCCCCCTTTCTTGTCTTCCAACTCACGTCCTCCAGTGAATGCATGCGATAGGCCAATTCAGTTATTACTGTAGGATTACATAAACTTTTTTGCACATCGTTGCATTTCTCATTGCTGGTCATGCGCTTTATATAAGACTCACAAAAAACATATTCTTCTCACCCTGACACAAGAACATAAGCTTGATATGGAGGTATCATTGGCTTAATTTGTGATTTAGGGGCTGATAAATGAAAACGCAAACTGGATCCAGAAAACTTCTGACCATTCTTAATGTTATCATGTTTGGTACCTTATTGTTCATCAGAGCAAGTCAGTGTCACCAGGATGAGTTGGACTTCTTTTTAATAGTGGAATGATATTTGTCTGTATGGGATGTTAGAGCTCTGGTACCTCATCAGATTGTTATTGCCAACAAATGATCGAGCATGGCTTTAAAGTTACAGGTTAAAGGGAGGATTAACAATTAGCAAGATGGTCTTGGAAAGTATTGGTAAATAATACCCATCTATCATAAATTTGTCTTCTTATTATGAGTTTAAACTGTTGTAAATTTGGTTGCAACTTTGCAGTTCTTAAAATCAAAGGCAATTGGTTTTACCATAATGAGTTTCAAGTTGGTTCTCCTAGAGCAGAGAACCTGACACCCATATACATTATAGATAGTGCCAAATGGTACAGATTTTTCTATAGGTCTACTGTGCAAATAAAGATGGGCAGAAGGGAATTCCTCTAGGATGGAGGCCACTAAGGCCTGGGCCCACTGAGAGATCCTTTTGGTACTCTGGTAGGCAAGTCTGACCCTGGCCATGGGTAACATTTTGCATTGTGTGCAATCTTCATGCAAGTTTGTACCAGGGAACTCCATTTGACAGCACTGTGCAAATAAAGCTAGGAAAGTGAAATGATTTATAAATTCACAGTGCAAGGATACATAAGAACCTTTACACTCGGATGTTTTTATGTGCACCTATTTAAATGGTAACCATGATATATCAAATAAATACATTGCATTTTCTTTCATTTCTTTAAAATGAGTAAGTCCGACATGCATTTTTCTATTGTAATAAATCCTGAATGCAGTACGTTACATTTTAAAAAGCGCAATGAAATGTGCCATCTGTGCCAAAATATATATATGGAAACTCATGGCTACAGCCAGGCTTATTAACATGGAATCAGGGAGCCCATGGGTTGAGGTCTGAAAACGCCTCTTAACATATGAAAAAATCCTGTGTGCAAAGGTACTTGTGGGGGAGTGTGTATGGATGAGTGAGTATGTATGGGTGAGTGTGTGAATGAGTGTGTATGGGTGAGTGAGTGTGTATGGGTGAGTGTGTGAGTGTGCGTGTATGGGTTATGTATAGGTGAGTGTGTGAGTGAGTGTGTATGGGTGAGTGTGCGTGTATGGGTTATGTATAGGTGAGTGTGTAAGTGAGTGAATGTGTATGGGTTATGTATAGGTTATGTATAGGTAAGTGTGTAAGTGAATGAGTGTGTATGGGTTATGTATAGGTAAGTGTATGTAAGGGCATAGCAGTAAACAGGGAAGCAGGCCCTGCAAGTGCTGGGTAGCTAAGACTGATGAGCAGTTTTGATGTGTGTGTGTGTATGTGTGTGTGTGTGTGTGTGTATGTATGTGTGTGTGTATTACACATTCTTGTATATTAAATTATCCACAGAGAGTAACTGTTTTGTTTTTCCCTATGATCCTTCGCAGTGTGAAATCCATTTTTTCTAATGTTGTCTAATGCTTTGCTAATTAAAGTGAGCATGTTAATTAAAGCAGAGGCTAATGTTAATTACCTATATTAATGGGATCCTGCATTGCACCTGCCAAATTCTCTAGCTTCATTTTTCAAAATATCTCAATTAAAGTGTAATTTTATAGATATATATATATTTCTTTTTTTTACTTTTCATTTTGACTCTCAGGAAGAACCTTTTAACCTTTCCAGTGCCAAAAAACTAGCTTTCATTCTGATCATCATGAGAAATAAGATAAGATTGCACTTTTTGACATTTTGATCGAGGCCTTTTGACATTTATTGGGAAAAAAATCCATTTATACCATTCAAGTACATTTTTGCTCTGGCCGTATAAGACTTATGGGGGCATTTATCAAGATTCCAATTTTTGTGGTTTAAAACCAAAACTAAACTCATTTCCATGAATGTCAGTGGGCATTTTTTTGAAAAGATCCAAATTGAAAAACTCTCAGGGCCAAATACTTGCTAGTCTGCCCAAACCCTTTAGGATGGCCACCTATTTATATAATTAAAGCTGAGGGCTAATAACAACAAGAAAAACAAATAATTTTCATACCAACATTTCAACATATACAGTATTTAGTTATTTATTTATTTATTTGTTGTTATTGTTTGGAAAGTCATTATTACTGTCTTTCCTATGCTGCTGACTGCACTGCTGGTCCTCCTGACTGCATATGTCGGCTATACTACAGCCGTTTCCCACAATACCTTGCATGTTCTACGGACTAGTAAAGCACATGGCAAGTTATGCTTTGGGCGCCATGGTTTTTTTCAGCTGGCAGAGTAAATGTGAGTTCTGCCCAAGGAGCCTGCCATTAGAAACAATTGGTAAAAGGTGCATTTGGGGCTGAAAACCCTCAATGGCATGTTTTTTTTTTATATGAAATACCACTGTCTAAAAAATTCTCCATTAATACTGGGAGATTTCTGTGCATAGTTTGGGTGCTTCTCCACTGATTAACAATAGCATAGAATACTTCTAAGGTGCCATAAGCCTAAAGAAAAAGAATGGCAGGGATTTGTAGATATCAATGATCCTTGGCCAGATATCTAATGGGCAGGATGTCAGTTTGGCCTTATACACTGTCTAGTAAGTACTTACCTGTTCCAAAGAGGCCTAGTCAGCAGCTAAAATGGGACTGTGTATGACAAGAGTGATGGTGGTATTGGGCTGAGCACTATTTTCATGTATTTATTTCCTATTCTTTTCTTTGAGCACCAGGATATTAATGCTCCCCAGTCGTTAGGCTTTAGCAGCTCGCTTTTCTGTTACCTTTGTTTCATAATGTACCCCATCTGTATTAATAATCGGCTAGATTTGTAATTTTTACACGAGTGCATGAACTTATTTGCTGTACGGCTGCAATGAGCGTGGCGCTGGCTCTCTGTATTTATAGGCAGGCACAGGCTGGGTGTTTATTCCTCCGACAATCGAATCGCTCAGAGTCCCCCCAAGCTGTTCAACGTGCAGCAAGAAGAAATATTTCCTCTCTACGTTCACCACAAATCTTATACTTCCCTTCTCCAGGAGACTGAGAAATTTAATATAACAAAAGGCACGTTGCAAGCTGACTGCATTATGCATCCGTCCTCAGTATCTGAGCAAATGTAAATAGGGTTTTATTTAAAACATCTGTCCGCAGTGGGATAGATAAATGTGCGTGTCTGCCATCCAGCTGTTGGCTTTTAATGCTTCAAATAATAATACCCCCCCCCTCAGAAATACAAAAATCCCCAGGACAGGAATGCGACTTTCAGGATCTGACCAGCGGGTGCTCAAGTCAAAAGTGCTTTGGATTTCTTCTGTGATTTTCCAGCTTTTTTATGTAAGGAAAAAAAAATATAAATATATATCAGTGGTGCTGGGGATCTGGGTTCCATCGATGTGATTCCACGGCACATGAAATGCAGTAAAAGTTTATAAAGCACAAAATGAACTCATTAAACAAAATTGCTAATCTGCTGTCAGAGTGAGAGTAGAGGTGCTTCTTGGGCACATTCACATGCAATCACAGATAATATTAGCGGGTCCTTCTTGCTCTCAGGCAGGCACGGACTGGCAATCTGTGGGTTCTGGCAAATGCCAAGGGGGCTGCTGTAAGATGCCATAGACACTCACTATTTATTGGGCCTGTGAGGGGGGCTATTTGGGCCTCTGTGTACTTAAAATGCCAGGGCCTATTGTGAATCCCAGTCCTGACCTTCTTTTAGGTGTTCATATGCCTGGTTGTTTTTGCCTGGTTATTTTTTTTATAGCTTCTGATGAAGTGGCCTTGAGCCATGAAACGCGTCAAGCTGGGGGGTTTCAGTTCTTCTATTTTTGCAACATGTTTTTAATGGAAGCTAGAAATAAAAGTTTATTTTATTTTTATTAACATAGTTGTCTTGGCGTGCTCCATCCTTCTATACCTATTTAGGTGTTCATATGCCTGGTTGTTTTTGCCTGGTTATTTTGCAAGGGACAATCCGTTGCAATTAGTCATCTTTCAATTTAAACTTCACAAACTATGCATACTACTTTCACATACCTTCTGGCTTTTCCTGTAAGGTCCACCTGTGAGGTTGTAGCCAGAGCCAAGCTAAGTAGTATTGACATCCCCTCTCACCCAATCCTGCTCGGTTGCTGCCTTATTGTACCACCTCAGTGCCAGACCGCCCAACCAGAATAAACAGTGTGGTTTCTAGAAGATGAGTGCAGCAAGCCATCCAGTTGGGATGTGTGAGTGCAGGCTTGGCACAGCTAGAGTGTAGGCTATCACACAAACATCTTGTGCCCCCCACACAGGCGCACCCTACGCGCAAGCCTCTGCCACCTAGTTCCAGTCCTTGGTGTAGCACTTGAAAAAGTGTGCAAGTGCTTTTGAACATACCCTGCTAATGGTAATGGTAATAGTAGGCAGACTGTACATGCACTGTGGCCAAGGCATGGAGATGAACATATACATTTAACCTGAAATTTCTGATTTCACAAGGTGAAGGTATTTTTTAAATCTGACCTTACCATTAGTATTTCCTTTCATCAAACAAAGGCTTTTATATCATTGAACTTGTTTGTAAGTTCCTACTATGATTGTTTTATTCCACCACTCAGCAGTCCCACCAACTTATAACCAGCCCACTGCCAATAGGCATAACACTATACAAAAAGTTAAGACAAAGTATTTTTCATACAGCTTAAATGAGACATTTACTCCTACTGAAACAGGGTTTCTTAACCTTCTTTCTCAGGGGGCCCAAATTAGGTCTTAGAGTCAGCTTTGTTATCAAAAAAGTGGTGTAGAATTATTATATAAATGACCATCGCCAGGATACTTCAGATCATTACAGGGGATCATGGAGACCCACTCTAAACACCATGGGACCCAAACCATTGGTTAAGAATGGATTGCTGGTCTAAAAACTACAGTGTGAAGGGGCCGATGTTTAGCCATGTATGCAAAGGTTAATGAATATGGGAGGAGGGAGGGATGAAATCATGGGTGTCACAAGGGTTTTGTGGGCACAGAGGGGGCAGAACCCTTATCTCACATATAGGGCTTATCGTCTTCTAGTTACCTAAGCTTAAACATGTAGTACAAGTTGGTTAAAGATCTGGCATTCACTGCGCTAAAATGATATATTTTTATTCATCAGGTCTTTATATTTTATTAATACAGTTCCAGGCAGGAAAGATAATTGGAATTAATTGCTAGTCTGGATTCTGGGGTCAGAATAAAAAGATGATGAGTTAAGTTCTGCTCTTTGCTCTGTGTGGGAGCGAGGGGGTTCACATTCTAAATGTTATCCCATGAAGCGCCACATTCCTGTATCCCTCAATTAAATGAGGAAATAAAAGAAGAACACTAGTGTACAGTTGTACTGCCTAGGGATGTCAGGAGGCCAGTCTTCCATAATAATATCTACCAGCCAATCAGTTACTCTCACCTCGTAAGGGTGATACCATCGTACTAATTGCTTCCCTGCACAACAGAATACTTATACTGAAACTACAAGTACAGGGGGTATGATTTTTCTTCTTCTTTAAAGGAGAATGCAAGTCAAAATTTATAAAGCATACTGCCCAATAGTCCTCCTATTGTTTAGTAAAAACGCCACACTTTTGGCTCACCTAATCACATATTTACTCAGTCACACTTACTTCACATTTTCTAGGACAGGCAGCCATTTCTAAAAAGGTATTCTCCCTTCCTTTTCCTCCTTGCTTCATACTGCACATGTGTTTCATTCCCTCCCCCCCCCCTCCCGGCATATCCGCTTCTGATTGGCTGGTGGGCATGTGTAGCTCAGAACAGGAGACAGGATCAAGTTACACACATGCTCAGAGAATAGGAAGGCTGCCGCTGGCACCTACAGGAAGGGGAGAGAGATTTCAGTGATGTCACTGTAGTCTTCACACTGCTGTAGGCTGCCAGCACCGTATCTCAGAGAAGCAAGCAGGGATCTGGGAATTTAGATATGCAGTAAGTACTTAAAAAGAATGCCTTTAGACTTACTTTTAATTTATATTAACCTTTCATTGTCCTTAAAGTAGGGCTTTTAAGCCAAGTAATGCATTCCCCCTTCATCTTTTGGCTTCTTTACATTAGTGGCTTAGTAGCTATTTTAATCAGTTCTAATGTTTTCGTCATTTTAACATTTTTACTTTTACTTCATCCTTCTTCTCCCTGTAGGTCAATGGGTCTCTCAGCTCTTTAGAAGCTCAGAGAGAAGCTGTTTCCCAGATGTCATTGCAGTTGAGTAGCGCACATCACTCCCAGAATCCTGTGCCTCCAGAACCGACGGTCATTACAGGCAGCCTGAAAAAGGAAAGGTAAGGAGTGGGTAGCTTACTCCGTGGTGGCTGGTATGTTGTACTGGGCTGATAGAATGGTAACTTTTATTTCTCTCTTCCTACAGCATGTACGAGGTAGAGGCAGAATGGCAGGATATCTGGGACTGGCTGCTTGACATGGAGGCCACAGTGCAAAATAGTCTAGGGTTGCTGGTGTCTGAGGATCAACATCTACAGATGTGCAAGGTATGTTGCCAGTGACAAATATGGCTGATGAAGTGGTTGTGATATTCTATTCAAGATACAGAGCCAGCTAGCAGTTTGTGTAGGTAATGATACCCAGTTGGTTTTCTAGTTATGTCCACTAAATAACCCTGCAGAAAGTTCTTTCAGAGGTTTCTCCTACATTATTGGCACATAAATGGCTCAGGCTGTTACATTTACCATATTGCAGTGCCATGGTCAGGTCTGTGTAAGTCTAAATAAGTCTAACGCAACTGGGTATTTCTTGACAGGGTTTTACCGCTTATACAAGTGGTCTCTTTAGTTCAGACACTAAACTCTCGATAGACTTATAGTGATTTCTTTTTTGCCCTTTCTATCTAAGCCCCTTACACAAATCCATTAAGGTACCATTACAATTAATGATTGGGGATATAAATGATTTATAGAGATTTCTATTATATTATAACATTTTTACCATGAATTTCTGTGATATATTAAAAAAAAAAGAAAAACATAAAAACCTCAACTTCAAGGTTAATGACAGATGGGGCTGATTTTCAGCTGGATAAATGAAGGTTGAGAAACAGCCCCAATGCCGGCATCAGCTCTTCCCCGTGCTTGCACCCCCAAGCCATTGTGTTGACATTTTGGAGCTGAAAAACTGCCCCATGTGAGCCGACACAATGGCTCCGGGTGCAGGCACAGGGAAAGGCTGATGCCAGGGTAGGGGCTGATTCCCGCCCTGCATTTATCTGTAGGCTGAAAATCAGCCCCATCTGGCATCAGCCTTTAACCACCAGCTTTCAACCACAATTTTAATCACATTTAAGCACATTTTTTCTCAGTGTTTGATGATTTGTCAACTTTGCTTAAAAATGAATGGAAGAACAAGATTTATCCTGCGATTAGGGTTTGACCCAAACAGTTCCGGCCTCAACTGTCCGGTTTTTAGCCTTGTGAAACCGAACAATAATCTGGCCAGTAAATGAAAGACAAATATTAAGATACTGATTTAACATGGCTTAGTTATCATCAAGTACAGTTCATTTCTTATTATTACAAAAACTGAAAAAAAAAGCAAATCCATTAGAATTTATTTCAACTTAGCATTGCTGCATTTCAAATCTTCCTTGATAACTGATTTCTGTATAATAGATCCAGTACCAAGCTTGTATTTATTTATCAGGCTGAATATGGTTGCCACCCATGTGGTTTTGTGCTGGACATCCCAGTTTTTTAAAGGGCTTCAAAACTTTCTAGTTTAAAACACTAAGAAAACTGGACTGAAATTCATCCAATTGCATCAAATGATGCAATAACCCCACTTTGGCATCATAATCCCACTGAAATCATCGTACCCGCTTCTGATGTCATCATGCCCGTGTCCAACATCACTGGCCCACCCCCAATACCATCCGCCCCACCCGTTTGTTTGGGTTTAGCCTCCGGCAAAGGTGACAACCCTACCTGCGATTATTCATAAATATTCATAAACATTCATAAATTATTCATAAATATGCTTTGTAAAGTTATTTTTACAGTTTACAGATATTTTATACATATCCACTGAGTGTAGAACTTAATTCAGTGTAATGATGGTGTAAGGTTATAGATAGTGGTATAAATGGTGCAGTGAAGACCTTGACAGATGATTCTATACATTTGTGTGCAAACTCAAACCCGAACCCTGTCAATCAAAGCCACCGGCACACTTTATCTCCTTCTGATGTAATGAGCCTGGTGGTTGGTATAGAAGGGCCACACCTTCCCAGGGCAATAGAAAAATTCTACCAGCATAGCAGAGCAGATGCCCCATGTGTGGTTATTGTGTTTTCGAGGTGCGCCAAGAAGGCTTGACCAAGGGGTGCACCCCCAATATGTTCCATTCATGCAATAAACACACTGCAGTTTACCCTGTTTTCATCTGCTCTGTTGTGCTGGTAGATTTCTTAAGCCCCTATCTATGCCATGCTCTTGGGGTCAAAAACTAATTATGCAATCCACATGCTCACTTGACACTTGTACCTTGGCTCAATCCATGGCCTAACTATTTATCTTTATGGCCATGTTTTGTACTGAGAAGTCCAGGCTGTTCCTTGCTTCATTTCTGGCTTACACCCAATAAACTCTCCCCAGTGAGTGCAATGTTGGTAAATGGGGGTCAGCAAAGAGAAACTGAACGTATGTGACAGAAATGGGGAGGATTAAGCCAAACTTTAACCACACAAGGGGCTAGTGTAGACATCTTTTTGGCCAGGAAATTCATCTTATTGTAAAGCAATTAAGGCCTCCTTGGATTGGAAGGTTAAAAAAAATCCACATGGAATAAAAAGGAAAGGGGGGGAGTATGAAGAAGATTGGATGGGGGGGAGTCTTTTATTCGAAATACCAACCGTCAATAAATCAAGCTCATTTAGGTAATTTTTATGGATGTAAATCTATAAACTGTCATGTTGAAATCGCTGAGAACATATGGTATATTTCACGGAGCAGATTGCTTCTCATAAAACCTAAAATTGATAACCAGGAACAAAAAAAAATACAGTGGGGAAAAAAATCCAACAATTTAATGCCATCAAATTCCACCGGACCCATTTCTCTTACTCGCTCCTCTCCTCATGTCATTAGTTACTACTAGGGGGTTCCACATTTTGTAGGAAGGTTAAGGTGACCTCTTTATAATGTCTCATTTGGTCACTGGGTAAAGATAGGCTTTAGGGAGGGATGCCTTATTGCTTAGTCCTGGTGAAGCTCTGTGGTGGCCTCCTTACCCTATAAGTATGGAGGCCAAGCTTGGCAAATGATTTTTTAAAGCCAATAAACAAATTAATTAGTCATAAACTGGCCTTGCAGGTTTTTGCAAACGTCAGATTAGCATTTTATTCAGTTTACCTTGATTCTTTAGAAAAACGATAGTGAGCATTAATACTGTTGACCACATAATCTATTTCTTTTCTGTTCCTAATTATATGTTGTAGCTGTAAGCATCCCAGGGACAAATCATATAGGAAATATTCTATATTCACTTGGATCCAAAAATGATGGATTTGGTACATTTCTAAAAAGGTTCACCCCAGGCACCGACCCTATTTTACAGTGTAGTATAAAGGGCAGAAAACATTCTATGTGCCACTTAGGAAACGTAGCTGTAATGACAAATATATATTATGTTTTTTACCATTAGATTTATTTACATTATAGATATGTACTGTTGTTGTGTCACCATTCTATCCAAGTACCCATAAGGGGCATATTATAGTATATTATAGTGTGTAAGCCAACATCATTGGTGATGGCAACTAGCACTTGGATTTGAACGGTCACCTACAAGACAGAAAACGAAAGCAAACATCTGATTGGTTGCTATGGGCAACCTCACTGGTGATTACATTGGCCTTACACATTATAGTAAATATGCCCCTCAAGATGATAAAAGCTTATTTTCTCCATCTTGTTGGATTTCCTTATTGCCTGTGCTGTCTTAGAGAGGAAATGATAATTCGACAGATGTAAAACATACACAATAAAATGTACTTTAATTTTGGGCTGTAAGTTCATTAGGCTTGGGTGTTTAGAACAGGGATCCCCAATCTTTTTTTTATTTGTGAGCCACACTCAGATGTAAAAAGTGTTGTTGAGCAACACAAGCATGAAAAAAGTTATTTGGGGATGCCAAATAAGGACAGTGATTGGCTATTTGGGAGCCCCATGTGGACTGCTGGCCTGCAGAGGGTTCCTTTTGGAGTAAAACTGTGTCTCTGTGCTTCCAAAACTTGCCTCCAAGGAAGAAATGGAAAAATAGGCACCTACTTTGAGGCCACTGGGAGCAACATCAAAGAGGGCGGTGAGCACCATGTTGCTTATGAGCCACTGGAATAAAGGCACAGGTTCCATAGCAGATAACATATAAGCTTTGTAGAATAGAAAAAGGGTTTATCTCTTAGCTGCTATGTAACCTGTACCTTTTCTCCTTTGAATGGCTGCCCCCATGGCTACACAGCAGCTTATTTATATAAACTATAGTAGTGTTTCAAAGGCAAACACACCAGTTGCACCAGTGAAAGGCAACAGTGCATTATATTGTAATTACTTTTTTGCATTACTGTTTCTTTAAGGAACCAACAGAAGTAGTACCTTTTATTCCTTATGGCTTTCCTGCACAATACAATGAATATTTTCAGAAGATAAAGGTAGAGTAACTCTGGAAGATAATCAGCGAAGTGATAGTGGAATGAGGGAAGGTTATGTTCATGGTGAAATGCCATAATATTATTTAAGTAACAGTGTATATATAGTGCTAGTGGAATGTGCCCTTTTAGAGCTGTGCAGATATCGCTAGGCTGGGCGGGGGTAGGGTCCCCTCATGCTGAGCTGATTAACATGGCTCTCAGACAGAGCATGCTGGCCCTCTGCCCATAGGAAGTCTCTTCCCACTGTCACCTCTGTGTTTTTGGCAAACTGCTCCTTAGTGGTTATATGGGGTCAGCTGGTCATAATCCCCAGCCCGTTGGCAAAGGAAGGAGGTAGCAGCTGTATGCCATTCCTCTGTGCAGCATTAACCCCTCACTGCAGTGTTTCTCACTATTGAGGTGTTTATGGGGGGGATCGTATATGAGGCAAGAATGTTACAAATGCCTTTGGTGCTGGGATTGTGAACTTCCTTAGCTAAAAAATGCTATTGTTAAAACATACATATTATTTTATTGTGCAGTAATTGATATCTATAGTATATCGGGGACATCCAAGTACAGACAGAGCTGTGGTTCTGCATGGATGGAACAAGGCGCTTTGGCCTATAGCACACTTGGTGTTTTACTGCAATGTGCTCAGGGAGAAATGCCACAGAGCTAGAGGTCAAAAGCCCCTTAATTGTCTCAAACGGCTGGTGTGTGCCATAGGCAAGGTGTTCCCTAAGCCTTTCAGTGGGAGCTGGTGGCACGCACATATACTATACCCCTAAATATTTTCACTTTTAGGACTCAAAGGGTCAGTAAAGGGTCCTGGCCTTACAGTACCTACTCCTACAACTACATCAATTGTTTTTTCTGCCTCTAACTGGGCCAAGGGCTAAACATATCTGTTTCTACAGCTCGGAGGAGTGTTGGAGCCCTAAGTTAATTCCTTGATTAGGCCCCCTCCTCCCCAGCGTTTCATATTCGCTCTCTCATGCTTTATGCTTCTTATTCTAGAGCTGTTTATTCATTTTGCTCTCTGACTTTCTTATTCTAACTGCTTCTCATCCTACTTCTCATCCTACTTTATGTTCCATACAAGTGCTCCCTTACTTACTTTAGTCTCGGGCCATCCTGCTTTACCGTCATCTGCTAGTGTTTTGCTCTCTTTTCCTTATATTATATTGCCTTCTTGCCTCCCTCCTCTTTTCTGTGCTCAATCCTTCTGCTTCATTCCAGTTCTGCTCTGCTCATTTCATTCCGTTGCCCTCACTCCCCCAAAGGCTGTTTCTTCCTCTGGCTTCTTCTCTTTTTGCACTACCCATCTAGCTCTTCTCTCTTTTCTTTCCATTTTCTCTCATATGTTTCTAGTTTATTTCTTTGTTGTGAATCTTCCCCACCCTTTTTATCTGATCTTATCATCCATGCTTTCAGCTTTTCTGCCTGAAACCCATTTTTCATTTTACTTCTTTCCATTAAACTCCCACCAGCCATATTTATATCCCCTTCTGCACTCTTCTTTAACTATGTATGTTAGTCTGCCTCGCTCTCTGTTATTTCCTATATTCGTATTCTCCTTTTGCCACGTCAGGTTAATTTCTTCTGCTCCACATCCATCACAAGAGCTGACAATTCTGCCTTATTCCTCTCTTCCCAACCCTTCTGCTCCATTTGCTTATGTATTAATTACCTATCATTTCCTGAGCACTGAATTGAATGTTGTCATTCATAGGAGCAGATAGAGTACAGGGACAATAATATGTAATTAATAAACTGTGATATGCTCAGAACATTAATGAATGACATGTATGAGACTGTTCACATGACATCATATCTGCAGGGTGGTGCAAACATTAATGCAGCTGCCAATCAGTGATATCATTTTCGTAACATTGCCCCCCCCCCCTCAGTTCAGGGAAGGAAAAGGCTTAGAATTCTTCTACGACCATTTCCCAGTGTGCCTGCTCTGAATGGGACATAAGGGCACAAAGAGAGTCTGTGTACAGAGAGGGGAACTCTCCCCAGTGCCTCCATGACAACCACAACGCACACAGAACTTCCTTTAAAAACTGCTCCCATCCATCACGGGCTCCGGAAGAAGCGGAGACAATCTCAGGGCAGTAAGCCTATAACTGAGGGGATGCTGGTCATTGCTATACATATCCGCTCCCATGCCAGTGCCAGGCTATGCACGGCTGCGTCAGTATGCTAACCTGTAAAATAGATATATTTTCCATAGTAATGCAGGGGAGACAGCTATAGAAGCCTCTATGGATCCATTGTAGTAGGGATATCCAACCTGTGGCACTGCAGCTGTAGTGGAACAAGAGCTGCCAACATCCTCCAGTTTATAGGTAGTTGTAGTGCCATATCTATGCCATACAGCGACATGGAACAATAAATTACCACTTCTATTTAAGCCCTGTATGTGCGGAATCTATCTTTTTGTGATATCTGCTATACTGCACCCAGGCACATTGGCTCCAGAATTATACGTGTGTGCCTGTATTACCGTGTATATATATATATATGAAAAAATATATATATAAAATAAATATATATTTTACCCATCTGCAATGAAGTGTTGTGGAAGTAATTTTGCCCGTTTGGGGAGCATGGCTCGACTTACTCTGAACCTGCCTGCTCAGTGCATTGCAGGTCAACATGAATGGTTTGCACTTCTAATATCAAACACTAGAGGGCACGCTGAGCCGTGCTGCAATGTTCTGCAGTGAAATTGCTCTGTATTGTGCTGGTACCCAAATTTAGGATTTACCTTGACAGTGAGTACAAATAATGGTGCTCCCTCTTACAGTGGAACAGCTATTGAATATCTATCATTATCATTGCTGCATTTGTTGTAATCTGTTATTCACCACAAAGGTTCTGTCAAGTGGCCTAGCATGTAAGGGTTAAACAATCAGCATAAAATTCCTTGGGAGCTTTTATTGCTATAAAGGCAGATTTTATCCTTTTAGTTGGTTGTATAGTTATGTTCGACATGGGGCAGCTCCAGGGCATAACCTTGAGAAGGCAATTGAATCATGGCCACTGGGACCTTCCCTGGCCCAGAGATAAAATAAAGACTTGGTTATTCTTGTACAGATGCAACAGGCTGATCAGCTAACATAATGGCAGCCAGGCCCAGTAACACAGGGTTGCCTTTAGTTGTGTAGTAGTTTGTTAGTAGCTGGCATTTGTATAAACTGTCAGAGCTATGGACATATTGCTGTTTAGTTTCAGACTTTGGTTGTTGGTTAGTGCTGGGACAGGGAGTGGTAATGCCATGCTACCAGTCATGCAACAGTAATACTACCCCAATATAACTGACTGTGCCCCACAGACACAGTCCCTTGCCAGAGGCTACAGGTAGAACGGGCTACTATAGAAACTGCTGAACCGATCATTCAGAAAAAAAACCCTATTCATTTCTGGTTTGTTTCTGAGCTTTCCCACCCTCTACGTTCCTACAGGAACCCAATACTGTTTGAACCCACAACCCCTTCAAGACGACGCTGTACCCTCTCCAAGTTTCTTTTCCTTTTTCTCTTCTTTTTGCTGTTTGTGTCCCCTGTTCTCTCCAGCCTCACTTCCTTACCCCTAAGGTCAGTTTCTCCCATCTCCTCCCATCTTCCCCCTCCAACCCCCCTTTCTCCCTCGCTGTCTCACCTCAGGGGGCTTAAAAGCCAGCACAATCCTCCTTTTTTGGCTTTGCATTGCCCTGAAAATGTAATTATGCTCTAAAATGTGGTTAGCATTGCAGTAAATATCGCACAGAGCTTCCAAATTACATTTGGGGTGTAAAGTGGATTGAATTTCATCACAAGTTGACACTCAATTATAATTTCCATATATCTTGCATGTGGGGGGGTAGACTTGTTTAACCCCTTGTGAGCTCTCAGAAACAGCAGTTCATTCAATGAGAATATCATGGGGTGAAATAGTTTTCAGAGAAGAGGGGTTGAAAAAAATTCTTCAGTGAGAAGCATTTTCTTATAGGACATTGCTTTATGAACCTATATTTCTATATATAGAAATATGAGCATAGGGTGTGTGGTGGACTGTTGTGGGCAGAATACACAGGGAAGCATTTAGGCAAGCCTCGACCCGAGAAAGTTATGCTACAATTTCCATCATTCGAGCTGGAGGGCCGTTATTTTATGTAATTTCTTTTTCTCAAGTTGGGGTCCCCTGTTTTCTTATTGTAATTATAACAGTATAACTAGAGATAGGACTCGGAGGACTACATACCTAAGTGTAGGACATATAAAACAATAATTCAAATAAATAGTAACCCAGCAGCAAGAAAAGGAGCCACAAGGTGTCTTATGCATATCATAAATTGGTAAATGCTTTGACTTCTTCTCACTTGTGGTGTTAGACCCATCTGTAAGTGGTAAGAGGGACAAGGTGTGCCTTGGGTCCATTTAGAAGTGGGAAGAGAGGTACAAGGTGTACATTGGGTCCATTTAGAAGTGGGAAGAGAGGGACAAGGTGTGCCTTGGGTCCATTTAGAAGTGGGAAGAGAGGTACAAGGTGTACATTGGGTCCATTTAGAAGTGGGAAGAGAGGGACAAGGTGTGCCTTGGGTCCATTTAGAAGTGGGAAGAGAGGGACAAGGTGTGCCTTGGGTCCATTTAGAAGTGGGAAGAGAGGTACAAGGTGTACATTGGGTCCATTTAGAAGTGGGAAGAGAGGGACAAGGTGTACATTGGGTCCATTTAGAAGTGGGAAGAGAGGGACAAGGTGTGCCTTGGGTCCATTTAGAAGTGGGAAGAGAGGGACAAGGTGTGCCTTGGGTCCATTTAGAAGTGGGAAGAGAGGTACAAGGTGTACATTGGGTCCATTTAGAAGTGGGAAGAGAGGGACAAGGTGTGCCTTGGGTCCATTTAGAAGTGGGAAGAGAGGGACAAGGTGTGCCTTGGGTCCATTTAGAAGTGGGAAGAGAGGTACAAGGTGTACATTGGGTCCATTTAGAAGTGGGAAGAGAGGTACAAGGTGTGCCTTGGGTCCATTTAGAAGTGGGAAGAGAGGGACAAGGTGTACATTGGGTCCATTTAGAAGTGGGAAGAGAGGTACAAGGTGTACATTGGGTCCATTTAGAAGTGGGAAGAGATGTACAAGGTGTACATTGGGTCCATTTAGAAGTGGGAAGAGAGGGACAAGGTGTACATTGGGTCCATTTAGTAGTGGGAAGAGAGGGACAAGGTGTACATTGGGTCCATTTAGAAGTGGGAAGAGAGGGACAAGGTGTACATTGGGTCCATTTAGTAGTGGGAAGAGAGGGACAAGGTGTACATTGGGTCCATTTAGTAGTGGGAAGAGAGGGACAAGGTGTACATTGGGTCCATTTAGAAGTGGGAAGAGTGGGACAAGGTGTACATTGGGTCCATTTAGAAGTGGGAAGAGAGGTACAAGGTGTACATTGGGTCCATTTAGAAGTGGGAAGAGTGGGACAAGGTGTGCCTTGGGTCCATTTAGAAGTGGGAAGAGAGGGACAAGGTGTACATTGGGTCCATTTAGAAGTGGGAAGAGAGGGACAAGGTGTGCCTTGGGTCCATTTAGAAGTGGGAAGAGAGGTACAAAGTGTGTGTTAGGTCCATTTAGAAGTGAAAATAGAGAGACACATGGTGCCCGTTGGGCCAGTGCGCAGTTGAAAGAAATTTG